>NC_089260.1:12524433-12834816 GCF_963930625.1 Muntiacus reevesi
ATCAGGATATTGCTTATGTATCTTAAAACTGCTGCTGCTGCTAAGTCGCTTCAGTCGTGTCCGACTCTGTGCGACCCCATAGACGGCAGCCCACCAGGCTCCCCCGTCCCTGGGATTCTCCAGGCAAGAACACTGGAGTGGGTTGCCATTTCCTTCTCCAATGCATGAAAGTGAAAAGTGAAAGTGAAGTCGCTCAGTTGTGTCCGACTCTTAGCAACCCCATGGACTGCAGCCTACCAGGCTCCTCCATCCATGGGATTTTCCAGGCAAGAGTACTGGAGTGGGGTGCCACTGCCTTCTCCGACCTTAAAACTAACCCCATATAAATATAAATTCAATTATTTTTAGAAAATATAAAGAGTTGTGTAACCATCACTATAATCCAGTTTTAGATCATTTTCATCTGTCTGCAAATTTGCCTTCTGCCTGTTTTCATTCAATCTCTGCTCCCATCCCTAACCTAAGGAAATCAGTAATCTACTTTCTATCTCTTTGAATTGCCTTTCTTGGAAATGTCCTGTTAATAGAATCACACAATGTGTAGTTCTGCTGTGACTGACTTCTCTCCCTTAGCACACTGTTTTTGAGATTCATCAATAATATGGCACATATCAGTGCTTTACTCCTTTGTATCATTGAGTAATATTCCACTGTCACATTTTGTTTATGAGATGTTTCTGGTTTGGGTCTATTGTGAGTGACCCTGCTATAAACACGTGCAAGCTTTTTTGTGAATGCATGTGTTTATTTCTCTTGAGTATATATCTAGAAATGAAATTGCTTGGCAGTGTGAAAAATTTGCATTTTCCTAATGAACTGTGGTGTTGGAGAAGACTCTTGGGAGTCCATTGGACTGCAAGGAGATCCAACTAGTCCATCCTAAAGGAGATCAGTCCTGGGTGTTCATTGGAAGGACTGATGCTAAAGCTGAAAATCCAATACTTTGGCCACCTCATGCGAAGAGTTGACTCATTGGAAAAGACCCTGATGCTGGGAGGGGTTGGGGGCAGGAGGAGAAGGGGACGACAGAGGATGAGATGGCTGGATGGCATCACCAACTCGATGGACATGAGTTTGGGTAAACTCTGGCAGTTGATGATGGACAGGGAGGCCTGGTGTGCTGCGATTCATAGGGTCCCAAAGAGTCAGACACGACTGAGCCACTGAACTGAACTGAACTGAATGGCTAATGGTGTTGAGTATTTTTACACAGTTTCATAGCTACTTATGTATCTTCTTTGGTGAAATATCTTCGAATATTTTATCCATTTAATTGTGTTGCTTATCTTCCTACTAAGTTGTAAGAGTTCTTCATATTTTCTGAATGTCTTCTTTAATTAATTTGCTTTTTTTTTCTTGCAAATATATTATAAGGTTTTATTTATTTTTTAGATTATTTATTTATTTATTTATTTTTTCCATTTATTTTTGTTAGTTGGAGGCTAATTACTTTACGATATTGTAGTGGGTTTTGTCATACATTGACATGGATCAGCCATGGACTTACATGTATTCCCCATCCTGATCCCCTCTCCCACCTCCCTCTCCACCCGATTCCTCTGGTTCTTCCCAGTGCACCAGGCCCGAGCACTTGTCTCATGCATCCAACCTGGGCTGGTGATCTGTTTCACTATAGATAATATACATGTTTTGATGCTGTTCTCACGAAACATCCCACCCTCGCCTTCTCCCACAGAGTCCAAAACTCTGTTCTGCACTTCTGTGTCTCTTTTTCTGTTTTGCATATAAGGTTATCGTTACCATCTTTCTAAATTCCATATATATGTGTTAGTATGCTGTAATGTTCTTTATCTTTCTGGCTTACTTCACTCTGTATAATGGGCTCCAGTTTCATCCATCTCATTAGAACTGATTCAAATGAGTTGTTTTTAACAGCTGAGTAATATTCCATGGTGTATATGTACCAGAGCTTCCTTATCCATTCATCTGCTGATGGGTATCTAGGTTGCTTCCATGTCCTGGCTATTATAAACAGTGCTGCGATGAACATTGGGGTGCACGTGTCTCTTTCAGATCTGGTTTCCTCGGTGTGTGTGCCCAGAAGTGGGATTGCTGGGTCATATGGCGGTTCTTACTTTCTTTTTTACAGCAAGTTTAGGTTCATAGCAAAATTGAGTGGAAAATACAGAGTTCCCTGTACTCCTTGTCTCCACACATACAAACTCTCCTGCTATTCACATTCCACACCATAGACGTATATTTGTTTCAACTGATGAGCCTATGTTGTTCCACTATTGTTACACAAAGCCATAGTTTACATTAGAGTTCGTTCTTGGTGTTGTATGTTCTATGGGTTTTGATAAATGTATAATGACATGTAGCCACCGTTGTAGTACTGTAAATAACAGCTTTATGCTCCCTTAAAGAGAGAATGAACTCTGCAGAGGTCCAGTGTTCTTATCCAAACTTTGAGTAGCTTGTCATGAATTAATGCATCTTTTAAAAATTTTTTATTGGAATATAGTTGATTTACAATGTTGTGTTAGTTTCAAGTGTACAGTAAAGTGAATCAGTTGTGGATATACATATATCCACTCTTTTTTTTTTTAAGATTCTTTTCCCATATAGCCCATTACAGATTATTTAGTACAGTTCCCTGTGCCATACAGTAGGTTCTTATTAGTTATATATTTTCTATATAGTAGTGTGTGCATGTCAAGCCCAGCCTCCCAATTTAACCCTCCTCATGTTGCTCCCTAGTAACCACAAGTGTGTTTTCTATGTCTGTGACTCTAATTCTGTTTTGTTAAAAGTTTATTTGTACCATTTTTAAAAGATTCCACATGTAAGGACTATCATGTAATAATTCTCTTTCCCTGTCTGACTTAACTTCACTCAGTATGTCAGTTTCTATATACATCCACATCACTGCAAATGGCATTATTGTATTCTCTTTTATGGCTAATAGTCACTTGTATATATGCAACACATCTTTATCCATTCTTCTGTCAGTGCACATTTAGATTACTTCCATGTCCTGGCTATTTTAAATAGTGCTGCAATGAACACTGGGGTGCAAATATCTTTACAAATCATGGTTTTCTCTTGGTATGTCCCCAGAAGTGGATTACTGGGTCATATGTTAGTTCTATTTTTAGTGTTTAAAGAAACCTCCATACTGTTTTCCATAGAGGCTGTACCAATTTATATTTCCACCAACAGTATAGGAGGCAGCATGTTGATATATTGTTCATTTATGATGACATTTCAGAGCCCTTAAATGACTACTCTTGATAATTTTGTTCAGTTTAAACTTGTTTTCTTGGATATTTGTCAACCCTTTAGCTCTTCTGTGGCTGGAAGCTTTGTCCTGAATCAGGTTTAAATGAATAGCTATCAGCGTTTATGTTTTTTCCACAAAATATTCCTTTCTACTGTTAGAATCATTAATGATGCAGTATTTCTTAATATCCTGCTAGAGTGTCTAGGTTTTTCTTCCAGCCCTGAATGATTACTTTGCAAATTTTATTATAGGAATTCTTTGTTCTGACCATAAGATGTCAACAAAAGGTAGTCAGACAACAACCAGGGCTGATAACTCTTCTTCAAATAGTTTTTAAGGAGTTTGCTAATTGAACTGTGGAGAAGTTATCATTGTTCAATCATTCCATCAAGATTAACAATTAAGCTTGATCATGGCATCTGGGCCCATCACTTCATAGCAAATAGATGGGGGAAAATGTTAGCAGTGACAGACTTTCTTTGCTTCAGCTCCAAAATCACTGCAGACAGTGACTGCAGGCACGAAAGTAAGATGCTTGCTTCTTGGAAGAAAAGCTATGACAAACTTAGATAACATATTAAAAAGCAGAGACATTAACTTTACCAACAAAGGGCCATATAGTCGAAGCTGTGGTTTTTCCAGTAGTCATGTATGGATGTGAAAGTTGGACCATAAAGAAGGCTGAGCGCCAAAGAACTGATGCTTTCAAACTATGATGCTGGAGAATACCCTCGAGTGCCCCTTGGACAGAAAGGATATCAAATCAGTCACTCTTAAAGGAGATCAGTCCTGAATATTCATTGGAAGGACTGATGCTAAAACTGAAACGTTAATTCTTTCACCACCTGATGTGGAGAGCCAACTTATTGGAAAAGACCCTGATGCTGGGAAAGACTGAGAGCAGGAGAAGGGGGCACCAGAGGATGACATGGTTAGATGGCATCACTGACTCGATGGACATGAGTTTGAGCAAACTCCTGGCGATAGTGAAGGACAGGGAGGCCTGGCGTGCTGCAGTCCATGGGGTCACAGAGTCTGAGCAACTGAACAACAATATGTGTCTAAAATGAAAGCTACATCACAACTGTTAAAACTAGAGAACAATAATTGTGAACATCACCTCAATTATGGAAATATTAGAATGTGAAAAGTGTACCTCTTGGAGTTGATGAAATATATTAATATTTTAGTCCTGTTTACTCCAGAGAAGAATCTTTGTTTAGATAATATTTATTGCATCATATCTAAGATAAATAGCCTAAAGAAAACAAGATGTCTTTAGCTATAAAAGAATTGTATATATGGAATTATATTTCAGAATGGGTTCAGAAAGTAGTCATAAAGAGAATGCTGTTTATTTTTTCCTTGTGTTCATTTTTATCGAGACTATGATTTTTGTTTAAAAGACAATAAAAAATGTTTCACTATGATTTGAGTCAAGGAAAAGGGCAAAGCCATTGGAACAACTTGAACTGAATCAAAATTCTGCCTGCAGCGAACTTTCAGATTGGAAGTTGACTTCAAACTGTGGAAATAATCTATTTTTGTCTTTGGGCATTAATATTTTTAAAATTATCTGACATTTAAAGAACTTGAATAGGGTTCATCATCTTTTCCTCTGTTCTGTACTTGGTAAGCAAACCCTTATAAAAATTAGATTGTAGCAAAGGAAACAAAAGTAGGAACAACAAGCATTTTTATCCTTATCTGCTGCTTCTGCATATAAAAAATTACTATTTTGCCCCTTCCCCAAATGGTTTGTCATTTATATCTGTTTTAACCTCAAAACAAATGATTTTATGGAGGGCTTGGTAGCTGATAAAAGAAATGCGAAGTTCCCAGGAGTCTGACTTTTAGCCACATTGATAACTGTCATCAAACTAAATTTATGGAGTTGGAAGGAACTGTAGGGCTCATTTAGACTTGGTGACACAAACACAAAAGGCTACAGAAGCCACACAGTTAATGCAAATGAGTGGAGAAGGCCAATTTTATGATATCACCTATTTTTCTAGAAATATATATATGTAAATATAAATGCATAAATATATATATATTTTTTTTCCTCACTGTTCACAGTGCCACAAATAAGGAGAAATATTACTCTGAGAAAAACAGTAGTCTAAGTGAAAATATATATGGTGGGGGTCTGTAAACTATAACTCAATGGCCAAATTCAAACTGCTTCCTGTTTTTGCAAACAGTTTTATTGGAACATAACAATACTCATTTATTTATCTATTATCTATGGCTGCTTTTGCGTTATGTTGACAGAGACTAAATGCATGCAAAGCCTAAAATCTTTTACTATATGGCTGTTTATTGAAAGGGTTTGTTAACCCCTGGTAAATGGCAACTCACCCAGCCTCAGTGATGGAAAGATAAAAGTGGTGGGGACTGTGGCCAATTAGAGAGCATGGGCTCTATCTTAGTAGATTGTTGTCTTGTATAAATTGGCTCATAATTACCGGATCTCCATTTAGAAGAGAAGCTCAAAACTGGGATTTTATGTGAAATCTTCCTATTTTTTAATTTTTAAAATTTTTTTTATTTTTTATTTTTCAGTGGGTTTTGTCATACATTGATATGAATCAGCCATAGAGTTACACATATTCCCCATCCCAGTCCCCCATCCCACCTCCCTCTCCACCCGATTCCTCTGGGTCTTCCCAGCCCACCAGGCCCGAGCACTTGACTCATGCATCCCACCTGGGCTGGTGGTCTGTTTCACCACAGATAATATACATGCTGTTCTTTAGAAACATCCCACCCTCACCTTCTCCCACAGAGTTCAAAAGTCTGTTCTGTACTTCTGTATCTCTTCTTCTGCCCTGCATATAGGGCCATTGTTACCATCTTTCTAAATTCCGTATATATGTGTGAGTATACTGTAATGTTCTTTAACTTTCTGGCTTAATTCACTCTGCATAATGGGCTCCAGTTTCATCCATCTCATTAGAATTGATTCAAATGAATTATTTTTAACGGCTGAGTAATATTCCATGGTGTATATGTACCACAGCTTCCTTATCCATCCATCTGCTGATGGGCATCTAGGTTGCTTCCATGTCCTGGCTATTATAAACAGTGCTGTGATGAACATTGGGGTGCACGTGTCTCTTTCAGATCTGGATTCCTCAGTGTGTATGCCCAGAAGTGGTATTGTTGGGTCATATGGTAGTTCTATTTCCAGTTTTTTAAGAAATCTCCACACTGTTTTCCATAGTGGCTCTACTAGTTTGCATCCCCACCAACAGTGTAAGAGGGTTCCCTTTTCTCCACACCCTCTCCAGCATTTATTGCTTGTAGACTTTTGGATAGCAGCCATCCTGACTGGCATGTAATGGTACCTCATTGTGGTTTTGATTTGCATTTCTCTGATAATGAGTGATGTTGAGCATCTTTTCATGTGTTTGTTAGCCATCTGTATGTCTTCTTTGGAGAAATGTCTGTTTAGTTCTTTGGCCCATTTTTTGATTGGGTCATTTATTTTTCTGGAATTGAGCTTCAGGAGTTGCTTGTATATTTTTGAGATTAATCCTTTGTCTGTTTCCTCATTTGCTATTATTTTCTCCCAATCTGAGGGCTGTCTTTTCACCTTACTTATAGTTTCCTTTGTAGTGCAGAAGCTTTTAAGTTTCATTAGGTCCCATTTGTTTATTTTTGCTTTTATTTCCAATATTCTGGGAGGTGGGTCATAGAAGATCTTGCTGTGATTTATGTCGGAGAGTGTTTTGCCTATGTTCTCCTCTAGGAGTTTTATAGTTTCTGGTCTTACATTTAGATCTTTAATGCATTTTGAGTTTATTTTTGTGTATGGTGTTAGAAAGTGTTCTAGTTTCATTCTTTTACAAGTGGTTGACCAGTTTTCCTAGCACCACTTGTTAAAGAGATTGTCTTTTTTCCATTGTATATCCTTGCCTCCTTTGTCAAAGATGAGGTGTCCATAGGTTCGTGGATTTATCTATGGGCTTTCTATTCTGTTCCATTGATCTATATTTCTGTCTTTGTGCCAGTACCATACTGTCTTGGTGACTGTGGCTTTGTAGTAGAGCCTGAAGTCAGGCAGGGTGATTCCTCCAGTTCCATTTTTCTTTCTCAAGATTACTTTGGCTATTCGAGATTTTTTGTATTTCCATACGAATTGTGAAATTATTTGTTCCAGTTCTGTGAAAAATACCGTTGGTAACTTGGTAGGGATTGTACTGAATCTATAGATTGCTTTGGGTAGAATAGCCATTTTGACAATATTGATTCTTCCAATCCATGAACACGGTATATTTCTCCATCTGTTTGTGTCCTCTTTGATTTCTTTCATCAATGTTTTATAGTTTTCTGTGTATAGGTCTTTTGTTTCTTTAGGTAGATATACTCCTAAGTATTTTATTCTTTTTGTTGCAATGGTGAATGGTATTGTTTCCTTAATTTCTCTTTCTGTTTTTTTCATTGTTAGTATATAGGAATGCAAGGGATTTCTGTGTGTTAATTTTATATCCTGCATCTTTACTATATTCATTGATTAGCTCAAGTAATTTTCTGGAAGAGTCTTTAGGGTTTTCTATGTAGAGGATCATATCATCTGCAAACAGCGAGAGTTTCACTTCTTCTTTTCCTATCTGGATTCCTTTTGCTCTGATTGCTGTGGCCAAAACTTCCAACACTATGTTGAATAGTAGTGGTGAGAGTGGGCATCCTTGTCTTGTTCCTGATTTCAGAGGAAATGCTTTCAATTTTTCACCATTGAGGGTGATGCTTGCTGTGGGTTTGTCATATATAGCTTTTATTATGTTGAGATATGTTCCTTCTATTCCTGCTTTCTGGAGAGTTTTAATCATAAATGAGTGTTGAATTTTGTCAAAGGCTTTCTCTGCATCTATTGAGATAATCATATGGTTTTTATCTTCCAATTTGTTAATGTGGTGTATTATGTTGATTGATTTGCGGATATTAAAGAATCCTTGCATTCCTGGGATAAAGCCCACTTGGTCATGGTGTATGATTTTTTAAATTTGTTGTTGGATTCTGTTTGCTTGAATTTTGTTAAGGATTTTTGCATCTATGTTCATCAGTGATATTGGCCTGTAGTTCTTTTTTTGTGGCATCTTTGTCTGGTTTTGGAATTAGGGTGATGGTGGCCTCATAGAATGAGTTTGGAAGTTTACCTTCATCTGCAATTTTCTGGAAGAGTTTGAGTAAGATAGGTGTTAGCTCTTCTCTAAATTTTTGGTAGAATTCAGCTGTGAAGCCATCTGGTCCTGGGCTTTTGTTTGCTGGAAGATTTTTGATTACAGTTTCGATTTCCTTGCTTGTGATGGTTCTGTTAAGATCTTCTATTTCTTCCTAGTTCAGTTTTGGAAAGTTATACTTTTCTAAGAATTTGTCCATTTCATCCAAGTTGTCCATTTTATTGGCATACGGCTGCTGGTAGTAGTCTCTTATGATCCTTTGTATTTCAGTGTTGTCTGTTGTGATCTCACCCTTTTCATTTCTTATTTTGTTAATTTGGTTCTTCTCTGTTTGTTTCTTAATGAGTCTTGCTAATGGTTTGTCAATTTTGTTTATTTTTTCAAAAAACCAGCTTTTAGCTTTGTTGATTTTTGCTATGGTCTCTTTAGTTTCTTTTGCATTTATTTCTGCCCTAATTTTTAAGAGTTCTTTCCTTCTGCTGACCCTGGGGTTCTTCATTTCTTCCTTCTCTAATTGCTTTAGGTGTAGAGTTAGGTTATTTATTTGGCTTTTTTTTTGTTTCTTGATGTAAGCCTGTAATGCTATGAACCTTCCCCTTAGCACTGCTTTTACAGTGTCCCATAGGTTTTGGGTTGTTGTGTTTTCATTTTCATTCGTTTCTATACATATTTTGATTTCTTTTTTGGTTTCTTCTATGATTTGTTGGTTATTCAGAAGCATGTTATTTAGCCTCCATATGTTTGAATTTTTAACAATTTTTTTTCCTGTAATTGAGATCTAATCTTATTGCACTGTGGTCAGAAAAGATGACTGGAATGATTTCAATTTTTTTGAATTTTCCAAGACCAGATTTATGGCCCAGGATGTGATCTATTCTGGAGAAGGTTCCGTGTGCACTTGAGAAAAAGGTGAAGTTGATTGTTTTGGGGTGAAATGTCCTATAGATATCAATTAGGTCTAGCTGGTCCATTGTATCATTTAAGGTTTGTGTTTCCTTATTGATTTTCTGTTTAGTTGATCTATCCATAGTTGTGAGTGGGGTATTAAAGTCTCCCACTATTATTGTGTTACTATTAATTTCCTCTTTCATACTCATTAGCGTTTGCCATACATATTGCGGTGCTCCTATGTTGGGTGCATATATATTTATAATTGTTATATCTTCTTCTTGGATTGATCCTTTGATCATTATGTAGTGTCCTTCTTTGTCTCTTTTCACATCCTTTATTTGAAAGTCTATTTTATCTGATATGAGTATTGCGACTACTGCTTTCTTTTGGTCTCCGTTTGCGTGAAATATTTTTCTCCAGCCCTTCACTTTTAGTCTGTATGTGCCTCTGGTTTTGAGGTGGGTCTCTTGTAGACAGCATATATAGGGGTCTTGTTTTTGTATCCATTCCGCCAATCTTTGTCCTTCGGTTGGGGCATTCAACCCATTTACATTTAAGGTAATTATTGATAGGTGTGGACCCGTTGCCATTTACTTCGTTGTTTTGGGTTCACATTTATACAACCTTTCTGCATTTCCTGTCTAGAGAAGATCCTTTAGCATTTGTTGAAGAGCTGGTTTGGTGGTGCTGAATTCTCTCAGCTTTTGCTTGTCTGTAAAGCTTTTGAATTCTCCTTCATATCTGAATGAGATCCTTGCTGGGTACAGTAATCTAGGTTGTAGGTTATTCTCTTTCATTACTTTCAGTATGTCCTGCCATTCCCTTCTGGTCTGGAGGGTTTCTATTGATAGATCAGCTGTTATCCTTATAGGAATCCCTCTGTGTGTTATTTGTTGTTTCTCCCTTGCTGCTTTTAGTATTTGTTCTTTGTGTTTGATCTTTGTTAATTTAATTAATATGTGTCTTGGTGTGTTTCGCCTTGGGTTTATCCTGTTTGGGACTCTCTGGGTTTCTTGGACTTGGGTGGCTATTTCCTTCCCCATTTTAGGGAAGTTTTCAGCTATTATCTCCTCGAGTATTTTCTCATGGCCTTTCTTTTTGTCTTCTTCTTCTGGGACTCCTATGATTCGAATGTTGGGGCATTTCACATTGTCCCAGAGGTCCCTGAGGTTGTCCTCATTTCTTTTGATCCTTTTTTCTTTTTTCCTCTCTGCTTCATTTATTTCCACCATTCTATCTTCTACCTCATTTATCCTATCTTCTGTCTCCATTATTCTACTCTTGCTTCCCTCCAGAGTGTTTTTGATCTCATTCATTGCATTATTCATTTTTAATTGACTCTTTTTTATTTCTTCTAGGTCTTTATTAAACATTTCTTGTATCTTTTCAATTTTTGTCTCCAGGCTATTTATCTGTAACTCCATTTTGCTTTCAAGATTTTGGATCATTTTTATAATCATTATTCTAAATTCTTTTTCAGGTAGGTTCCCTATCTCCTCCTCTTTTGTTTGACTTGGTGGGCTTTTTTCATGTTCCTTTACCTGTTGGGTATTTCTTTGCCTTTTCATCTTGTTTAGATTGCTGTGTCTGGAGTGGGCTTTCTGTATTCTGGAGGTCTGTGGTTCTTTTTTATTGTGGAGGTTTCACCCAGTGGCTGGGGTTAGATGATTGGCTTGTCAACGTTTCCTGATTAGCAAAGTTTGCGTCTGTGTTCTGGTGCGTGAATCTTGATTTCTTCTCTTTGGAGAGCAATGGAGTACCCAGTAATGAGTTTTGAGATGGGTCTATGTGTTAGGTGTGACCTTGGGCAGTCTGTATGTTGACGTTCAGGGCTATGTTCCTGCATTGCTGGAGAATTTGCGTGGTATGTCTTGGTCTAAAACTTATTGGCTCTTGGGTGGTGGTTGGTTTCAGTGTAGGTATGGAGGCTTTTGGACGGTCACTTATTACTTAAAGATCCATGTAGTCAGGAGTTTTCTGGTGTTCTCAGGTTTTGGGCTTAATTCTCCTGCCTCTGGATTTCAGTTTTATTCTTCCTGTAGTCTCAGGACTTCTCCAACCATACAGCACTGATAATAAAACTTCTAGGTTAATGGTGAAAAGTTTCTCCCCCGTTAGGGACACCCAGAGAGGTTCACAGAGTTACATGAGGAAGAGGAGAGGGAGGAGGGAGATAGAGATGAGAAGGAGGAGAAAAAGGGGGACTCAAGAGGAGAGAGACAGATCTACAAAGTTGTCTGATCCCAGAGTGTTTTCCGTAGCCCAGACACCCACAAAGATTCACAGAATTGGATTGGGAAGAGAAGGGGAAAGGAGGAAATAGAGGTGTTCTGGGGTAGAAAACAGAGAGTCAAGATTAGGAGAGAATAATCAGCACACTCCTGAATAAAAATGGGAGCTGAATATTGGATTCTTAAATGTTCACAATTTATATCATATACTGAAAAACAAAAATTAAAAATCTAGAGTAGAGGTTAGACTCTTAAAAATACTATGTTAAAAACAAAAACCAAAACGTACAAAAAAAAAATTTTAGAAATATATATGAAGGTTGGTTTAAAAATAGGGCTTCTCTTCGTCTTTTTTTTTTTTTTCCTGTAAGGTTATAGTGTATTGAAAATGAAAATTAAGGAGTAGTAAGAGGAGTACTAGAGAACTTTAAAAGAAATAAGAGAAAAAGAAAAATAGAAAATAGAAGAGAAGAAGAAAAAAGAAAAGAAAAAAAAAGAAGAAAAAGAAAAAAATGAAAAAAAAAGAGAAACAAAATTTGTTTTACCTAATTAAAAAAATCATAAAAATCTATGAAAATGAAAGTTAAGGAGTAATGGGGGAGTAATAGGGAATTTTAAAGGAAAATAAAAGAGAAAAAAGAAAAAAAATTTTTTTTTCTTACTTAAAAAAAAAAAAGAAAAAAAAAAAAGAAAAAATATATCTAGGAATTTCTCTGCAGCTGTTGCGGTCAGTGTGGGTTCGGCTCAGTTTCAGATATCTCCTCATTCCAGCTTACACTTCTCGATATCTACAGGCCCTTCCGGTGTAGTCGGTGTTTTCTTCAGGGATTTTAATCTGTTGCACCGGTCCCTTCTGAAGCGGTTCCCTTTGTTTATTTGGCTTCTGTGGCCAGTTTCTTTCGCGCCTAATTTCCGCCCTGACACAGGCGGGCGGAGGTGGACTCTTATTCAGGTAGCTAGTTCCGTCGCGCTCCGGGGGAGGGGCCGGCGTGCCGGGGAGGGGCCGGCGCTGTTTTCTCCGTCTGCTGCTCAGGCTCCCGGCTGCTCTGTATGGAGCGCGCCCCACGCTGTGCGCGGTTCCAGCCCTCGGGTGATCCACAAAAGCGCGGAACACGAAGCTGCGCCTGCGTTTTGTCCCTACGCCGTCCGAGTGGCTCAGGCAGCCAGGCGCT
The DNA here is from genome assembly GCF_963930625.1 of Muntiacus reevesi. Classification (NCBI taxonomy): domain Eukaryota; kingdom Metazoa; phylum Chordata; class Mammalia; order Artiodactyla; family Cervidae; genus Muntiacus; species Muntiacus reevesi. The sequence goes on from NC_089260.1 coordinate 12,537,158, forward strand.
TGACGGGCGCTCTCTCCCCGGGTGCGGCGCGTCTTCTGCCCTCCGCGTCCCCAGCCCCAGTCCCTGCCCGCACCGGTCGGGTACGTGTGTACCGTGTCTAGCCACGGCCCTCCTGGTGGATGTCGACCCTCCAGAATCTCGGGAGGTCTTTGATTAGAAGGCGGAGGCCCGTTTGCAGTGTGGCAGGGGATGCGGTCCTTGGGGCCGAGCCTGCCCCCTTCCCCTCCCCCCTGCCTCCTGCCTCCGGCGGGGCTGGGCCGGTCCGCAGCCTGCGAGCTCTTCTCAGGACTTTCTCGGTCCCTTTGTTCTGAGACCGGCCGGCAGTGTGTCCGGGCCGGTTAATTTTCTCTCTCTCTTGCTCTCCCACAGTTCAAGCTGGGAACTCACAAAAGCTCCCTCCGATTGTCCTCAGGGCGCTCAGGCCCGGACCCTGCCCCAAGCAATGCCGCCGGCTCCTCTCCGCTCCGCCCCCACTTGCTGGTGGCGGATGCGGGTGTCTGGGGTACTTTTCTGCTGGGAGTTGCTTTTAGGCTTGTAATCTGTGGGTTTTATTTATTGTATCCCTCCCAGTCAGATTCAAACTCCGAGATTCAAACACTTCCCCCTGGCCCGCCAGTGCGAGGGTTTCCCGGTGTCTGGGAACGTCCTCTATTAAGACCCTTCCCGGGACGGATCTCCGTCCTTAGCTCTTTTGTCTCCCTTTTTATCTTTTATATTTTGTCCTACCTCCTTTTGAAGACAATGGGCTGCTTTTCTGGGCGCCTGATGACCTCAGCTAGCGATCAGAAGTTGTTTTGTGACGTTTGCTCTGAGTTCAGTTATTCTTTTGATGAATTTCTAGGAGAGAAAGTGGTTTCTCCGTCCTACTCCTCCGCCATCTTGGCTCCTATTCCGAAATCTTCCTATTTTTAAAGATTGGTTCTAGATTTTGTTTTAACACTGTGCGCCACACCTTCTGAATCCTCCATTAGTATTCAGGATAGGTTTGGCTCTCAGACTGTCACTTTGACTTAAGATATTATTTCTCACTTTTGTTCATTCCATTTTTGCTTTCTAGAAGTTATATTGAGTTTTAAAATATGCTATGCCACTTTTCATAGTTTCCTTACACCTTCCATGTATTATCAAGCTTATCTTTGAAGCTTGGTTTTTTATAGTACGAAACTGATAATTTTAATGTCAGGTTTTCGTGGATATGTTTTCTGTTGCTAGTTATTTTTGCTGGTTCTTACGCATGGTGCTTTCTTTCCTTAAATGTTTGTTTATCTCTGACTATGATATATTCTTAGGGATACTCAAGGCCTAGGATAAAGTCATTTTTTTTTTTTCCTGAAAGGATTTTCTCTTGGGCAAATGAAGGAACTAAAGTCTAAGACTACTTTCACCCAAGTTCAACTTCAGATTTCCTGGGCTATAGAAAGTGGATTATAAGAGCATGGGAGAGTAGCTTTATCTTAAAGTTTCAATTTATTGTGAAGAGATTAGCTTATTACATACTTTACATTATGTGGGTACAGGCTTTTATATTTTTGTCTCCCATTCAGGCCAGCAAAATAAAAATTTGTTGGAATTGGTAAATGCTCTCAGGGCACAGCAACTTTTTCCTGCTCACTGCATAGGTTTCTTGTTTTCTTTCAGTTTTGTCCTGATAATTATTCACAATCCTTTGATGTTTTTAAGTATATATATATTTAAGTATATTTATATATATATAAAATTCAGAATTTTTAGGTTTTAGTGGGAGGACTATACAAATAGCAACCCATTCTTATCAGAAACTGGAAATTGATCTATTTCAATCATCTCACTTTATAGATAAGAAATTTTTTTGCCATTTAGATTTTTTTTTTAATTTGTAAGAATGATCATTCTCATATCAAAAGAAACATACTTTAAAGTCAGAGTTAGTTTTTATTTTTTGCCTAACATTTTACCAGTCCCTTATAACACACTTCAGCAATATCAAGGAGTAATAGTAATGCATGGTTTTATTTCTTACTCTTTCTTTTTAATTCTTCTTAGTCTGATCCATCTAAGTTATAAAAATGCTGTCTTGAACATATTAGGAGACATGATAAATTATTTTTTAAGTGGAGAATTCTGGCTTTATTTTAAATTGAAGTATAGTTGATTTACAATGTTGTGACACTCTCTGTAATACAGCAATGTGATTCAGGTTTTTTTTAAATATTCTTTTCCTTTATGGTTTGTCCCAGGAGATCAGATATAGTTCCCCGTCCTATAGAGTAAGACTTGTCATTTAGCCATTCTAAATGTAGTTGCTTTCCTTACCAGCCCCACATTCCCAGGCTACCTGTCTCCCTCTTCTACCCTTTGGTAACCATAAATCTGTTCTCTATGTCTGTGAGCCTGTTTCTCTTTTGTAGACAGGTTAATTTGTGCCACATTTTAGATTCTACACATAAGTGATATCATATGATAGCTGTCTTTCTCTTTCTGACTTACTTCATTTAGTATGAAAATCTCTAATTTCATCCATGGGTTCCTTTTTATGGCTGAGTAGTATTCCATTGCATATATGTACCACTTCTTTACCCATTCATCTGTCAATGGAAGTTTAGATTGTTTCCCTGTTTTGACTATTGTGAATGGTACTGCTATGAACATAGCAGCCACATGTATCTTTTTTAGTTATAATTTTGTTCAGATATATGCCTAACAGTGGGATTGCTGGATCATACGGTAATTCTATTTTTAGTTTCCTGAGGGACCTCCACACTGTTTTCCATAGTGGCTGCACAAACTTACATTTCCATCAACAGGATAGGAAGATTCCCGTTTCCCCACACCCTTTCTAAAATTTGTTATTTGTGGTCTTTTTAATGATGGCCATTCTGACCACTGTGAGGTCAGCTAATTGTAATTTTGATTTGTATTTCTCTAATAATTAGTAATGGGCTTCCCTGGTGGCTCAGTGGCAAGGAACCTGCCTGCCAGTGCAGGAGGTGCAGGTTTGATCCCTGGGTCAGGAATATCCTGAAGAAGGAGATGGCAACCTGCTGCAGTATTTTTGCTTGGAAATCCCATGGACAGTGGAGCCTGGCAGGCTATGGACCATGAGGTTGCAAAAGAGTGGGACATGACTCAGTGACTAGACAACAATAATAATTAGAGATATTGAGCATCTTTTCATGAGCCTACTGGTCATGTATATGTCTTCTTTGAAGAAATCCCTATTAAAGTGATTTTTTGATTGGGTTGTTTGTTTTTTATGTTGTCCAATTGTAAGGGCTGTTTGAGTATTTTGGAAATTAAACCCTTGTTCATTGCATCATTTACAAATATTTTCTCCTATCCCATAGGTTTTTTCATTTAAAAATGAAAAAGGTTTTCTTTGCTGTGTGAAAACTCATGAGTTTGATTAGGTCCGTTTGTTTAATTTTGTTTTTATTTCTATTGCCTTGGGAAACTGACCTAGGAAAGCGTTGGTATGATTTATAACAGAAAATGTTTTGCCTATGCTCTCCTCTAGGAGTTTCATGGTATTATGTCTTATGTTTAAGTCTTTAAGCCATTTTGAGTTTTTTTTCTGCATGGTATGAAGGCGTGTTCTAACTTCATTGATTTACATGCAGCTGGCTAACTTTCCCAACACCACTTGATAAAGAGACTGTCTTTTTCCCATTTTTATTTTTGCTGCCTTTTTCAAAGATTAACTATAGATGTGTGGACTTATTTCTGGGTCTTTATTCTATTACGTTGATTCATGTCTGTTTTTGTACCAATACCAAACTGTTTTGATTACTATAGCTTTGTAGTATTGTCTAGAGTTTTTGTGCCTCAAGACTGTTTTGGCAATTCTAGGTCTTTTATGGTTTCATATAAATTTTGGGGGCTATTTGTTCTAGTTCTGTGAAAAATTTCACACGTAATTTGATAGAAATCACATTAAATCTGTAGATTGCTTTGAGTAGTATTGCCATTTTAACAGTATTAATTCTTTCAAACAAGAGCATGGGATAACAGATAAGGAAACATTAGGCCCAGAATGTGAATTATTCAAAGCCATACAAAGAATACTTTGCAAATCTTGGGTTAGTACTTAATTCTCTTGAGCCCCAACCCCAAATTCCTTTAATCATCTACATTTTCATTTAGAGTGAATAGTATACTGGCAAAAGTTTTAAGAATTGCATTTCCAGAAAAAAACATCCTGGGCATTGTCTTCGCCAATTTCTGTGGTGTAAATACTCCTACATTAGTGTATTTCAAGCTACCAACTTGATGAACACATAGCTGATAAGAGATATAAAACAATTGTACACATAAAGTGGTACAAACTGGCTTCAGCACACTACTATATCAACTTGAGAAAGAATTAACCCTTTTAAAAATATTCTTACATGCCAGGTACTTCACTTCCATCACCTGATTTAATTTTCACAACAATTTTTTAAGATTTTTATTAACATAATCATTTTCATAAGATAAGAGTTTCCCTGGTGGCTCAACTGGTAAAGAATCCGCCTGCAATGTGGGAGACCTGGGTTCAATTCCTGGGTTGGGAAGATCCCCTGCAGAAGGGAAAAGCTACCCACTCCAGTATTCTGGCCTGGAGAATTCCATGGACTGTATAATCCATGGGGTCACAAAGAGTTGCCCATGACTGAGTGAATTTCACTTCACTTCTGCACTTCACTTCACTTCAAGATAAGAAACTTTAGATTCAGAAAGATAAATGACAAGTAAAGTCGCTCAGTCATGTCCGACTCTTTGCGATTCCATGGACTGTAGCCTACAATGCTCCCCCATCCATGGGATTTTCCAGGCAAGAGTGCTGGAGTGGGTTGCCATTTCTACTCAAAACCAAACAAGAACCCAATCATATAACAAAAACAGAAAGAAGCTGTTCACTCAAAGTTTCACAGTCAGTAAGGGACAGAACCAGTATTTGAATTCAGATCTATAAGATTATAAAAGCCAGTGATAAACTGGCATTATTTCCTGAGCGACATGATGGACTGAATGTCTCCTTGTAAGGCAGAAATAAGAAGGGGTACCCAAGTTAATGTATGTGTTGTCTCATGCTTATTCTCTCTATAAGGGTTTTCAAAGTCATTCTACAGCTTTAAACTAAAATCTGAGTTTTTCCTAGGTACTGCCTATATCTTATTTTTAATGTATAATTAGTCCTGTTTTCATAACAGCATCCATCCATCCATCCAACCATCCATTCATCCATGCATCCACTTATTCATCCATAAGCATGATAGTTTCTGGGACTCAGAAATTAATCTAGGAGGTTAACAGTCTCTGCCCTAAAGAACTCCCATGTCTAATATCCAAAGACTGTTTAGAATATTGACTTTTTACTCCAGAGGAATGAAAAAATGACATTGTGTTACAAAATCCACGGAGTTTCTTAAAGCTGAGAAATCAAAGTAACCCAGCTAGGAAGCTAGTTGTTCTGTTCTCATTTTCATAAGTTCTCTGTTTTGCAAAAAGCACCTACAAACTGAAAGGGAAAGAGCATATTTTAAAGTGACAGGTAGACAAACTAGCCTTCTCCAGCAGTCCTCCCACTTCCAGCTGCAGAGGATGCCCTCTTTGACCTATGTGAAGACCCATTTAACACATCCATTTCAACAGATAGGAGACTAAGTTCCCTTTGCCCTACTCCCAGCTGCAAATTTCTTGTCTGGTTTCCTATTTTCAGTAATGATTTAATATAAATATATTTAAAATAATAATCATGTTTTCCTTCTGCCCTCCCCTTCACAGCTGTGGCTTCATACCTTGAATTGCATCTGAACTGTGATTAATACTTGTGTTTAAAGAAACCGTCATTTCTTCCCACCCCCTTTTTTTCTTCTTTGCAGCTGTATTTTTCCCACCCTAGCAATTCCTCTCCTATACCTATTACCCATACATATTTTAGTTCCAAACTCACAGAAATATTTTTAAATTGGGTCTTGCAACTGTGCTCTCTTCTTGCTACCCCAGTGCCCTCCCACTGTGATACCATCCTGAGATCCAGAAGCTGCTTTATTTGTGTCATTATTTTTTAGATTCCACATAGTATATGATATTACACGATACTATATGACATTACACTTTCTCTGCCTGGCTTACTTCACCCAGTATGATAATCTCTAGGTCCATCCATGTTGCTCAAAAACTGCTTTAAATAGATAAGTTCATATATCTCAAGTGAGTAAAAGAGTTCTGGTAACAAATGCCTAGTGACCACAGCTCTTCCTTGCCTTAGCAAAGCCAATATTCCATCTTTCTTTTTGCCACTGTAGTATAGCAGAATTATCACTCAGGCATCCTCAGAGTTTGGGGTGCATGAAACTATATTCTTTGTTAAGGGGGCATTCTCTTCTTTGTATCTCATAGGGCCATTTTTAAATTGTGGTGAAATTCACATAACATAAACTTAACCATTGTAAAGTGCATAATTTAGTTGCATTTAGTACATTCACAATATTGTGCGCCTATCACCTCTATCTAGTTCCGAATTATTTTTATCACCCCCAAAGGAGATCCTCTTACTCATTAAGCAGTCACTCCCCATTTCCCCTCCCCTTAGCCTTTGGCAACCATTAATCTGCTTTCTGTAACTATAAAAGGGCTTTAATTTGGGGATAGAAGTATCAACCATACTACTTATTTGAACAAACTTCTGAACGTGGTTTGTTCCACAGCTAAATGATGAAGTTATCAAAATCACAACTATCCAGCAACAGGATGGTGCTAACACTTTATGCTGCTACAATTAGAGACTATCTCGATAATTAATTCAGTGCATGATGAATTGGTCCTGGATCTTATATGGTCCAGATTTAACATATAACAATGTGAACATTGTGAGGTAAAAATTTCTGAACCCCACTCAACAATGTCGGAAGACCTAAATACAGCTGTTAAAGATGGTCTAAATGAATCAGGCATCAGAATGGAATAGGATAAAGGAAATGTTAAAGATGAGTAGAGAAGGTGGGGGTGAAATGCAGGCAAAGAATGTAGAAATGGCAATCACAGAGATTTTGTAATGTCTTTTTACAAGAATGAAGCAGGAAGAGGAAGTCTTTAGCTTCATTCCTGTTCCCTAGCCTCGGTTGTGACACTTGCACCTCCCTCCTACTCAACTAGTCATCAGTTCAGTTCAGTTGCTCAGTCGTGTCTGACTCTGCGACCCCATGAATTGCAGCATGCCAGGCCTCCCTGTACATCACCAAGTCCCAGAGTTTACTCAAACTCATGTCCATTGAGTCGGTGATGCCATCTAACCATCTCATCCTCTGTCGTCCTCTTCTCCTCCTGCCTTCAATCTTTCCCAGCATCAGGGTCTTTTCAAATGAGTCAGCTCTTCACATCAGGTGGACAGAGTATTGGAGTTAAGGGCATAATTTGTGGTGAGGGTTGGCTCTTCGCGACGGTGTTTCCTCAGTGGCCTCCCATGTCTTCCCTAGGGCATTAGTTCTAGAGAGTTTTAATGAATGTTACATAAAAATAGTTTCACAATTTGTTTGTTTATTCATTTTCTAATTCAACTGTTCAACTATTTTTTTAATCAAATTCCTGATATGCTTAGCACTGTTCTAGGTTCTGAGGACAAAGGAGTGAACAGGGCACTCAAATCAAGTTTCTTTATTCAAGCAGAAGGCTCTGCCAGGATCTATAATGAATAAGACAGTGTGAATTGTGAAGCTTGAAGAATCATTTAAAAGAGGTCCTCTAAGAGGAATTTGACCACTTGGAGCTTGTTATTTTAGAATGCCTCAGGAAATGCATTAAGTGTGAAAAGGAGTTTCTTTTTCTGGATTCTTCCACTGCTGCTATGACCTAATTCCCATATTAGGGCCCTTTATTAGTCTCTGCAACAGAGAGAAAACCTGTGTTTTTGTTTGTTTGATTTGTTTTTCCTTTAAAGCACTTACCATAGTTGTATGTTTATTTTGGAGTCTAGTTTTTTAGGTACATCTTTGCTGCTGTTAGTTCCATGAAAACAGTACATGGCAACTAGTAGGTACTCAGGGAATAATTTGAGTTTGCTCAATGGATAACTGAAATAACAGATTTATTTATCTATTACGTTTATCAATTTTACCCAATGTTTGAGATGCCTCCTCTCAATTTTTTTCATTTCTTTAATATACAAAGGCCTCTAGAGCAATGCTGGGCAGGTTGTCTATCCCAGGTAAGGGTTACGTACAAGGTCAAGTTTTCTGTTGGGCTTGGGGATGGTTATGGAAGATAACTTTCTAGGAAAAGCTCTTCTACCTGATAGACTATGGTATTAAAATAATAACTGACATTTTTGGCATTGTATTTAGGAATAGTTTAAGTACTTTCACAAAGAACAACTCATTTAATCATTTAAACAATCTTATAATATATACATTAATATTATCTCCTTTTTGCTAATGAGAAAAATTAATGGTGAAGTTAAGAAATTTGTTCAAAGCTACACAGCTTAAGTGGCAGAGCTAGGATTCAAACCTTGAGGTCAGGGTTCACACTGTCAGGCATTATGCTCTAACATATGTGTCATTTATACTCTCTTGGAGCTATAGTATTCTCATATTCTTGGGGCCGAATCAATTTTTATGGCACTGTGATATTAGCTAGGATAAACAGTTGTATCTTTGAGTATTCAAATGACCAGATAATTCACAGGATACTCCTGCTCTTAAGACAGGCATTTTTGGTAGTTATTTTTTAAAATAATTATTCCATAGTGTATCACGAATTTAACTCAGATAGTCTGACTCTTGAGTTTTCCACTCATAAACCATTAACTAGATCATCCTGCCTTAGGACAAATGTACTCAGTGGTACGCAGAGCACTTATTATTCCTTGGAATATCTAGTTTCTTTAAAATTTTTCTTTGTGGTATTAATTTTTTTTTAGTTGGTTGTAAGTTGCACACATAAATATGTTTAAATTTTAACTCTAATTGTGAAAAGATCTGAAGTAATTAAAGCTTTAGCTCTTCTTACCTGGGAAGAGTTTCTGCTGGAGTCAATTTAAGTAAAGTGCTTAATAAAACAGAAAGGGGGAAACACTGGTGATAAGAAAGTTTGAGATTTAGAGGATGGCCTAACAGTAGGTCTAGATCTCAGGTGAGGACGGAATCGGGAATTTCTTTAAATGGAGGAAACCATGTTTGAGAATAGATGGAGTGGCACTCAGGCGCATGGATTTGGAGACTGCATTTGTGACCAGACATTCCTGAAAGGAGGCAGAAGACACAGCAAGGCAGGACAATGACATCTGGCAAGGACAACGAACTTCACCAAAATAAGATGGCTGAAAGGGCGGAATGGAGCGGGAGATTATTTAAATGGCTTTTCTCCATTTTAAGGAAGCTGGAGCTGAGTCTCACTGAGGTGCTGCCTGGTCATGGACACATGGCTAACTAAATATTTTAACTATTGGTAGAGCAGAAACGTCTCAAACTCTGTTGCACACACAAATCAGCCTAGAAGGTCCCGAGATCCTGCAAGTCTAACAGTTTACCAAGTGAGCCTGCTTTGTAGGCTCAGTCTGTAGACCATACATTAGGTAGCAAGGCAAGGCTGTACCCTTAACCTTCAGACGAAAAATGTGTCATCAGTCACGGACAGCTTCATGCGAATGGTGATATCTGCCCACAGTCCTCTCTGAGTGAAGTCTTGATGGATGTAACAGAGGAGAGGATCATTCCATCTCAGAAGAGGGACCTGAGGGACAGCTTCAGTGTGGTCACACACTTGAGAGCTTGAGAGCACCAGTTCTTTGAGGATATCTTTACAGAAGGAAGTCAGATTCCAGAAGAGCAACACAGAGAAAACAATCTCACAGATCCTGAGAAAACAAAACAAATAACTCCACTCCTCAAACTAGAACCAATCTGGTTTATAACAGAAGACATGCTTCAGAGCACGGCTCTAAATAACAGCGCCACATAGCATGTGAATGTATGTAAATACGCAGTGTACACTGCCTAGTGTCTCAGCCTGCTTAGAGCTACCATTAGAAAACGCCACAGGCTAGGTAGCTTAAACAATTGTAAATTTACTTCTCATGATTCTGAGGCCTCTTCTGTTGTTCACAGTTCCCCCTCTCCCCACCTTATGACCTTGTGTGTGTGCACTAAGTCACTTCAGTCGTGTCCTACTCTTTGTGACCCCATGGATTGCAGCCCTCCAGGCTCCTCTGTCCATGGGGATTCTCCAGGCAAGAATACTGGAATGGGTTTTCATGCTGTCCTCCATGGGATCTTCCTGACCCAGGGATTGAACCCACGTCTCTTAGGTCTTCCGCATTAGCAGATGGGTTCTTTACCACTAGTGCCACCTGGGAAGCCTCTTCAGTTCAGTTCAGTTCATTTCAGTCGCTCAGTCGAGTCCGACTCTTTGCGACCCCATGGACCGCAGCACACCAGGCCTCCCTGTCCATCACCAACTCCTGGAGTTTACTCAGCCTCACGTCTGTTGAGTCGGTAATGCCATCCAACCATCTCATCCTCTGTTGTCCCCTTCGCCTCCTGCCTCTTACAATCTCATATAACCTTAATTATCTCTTTGAAGGCTGTATATCCAACACAGTCAGTTTGGGGGATAGGGCTTCAGCATATGAATTGAGGGGCATAATTTAGTCCACAACACTGAACATGCAGTAGATATTCAATATATTTAAAGTAGACTAATATCTTCAAGAGTGACACAGTGACATGCTCACAGTAGGTATTTAATAAATATTTGATAAGTAAATGATTGGAAGTCTTTCCTGGGAAGGCTAGTGTACTAGAAATAGGTAACATATTGTGTAGTTTGGGTGCTCAATGCCGGTACCTACAAAACCAAGGGCTAGCTTCATGAAGCACAATGTGGAAAGGATTTCTGGTTGGTGACACTTACACTTAGTGGTAAACACTTTGTCCACAAAGTCATCTTTGAATAGGAAGGACAATAATTATTTATCTATTCCTAGTGAATGGATAACCTCCTATTTATCATTGTTCCTAAGGGTTCTTAGCAATCTGTCTATCATCTTTGAAGATGCTTTTAGTATGTGAAAGTAAAAACGTATATTTTGGTTGGCTGTTTCTTGGTATACACTGAACCACGTTAAAACATCTAACTTTCTTTTCATGCTCTTTGGCCTCAAATTGTTCAGGATGCAATGATGTAGCATTCCATTTTCGTGGAGGCAATGCTCTTGAATACTATCTTCTGGTAAACATATCTAATATATATTGGTAAAGAAAGAGTGGAAAGGGTGACCTGGTTTTCAACATTAGTGTGCTTCTAGGCCACAGGAACAGCCAGGATTGAATTTTTGATATTCCCTGAACCTAATCTCTGGAATAGCTCCGGATATGCCATGTTTGTCTTCCTTGTAGGAGACCGAACACCATTTAACAACTGCCTCTTTGCTGATTCAACAGGAAGGCAATAGACTCCATCCCACCCACAAATACTGCAGCTGATTCCAGGAATGTGAAGGGGGGCTGGGCTGTTGTGCCCAAACTGTATCCAAAGGAAAAAACTCAAGTTTTAGGAAAGACTTCTGAAACTCTGTGGGAGAAAGGAACATGAAGAGAGGAAATCCCTTATTTTCCTCTCTGCTAAATTTTAAAAGAGAGTTTTCCCCCAAAACTATATCTCTGGGTTTATTTGTTAGCGCAACAAGCTTTTAGTTAGATAAGATAATTTGGGGAGCAAAGGAAGTAGGATTTTCATATTATGTGTACCATACCAGCACAATTTCAAAAACTTGGCAGGGTTGGTGGGTAGGGCAAATAGAGTACTGCCATAATTTTAGTTTGCCAAGGCTTGAATACACACACACACAGCTAACATCTGCTACAATTAGCACTTCATAAGAGAAAGAGCATTTTAATGTAATAAAATGGGCAGTTCTTTTTAAGAAACAAAAGTTGGCAAACATACCACACAGGCACACACAAACACATATGGATGTGCACATCAACATCATTCTTATTTTTCTCATAATGCCACGGGCCTGTTAATATTTAATCTTGGACAGCTCTAGTCAGGGTGTGGTTGTTCTGAAACCACAATGCTAGGTTATTTCTAAGGCTCCTTGAGAACTAAGATTCTACAATTCACTGAGTTATCCTAACATCACATCACCCTCTTCTAGGACTGGTCAGGAATACTTTGGGCAGGAGATTTATAACCTACACAACTAAATCATACAGAAAAGACTAAACATGATACAAAAAAGCAAAAAATGGGGGAAAAAAAAAAGTAAAGAAATCGCATTACTCTTGACCTTGGTTTTTTTTTTTTTTCCTTTGCCAGAACACAAATTCATTCATTCAACAAAGCATATAATTGACCATTTTCAAGGTCCAGTGGATGTGCAGTTTCATACAAATTGCTTCAAGTTAAAAGGTTTGTTGAAGCCTGTAATGTGGCCAGAGCCAGAACAAATTTCATCTAAAGAAATTTCATAAGGAATTTGTAACACAGTGTGTTTGTCATAGAGGTAGAACTTTTCCCTAAGTAAGACACTTAAAAACTCACTGCATCTGATCTTACTCCCCTTCAAACTATTTCTAGATGCTTTTCTTTCCCCTGTTCACACAAATGCATCCGCACTCCTCCCAGTGGCCCCAATCTGACATTTACACACTGTCTGCAAGAATTTCATCATTGCCATTCATTTCCTCAACTAGATTGCAATGCTGACTAAATTTTGGCCAGGAATTCTGTTGTATTAGCATTCACAGTTAGTTTCCAAGTTAGTCTTCACCATGAAATACTAGGATTTTTATTGTGATTCTCCCTGGAAGAACTCTTGAAATCTTCCTGCCCTGTTTGTGTTCTTGACCATAACATTCTTGAGCTTATTGTCATAGTTATTTAGTGAGGTTTCTGGTCATGGACATTTCCTGTGTATGGAATGTGTATTAAATGACAAGCTGGCTGGGAAGTACAAGAGCTCAGTTTCATCTGAACCAAGTGGTGAAATGATTACCCTTTTGAATGGGATATTTCGCTGTGGAAGTTTTGGAACTACTCAAAATCCATGTGGTCACAGTTTCCTGACCAGTCCAGTCCTTTGTAGATCGTAAATTGAGTAGAAATTGCTTAGTGAAAGGAAGGTAAAAGGAGATTACCCGTGACTAGACTCAGATAGATTGGCAGCTAATGTGGTGATAGGATGAAGGATGTAGAAAATCAAAGCCCAACAATGAATGATGGTGAGGTTTAGATGTGTAAGGATATAATGAAGTTGAATTAAATTGTTCTGGTCATTAAATTGACCAGAACTTGTCATGAGCTCATTGATTTGAAAGAGATTCCCAAATATCACTATAGAAGTATCTTCTCAAGACTTCTTAGACTATACCATACTTAAAATGTACGAATATTTTTGAGCAATTGTGGGACAGAGTCAAGGAACTTTGTCAAAAAGAACCAGAGGATTTTGGTATCTTCTTCTAACAATACACTCTTCCAAACCAATATGTGAAAAAGTAGAAATATGGTTTGGAAAAAGATTTTAAAAAGAATTTCAAGGTAAAAGAGAGAGTAGTGAAGATTCTATTAGAGAGGATTGATTAATAAGTAACAGAAATGTAAGAGTAGTTGGAGATATCAGGACTTTTAAAAAGATAGTTTTGATGTGGACCATTTTCAAAGTCTTTGTTGAATTTGTTACCATATTGCTTCTGTTTTATGTTTTGGGTTTTTGGTTTCGAGGCATATGGGATCTCAGATCTTTCACCAGGAATCACACCCACACCCTCTGCATTGGAAGGTGGATTCTTAACCACCAGGGAAGCCCCAGGATTTGTCTTAAAGCAAGGAGGGACCAAAGAACAGAGAATGATAATTGTAATTAAAATAGGAAAAGAGGTACTCATTTATTAAAAAAAGCCAATGCCCTGAGTGTAAAAATAAAGATGAGATGAAAGACCATTAGCAAAGCTTTACTTGAGAGGAAATAAGAGTATAAAAGAGGTAAGTGAATATGCTTAGCATTTCACAGGGGATAAAGCATTTGCTCCTACACCATCTTACTTGATTCACAGCATCATCCTGGGCAGTAAAAGGACAACTAAGATTTTTATTCAAGAAAGGAAACTAAGATTCAAAGAAATAAAATAAATTCCTCAAGCTCATAAGGCTAGCAAGTGGTTGGCCAATAATTTTATTTTCCCGAATTAGAAGCCCTTGTGCATTCCTCTCTGCCATGCTGGAAATCTGGGACTTTCCTTCTTGGCTTCAGTTCTTTCTCATCCGAGTGGGTGCACAATATTCTACACCCGAGTTAGACAAATTTTTTTCTGTGAAGAGCCAGATAGTAAATATTTTAGGCTTTGTGGGCCATATGTTCTCTGTCCTAACTATTCAACTTCATCTCTGTAGCATAACACAGCCATAGACAATATGTACATGAGTGGATATGGCTATATTCCAACAAGACTTTAGCAAAAGCAGGTTATAGACTGGATTTCCACTTCAAACTGTAGTTTTCATACCCCAGTTCTACATTGTTAAATCACTTGGATCTTGCTATGGTCATAGTATGCTGCTGCTGCTGCTGCTAAATCGCTTCAGTCGTGTCCGACTCTGTGTGACCCCATAGATGGCAACCCACCAGGCTCCCCCGCCCCTGGGATTCTCCAGGCAAGAGCACTGGAGTGGGTATAGGAACTCCTAAATCCTCCCACTTTGTGTTTTATATTTAACTTTCCCACCTAGTCAATTTTGGGTTCTTTAGTTCAAGGATCATGTTTGGCTTAAGAAAGGATCACATTTGGCCATTTATTATTCTTAGTGGTGTTTAGCACATATAGGGTGTGTGACGATTATTTGTTGAAAGTTTTCTATATTAGTTGTAAAATTTTTACGTTCTTCTGCATCTATCCTTCCTTCTTCCCTGTTCAAACTCTTCTCCTCATCTGGCATATTTTATTTTGCAAAGCTGGCTGCAACCACATCGCTAGTTCTACATGCTCTTCTTACAGTGTAATGTTTATAATCTTCTCATCCAGAATTGGGAGCCTGTGTTTCCTCCTCTTGAATATATTGATAGGTGGGCTTATGACTTCAGCAACAGCGATGTTAAGTTCTGAGGCTGTGATAAAGGGCAATATAGATTTCATCTGATTCTCCTGGAACCTCAATCTACCACAAAAACAGTCCCTGAAGCTTCTATGCTGTGAGGAAGACCAATCTGACTCACATGGAATGTTCCCAGGGAGAGGACCTGAGGCTACATGGAGAAATATAATGCTTAGGTAGCCCCCAGCCACTTTAATTCCCTTACTGCTGACCCCAGCTATTCCAGTACCAGGTACTGTCTGACTGCAATGGCATGAGAGATCCTGAATTCCTGACGCATAGAAACTGTGAGATATAATAAGATGATTGCTGTCTTAACCCACTAAGTTTTTTGCAGCAGTATAAAACTGGAGCACCTCTCTCCTCCCTTTCTGTCTTCCTGGGTAATCAGTATTCATAAAAGTTAAAGATGACTTTACATTCAGTCTTCTTTATTTCAGTTTCAACTTTCACACTTTCTAACTGTGGGACATTGTGGAAGTTGCTCAAACTCTGACCATCTCCATTTCCTTATTCATAAAGTAGAATTACTGAAGACAGTTTTCATCATCTCAGAGGGAAAGTATTATGTGTATCAAACAAGTTGATGCCTACAGAACATCTAAAATAGTGGTTGGCAAACAGTAAAGCCTTAGGACTGGGTATTAATTCCATCATCCATTCATTAGGTAGGAGTTATCCATGATCCATAAAACTTCTGTATTGAATCCATCAAGAGAGCAGTTTGATTCTATCACCAATATATATCTGATAGTTTTACATGCCTACTTGTCTCCATTTGTATTGTTAATATCTGAGTCCAAAAGATGAAAAAATCATCTTTTTTCATCTGGGCAACTGGAATTGCTTTGTAACAGGTCTTATCTTTGTCCATTCCCTCCATTACTAAGTCTCCTCATTGTAAAGTGAAATTTAAGCATTAGGATATAACACAGTACAGAGGTGAATACATTATAAATGGACAGTTCTCTAAATGATGACAACAGGATCACAATCCTAATGGATACCAAAGTAAGAGATAAAACATTACCAGAATCCCAGAAACCTTTCATGTGAATACCTGTCTATTGTTATCCTTTTCTTCTCCCCAAAAGAAAATATTATCCTCTTGTTGTTGTTCAGTTGCTAAGTCGTGTCTGACACATTGTGACCCATGGACTGCAGCACACCAAGCCTCCATATCCCTCACTATCTCCCGGAGTTTGCCCAAGTTCAGGTCCATTGAATCAGTGAGGCTATCAAACCATCTCATCCTCTGACACTCTCTGCTCCTTTTGCCTTCAATCTTTTCCAACATCAGGGTCTTTTCCTGACCACTAATGCCATAAATCAGCTTTTCCTTTCATTTATAATTATGTGACTGGAAAAATACATATATTTGTATGTATATACCACTGTATCTGACATCCTTTGTTCAACATTATCCTTATAAAATTCAACCGTGTTGCTGTACATAGCAGAAGCTTGATTAGTTCTATTGTTCTATAGTATTCCAATGCATGAATACATATCAATTCATTGATCTAATTCACTAATGTTGTACTTATGGTTTGTTTTCATTTTGATGCTATTATGAAAGATGCTGCTATAAATATCCATGTGTGTGTGTGCGCATGTGTGTGCATACACATGCATACATGCTTACTTTCATATGCATACTGTCCTTGTTGTTCAGTCACTAAGTCATGTCCCACTCTTTGTGACCCTATGGACTATAGCATGCTAGTCTCCTCTGTGCTCTACTTTCTCTGGGAGTTTGCTCAAATTCATGTCCATTGAGTCACTAATCCTATCTAAAAATCTCATCCTCTGCTGTCCCCTTCTCCTTTTGCCTTCAATATTTCCCAGCATCAGGGTCTTTTCTAAAGTCTGGAAAATTTAGAGGAAATTATTTTTAGGGAAATAATAAATTTAATTGAGGGAAATTAAGTCAGCTTTTTGCATCAGGTGGCCAAAGTATTGGAGCTTCAGCTTCAGCATCAGTCTTCCAATGACTATTTAGGGTTGATTTCCTTTAGGATTGACTGGTTTGATCTCCTTTCAGTCCAAAGGACTCCCCAGAGTCTTATCCAGCACCACAGTTCAAAAGCATCAATT
Source organism: Muntiacus reevesi (assembly GCF_963930625.1). Lineage (NCBI taxonomy): Eukaryota > Metazoa > Chordata > Mammalia > Artiodactyla > Cervidae > Muntiacus > Muntiacus reevesi. The sequence goes on from NC_089260.1 coordinate 12,554,309, forward strand.
ACTTGGTGCTCGGCCTTCTTTATGGTCCAACTCTCACATCTGTACATGACTACTGGAAAAACCATAGCATTGACTATACAGGTTTTTGTTGGCAAAGTTATGTCTCTGCTTTTAGAAACACTATCTAGGTTTCTCATAGCTCTCCTTCCAAGGAGCAAAGTGTCTTTTAATTTCATGGCTGCAATCATCAGTCTGCAATGAGTTTGGAGACCAACAAAATAAATTCTGTCACTGCCTCTACTTTACCCCCTTCATGGTCCCCTCATGAAGTGATGGAACTGGATGCCATAATCTTAGTTTTTTAAATGTTGAGTTTCAAGCCAGCTTTTCAACTCTCCTCTTTCACCCTCATCGAGAGTTTCTTAAGTTCCTCTTCATTTTCTACCATTAGAGTGGCATCATCTGCATATCTGAGGTTGTTGAACTTCTGTCAGTAATATTAATTCCAGCTTTTGCTTCATCTAGCCCAGCATTTTGCATGATATACTATGCACAGAATTTAATTAAGTAGGGTGACAATATACCAGCCTTGTCATTCTCCTTTCCCATTTTTGCACCAGTCAGCTGTTCTATGTTCAGTTCTAACTGTTGCTTCCTGACCCACATAAAGGTTTCTCAGGAGACAGGTAGGAGTCTGGTATTCCCATCTCTTTAAGAATTTTCCACAGTTTGTTGTGATCCATGCAGTCAAAGGATTTAGCATAGTCAATGAAGCAGAATTAGATGCTTTTCTAGAATTCTCTTGCTTTCTTCATGATTCAGTGAATGTTGGAAGTTTGATGTCTGATTCCTCTTCTTTTTCTAAATCAGGTTTGTACATATGGAAGTTCTTGGTTCACATACTGTTGAAGCCTAGCTTGAAGGATTTTGAGCATTAACTTACTAGCAAGTGACATGAGAGCCAATTGTATGATAGTTTGAACATATTTGGCATTGGAATGAAAACTAACCTTAGTTTTCCAAATTTGAATCACACATAATGCATGATTCACTTTAACAGCAGCATCTTTTAGGATTTTAAGTAATTCAGCTGGAATTCTGTCACCGTCACTAGCTCTTGTTCTTAGTAATGCTTCCTAAGACCCACTTGACTTCACACTCCAGGATGTCTGGCTCTAGGTGAGTGACCACACCATCATGGTTATCTGGGTCATTAAGATATTTTTGTATACTTCTGTATATTCTTGCCACCTTTCCTTAATCTCTTCTGCTTTTGTTAGGTCCTTATCATTTCTTACCGTCCTTTATTGTGTCCATCCTTGCATGAAATGTCTCCAGTTTTCTTGAAGAGATCTCTAGTCTCTCCCATAGTTTCCCTTATTTCCTTGTATTGTTCATTTAAGAACGCTCTCTTATCTCTCCTTAATATTCTCTAGAACTCTGCATTCAGTTGGGTATATCTTTCCCTTTCTCCCTTGCCTTTTGGTTTTCTTTTTTTCTCTACTCTTTGTAAAGCATCCTCAGACAACCACTTTGCCTTCTTGCATTTCTTTTCCTTTGGGGTGGTTTTCATCACTGCTTCATGTACAGTCTTATGAACTTCCATCCATAGTTCTCTGGTACTCTGTTTACCAGACCTAATCCCTTGAATCTATTCATTGTCTCCACTGTATAATCATAAGGTATTTGATTTAGGTTATACCTGAGTGGCTTAGTGGTTTTTCCTATTTTGTTCAATTTAAGTCTGAATTTTGCAATAGAGAGCTCATGATATGAGCCATGGTCAGCTCTAACTCTTGTTTTTACTGAATATATAGAGCTTCTCCATCTTCAACTGCAAAGAACATCAATCTGATTTTGGTATTGACCATCTGGTGATGTGCATGTGTATATTCATCTCTTGGTTTGTGGGAAAAGGATGTTTGCTCTGACCATTGCCTTCTCTTGACAAAACTCTGTTAGCCTTTGCCCTGCTTCATTTTGTACTCCAAGGCCAAACTTGCCTGTTAATCTGGGTCTCTTGACCTCCTACTTTTGCATTCCAATCCCTTATGAGGAAAAGGACATCTTTTTTGGTGTTATTTCTAGACAGGCTTGTAGGTCTTTATAGAGCTGGTTAACTACAGCTTCTTTGGCCTCAGTCATCGGGGCATGGATTTGCAGTACTGTGACATTGAATCATTTGCCTTGAAAATGAGCCAAGATCATTCTGTTATTTTTGAGATTTCCCCCAAGTACTGCATTTCAGATCTTTTCATTGACTATGAGGGCTACTCTTTTTCTTTTTCTTTTTTTAATTTTTCTTCCCCCCCCCCCACTTTCTTCTAAAAGAATTCTTGCGCACAGTAGTAGATATAATGGTCATCTGAATTAAATTTGTCGTTCCCATCCATTTTAGTTCACTGATTCCTAAAATGTGATGTTCAATCTTGCCGTCTCCAGCTTGACCACATCTAGTTTACCCTGATTCATAAACCTAACATTCCAGGTTCGTATGGAATCTTGTTCTAAAGAACAAGACGCATGCAGACGCATCCACAACTGAGAGTCATTCCCACTTTGGCCCAGCTGCTTCATTCTTTCTGGAGCTGTTACCAATTGCTCTTTGTGTCTCCCCTGCAGTACATTAGACGCCTTCTGACCTGGGGATGGGGTGCTCATCTGCTGTCATATCATTTTGCCTTTCCTTAATGTTCATGCGGTTCTGGTGGCAAGAGGACTGGAGTAGGTTGCCTTTTTTTTCCTCCAGTGGGGCATGTTTTGTCAGAACTCTTCACTATGACCCATCTGCCTTGGCTGGCCCTGCATGGCATTGCTCATAGCTTCCCTGAGTTATACAATCGCTTTCACCATAGCAAAGTCGTGGTCTGTGAAGAGGTTCATATGCATACCTGTTCACATTTTGATTGGATGTAGCCTAGAAATGGAATTTCTTGCTTGTAGATTGTGGATAACACTTTGTACTTCTACCAGCAGGGTGTAAGACTTCCATTTCTCGACATTCTTGTCAATACTTTGTATTATGTCATTTTCATTTTACTCAAGCTTGCAGATGTGTATTGGTACTACAGTGCAACATTACTTGCTTAATTTTTTATAAGTACTAAGGTTGATCATCTTTTCAAGTGTTTACTGGCTATTTGGATATCTTCTCTGTTGAAGTACTTGAGTCTCTTGCCCATTTTTTGTTTTTAATTGGATGATCTGTATTACTGATTACTAGGTATTCTTCATAATCTAGATATGTGCCCTTTGTCAAATCCATCCATTACAAGTAGGCTATCCCGTTCTGTGGCTTGCCTCTTCACCTATTTGAAGATATGCCAAAGTTCCTATTTAAAGATGGTATGATTTGGCAAATTGCATTTTTTTCAGTTACTGTATTTAGGTTTAAATATTTTCCTATATCAAATTTATGAACATACTCTATTTGCATTCTATATTCATTCTTTTCTTTCAAAATTAGTATACTATCCATCTGGAAATTCATTTTCTTATATGATGTGTGATAGAGATCAGTTTTGTTTTCTCTCAGTTCAGTTGCTCAGTCATGTCTGACTCTCTTTGCAATGCCAGGGATTGTAGCACACCAGCTTCACTGTCCATCACCAACTCCTGGAGATTGCTCAAACTCATGTCCCGTTTTCTTTATGAGTATTCAATTGAACCAGCACCCTCACCAAGAGAACAATTACTTTCTCACTACTCTGGAGTGTTGCATTGGCCGTAAATCAAACATCTTTACATTCATAAGAGTACTTTGATTAATATTTAAGTCCAGATAACTGCCATTCTTCACCTGGGCCAATGGGATTTCTTTGTAACAGGCATTACCATTTTCTTTTTTCATTCTTTTCTATAATTGATTGCCTTCCCAGCATAGTGACCTCTCTTTTTTTAAATTTTTGATTGTACTCATTCATTTATTTTATTATTTATTTATTTAGTTGACTGTACTGTGTGGCCTGCAGGATTTTAGCTCCTTGACCATGGGTTCAAACCTACACCCCTTGCAGTGGAAGTGTGGATTCCTAACCACTGGACCACCAGGGAACTTCCTTATTCACTTATTTTATATTCTGCTTTGTTGTTTGTCTATATTTGAACCTGTATCACACTAATTTGCTTGTTTTAAATGTCTATTTTTCCTTCATGGTTGAATTTTATGTGCAAGAAATTTAAATATCATTATGCACAGCCAGAGTTAATTCAGCTGGATTATTCAGTGTATAGAGTATACCTTGATTTATTTATCTAATCCATTAAGAATGAGTCTTAATTGCTTCTAGTCTGGGTTGTTGTGATACCTCTATGAACATCTGTGTGTGAGTGTGTGTATGTCCACTCACACACATATGTATGCATTTTCATTGGTGTATATCTAGATAATATATAACAACATCTAAGATGGCAGATTTTTTTTTTAAATTGGTATTTTAAAGGTATCATTCAACTGTGTTCTAGATTTCATATGTCTGTTACCAAGTCAGCTGTTAGTTTTATTGTTTTCCTTTTCTAGGTCTTAGTGAGAAGACTGATCGTAAACAACCCAGTCAGTCATGGACAAAAGGGGAACCAAAGTGATCATTTAAAAGCATAAATCTGATTATATTGTCCTATGCTTAAAATGCTCAATGCCTTTTCCTCTTAGATATAATCCAAACCCCATATTCTGATTTACCAGATCTTATCCCATCTGGCTGCTGCATAACTCCCTGAAACATTTCTCGTAACTTTCTCCCTCTTGTTTACTAGAATCTAGTCTTCCTAGCATTTCTATCCTTCAAAACAGTAAGCTCATCCTCACCACTGAGGATTCCTTTTTAACATTCAAAAGCCTCAGTTCAATGATAACTTGTCAGAAAGGCCTTCACTGAACTCCTAAGCTGAAGTAGTTCATTTCACTCGTTCTTCCTTATATAATCCTGTTTGATGTTCTTACAACCCAAACACGCTTTTAGTCCAACTTATTTATGTTGATTTTCTTATTTATTTCTCTGTCCTCCTCCACACACCTATTGTAAGAGCAGAAGTTTTGTACTTTATTCATTGCTGTATCCACATGTCTGAGAACAATAGCTGGAATATAGTCACCGCTCAGTAAATATCACAGAAGGCTGGAACACACACTTCCAGACGTGTTTTATGAGGTTGATTACAAGAAACTAAATTTAGAGTGGTCAACCTGACCAAAAATGAAAAAAAAAACAACAACACACTATTTTATATGAGTAGTAATTCAAACTTTGCAATGTACTTTGATATATATTAATAATTCTCATTTCTTTCTGACAAAAAAAAGTGTTGTCAGCCAGAATGTGACAATGTAATTTACTTTTTTAAAACCTGAAGACTTTTTTCTCTAAATTTGATTAATTTTTAACCATGGGTTTTATCCCTAAAGGATTATCCCTATTTTTAGTTAGATAAGACTTCCAAAATTGTACTCTGATGTAATAATTTCAGATTACCACATTACTTCTGACCATTACACCAACCTAATTTGTAATAGTATGGTTTTCCTTTCATAATTTATCAGAGAAGATTTTATGAAACACTAAGAGCTATGCCAGACCCAAAACTTCAGGTTTGTTCCACAGGACTACTCTTTCAGTTCTGTGTTTCACTCCTGATCTTTCCTACCTTCTCTCTAGTGCTGGCATGAGAAGAAATGACAGGAGTTAAGGATAAGCAGGAGAGAAGGAAGCTAAGTCAAGAGCTTGAATAATCAAAACCCACTAGATGCTGACCACATCTAGAATGTTATTCTTTCATGAGATATTTATATCTCTCCCTCCCTCCTTTGTCACCAGAGGAGTTTCTTTTCCCTCTTAAGTGGCTTAGGCCAGAAATGAAGGGTGAAAGTGGGAATCATTGTTTAAGAAAGGCAGACAAATCACAACTACACCTTGTTCTTTCAGAGCCTGGGCTGTCCTCTTATATGACATTATATAGGTCATTCCTACTCCGCTTAGAGCTGTGCCTTGTAAAGTAGCAGAAGTCTGGAACTTTAATAAACATTTTCTTCCTTTAAATTTTTTTTATTTTTAAGATTTATTTGATTTAAGTTTAGTTGATTTACAATGTTGTGCTAATTTCTGCTGTATAGCAAAGTGATTCAGTTATACATATACTGGGTTGGACAAGTTAATTTGGGTACATCATTTGGAAAAACCTGAACAAACTTCTTGGCCAACTCAATATATACATTCCTTTTCTTCTGAAAATGGATATATTACTTGTGAGATCAATTTGTTTCTAAGGGAAACCCCTGCCAGTCACTTTTCTGAACCAAGTTGGAGAAGTAACAGATGTTTCTTCATTAGTATAAGGAAGTCTTCCGCCACCCACACCAGCACCACAAACTTGTTTTCTTGGATTTGGGACACTATATTTTATGGTCGAGTCTATTCTTTATTCACTTGATAATAATACTTGATAATAGAACATGTGACAACAAATTACCTTCTCTTATTCCATAGAAATTTGACTCAAGCTCTCAAATATCAGAAGTCTAACTTTAGGAAGGGTTTTTTGCTTCTCCGTTTTCTGAAAACAGACTACACAATGGTAGTGGATGAAGAGAAGCCAAAAACTAAATGACTTGGTCCAAGCAAACTTCTTCTCCCATGGAATGTCTCTTTTCACAGTCTTCTCACTTCCTTCTCCCTGCATAGGATTCTGTCCATGAAAATAATGTGGGGGAAAGACAGGGAAGGGAAAACAATTATTTTATTCCTACTCTATTTGAGACCCAATGCTTTCTTAAAGAAAAAAAATGTTAGTTTTACAGAAGAGAGGTGTAGATTTGAGCTCTTTAACATGCAAATGTTGGTCTTGGTTAGATTCTAACAGTTTCACTAGATCATTCTTTCTGGCACAAAATGACTTCAGTTATCACCAGAGAATTCTGATTCCTTTGTTGCTTTTCCTTCTTAAAAGGTGGTTTTATTGGATTGCTTCATTGTAGAGTTCATTTAAACCCTTGAAATCCAATCACAGTTTATTTTAGATTAAAAAAATCTGCAAACTTGGACTCTTTCAGTAGCCTCATAGCTGAGCCAGGTTTGCTGACCCTTCTACTGAGTTTCCGTTAAACAATTGACTGAATTGTACTGTGCACATTAGAGTAAAATGCTAGACTTGAAATACCATCAAGAAGATTCTGTTTCCTAGATGCCTTGGTGCAGTGAAACAGTCAGATCTGAAACTTTGGAGATTCAAGTTCAGAAAAAAGTGAAGACCAAGGTTCACTGCTACTTTGATATTTAGAAGCAACATTTCAGGCCCTCACCAATGCTACCGAAATGGAACTTATTTACTGTATCTTAATTGTTGGTTGGAGAAGGAAATGGCAACCCACTCCAGTATTCTTGCCTGGAGAATCCTGTGGACAGAGGAGCCTGGTGGGCTGCTGTCCATGGGGTCACACATAATTGGATATGACTGAAGCGACTTAGCATGCCTGCATGCAATGGAGAGGGAAATGGCAACCCACTTCAATATTCTTGCCTGGAGAATCCTAGGGACAGAGGAGCCTGATGGGCTGCTGTCTATGGGGTCACAGAGTCGGACATGACTGAAGCAACTTAGCAGCAGTAGCAGCAATTGTTGGTTCACTTTAACGTCACATATTGTCGCAAGCCAGCAATATTCTTCTGAGGCTCCCCTTGCTTTTGTTACTTTATTCTTTCTTCTGTCTTTTGGGGGGAGTTTTATGAGCAGTTGACTGATGATGGCTTGATACATTTCTGGCTTACCAGCATAGCAATACTGATTAAAATTCTAAAGGTGCTCATGGTCAATGGCTGGTGGCACATGACTTTTACTAATTCTGTGAGATACATGTTGTCTTTCTGCACAAAATGAAAATGTTCTACTATAGTTTTACTTTGATCATGGAATATATAAGAGAATAGCATAAAATACACTTAACTCACAGGGATCTAACCTCTTCTCAAGAGAAATGATTATACAGTTGTTTCTTTGAATGTTTCAGCTCCATCATTTAATATACAACTGGAAAAAAGATATAGAAAATACCAATTAACTTGGTGTCATAGCACAAATGTGATAATAACAATTATTCTTTGAGGGATTCAAGTATTGTTTCCCTAACTTGTGGGTGATTTAAGGGATTTTTTAGTATAATACTATCTATAGGCAATTTTTGCCTTAAAGGCTGGATCTGAAGAGTGACATTCACTTTTAGAACATCCATGACCATTTACCCATCTCTGTCTGGTCCATTTATTCTACTTACATTGTTTTCCAGACCACTCTAAGTTTCTGACCCTTATTCAGAAGGTCATCTACTTTATAGATATCCCAGATTTTATCCATATTAAATTGGTATCTTCTTCATCTAACTCTACTTTTCCTCTGACAGAAACTTCTATTATGGCACTTAAAACTTTCTAACTTTAAGAACATGTCTCTTACTTCTTTATTCATAATTAATTTTTTATTCTCATGGTTGCAGATGGATAGTAGATTCAGGAAAACTATGGGTAGAATGGGGAATCAAGATCTGGGGGTGTAAATCAAAACTACAATGAGGTATCACTTCACACTGGTCAGAATGGCCATGACCAAACAATAAATACTGGAGAGGCTGGGAGAAAAGGGAACCCTCATGCACTGCTGTTAAGAATGTAAATTGGTATAGTCATTATGGAAAACAGTATGGAGGTTCCTTAAAAAACTGTAAATAGAACTACCATATGACCTAGAAATCCCATTCCTGGGCATATACACAAAGAAAACCATATTTCAAAAAAACATATACACCCCAATGATTATTGCAGCATTATTTAAAACAGTCAGGATATGAAGTCAACCTAAATATCCACTGACAGAGGAATGCATAAAGAAGATGTGGTACATATATAATATGGAATATTACTCAGTCATAAAAAGGAATGAAGTTGGTCATTTGTAGAGATGTGGAGAGAAAGCAATGGCAACCCACTCCAGTACTCTTGCCCAGAAAATCCCATGGGCAGAGGAGCCTGGTAGGTTGCAGTTCATGGGGTCGTGGAGAGCCGGACACGACTGAGTGACTTCACTTTCACTTTTCACTTTTATGCATTGGAGAAGGGATGTGGTACATATATAATATGGAATATTACTCAGTCATAAAAAGGAATGAAGTTGGTCATTTGTAGAGATGTGGAGAGAAAGCAATGGCAACCCACTCCAGTACTCTTGCCCAGAAAATCCCATGGGCAGAGGAGCCTGGTAGGTTGCAGTTCATGGGGTCGTGGAGAGCCGGACATGACTGAGTGACTTCACTTTCACTTTTCACTTTTATGCATTGGAGAAGGAAATGGCAACCCACTCCAGTGTTCTTGCCTGGAGAATCCCAGGGATGGTGGAGTCTGGTAGGCTGCCGTCTATGGGGTCACACAGAGTTAGACATGACTGAAGTGACTTAGCAGCAGCAGCAGCAGCAGAGATGTGGATGGATCTAGAGACTATCATACAGAATTAAGTAAGTCAGAAAGAGAAAAACAAATATCATCTATTAATGTGTATATGTGGAACCTAGAAAAATGATATAGATGATCTTATTTGCAAGGCAGAAGTAGAGATCCAGATGCAGAGAACAAATGTAAGGATATCAAGGGGGAAAGAGGAAGTGGGAGGAATTGGGGGGTTGGGATTGACATATATATACTGTTGACACTATGTATGAAATGGATAACTAATGAAAAGTGACTATATAGCACAAAGAACTCTATTCAATGCTCTGTGGAGACCTAAATGGGAAGAAAACCCAAGAAAAGGGGCTCTGAGGTGGCGCTAGTGGTAAAGAACTAGCCTCCCAATGCAGGAGGCATAAGAGATGCAGGTTTGATTCCTGGGTAGGAAAGATCCCCTGGAGAGGAGGGCACAACAACCCACTCCAGTATGCTTGCTTAGAGAATATCATGGACAGAGGAGCCTGGCTGGCTACAGTCCGTGGGGTTGCACAGAGTCAGACATGACTGAAGTGACTTAGCACACATGCATATATATACATATATATGTGTGTGTGTGTGTGTGTGTGTGTGTGTGTGTGTGTATACACATCTGATTCACTTTGTTGTAAAGTAAAAACTAACATGACATTGTAAAGCAACTATGCTCCAATAAAAATTAGTAAGAAAAAGAAGGATCTAGGGGTGAGGCGAAAGAATTAGAAAGGAAAATTGTAGGTCACAGGATATGATATATTTCTCAAAGGTTAATTCAATTGTTCTTGTGATCAAAGAAAAATAAATAATTGGCACTTTCCCATAGATGCCCATAAAGAAGCAGCATGTGAATTCCCTAGGGAAAGCAAACATTGGTTCCGACATTTGTAAGTCTCTGAAGTGCTAGGAAAAGTCTTTTTTTTTTTCCTTCTATTTTGTTTTGATCCACATCTGCCATCACAGTGCCATGCTCTGGATAAGAATTCAATAAATGTTTGTTGAATATTTTCCTTAGAGATTTCATTGACCTGAGGAACAGCTGGTTGTTACCTGACCTTTGTGAACTTACAAGGACAGCTCATTCAACATATCATCAGTTTGTCAAATTAGAAGTTCTTGACTAACAATAACCTTGAATAGCAATAGCCAATGACTGACTGTGACATTTTACCCCAAATAATTACTACTTCTCGTAGTTCTTTAATGATTAGAATAGTTTTTTATCTCATTGAACTTGAGATAATGATATGTGGACTTGAACATAAATTCAAAATTCCCTCCCATCTTTTTATTCTTTATTTTTCCTGGTCATGACTTCTCCAAACCTTTCAAACAGTTTTGTCACAGACGTGCATTTCAATTAACAGAAAGTGGTTGTGGTGGGGTACCAAGCCCTTCAAATTTATTAGTCCAGAATTCTTGGTCTTATGTGTTCGTATGCAAGTCCATTTAGCTAGAGGCATGAAGAGGCCATGACGAACAAATTATAGTGAAGACAAAGGCAGATAATACCGGGAGCCGCAAACCATCCTATTTGCTCAGGCTTTTTATTTCCCTGGACCGTTTTCAGGGTTGTTTCTGTGAAACAGAAGAAGAGTTTGGCTCATTAACTGCAGCTGGGAAAGTGCCTGCCATCCCGTGTTGCTCTCTTTCTGCTGTTCCCCAGCAGGTAGGAGTCCTAGACCTGGCTCCCAGGCCTGGCATCTTTGTTCACAGGATCTACCTTAGGTACCTAGGAATCTACCTTAGTAGTCCTCTCTCTCCCTTTCTTTTCCACACTGCCTGTGGCCTACAGCCTCAACCTAAGAGCTTGTCTCAACTGCCAATAGGTAGTGTCAATGCCAGCTCACTCTTTCTCACCCAGTGGCGAGAGGCCAGTTTCAACATGAAACTTATTTCCCAGAGACACAGATCACCTCGGCACCTGCCAAACCTTTTGTAGTCTGAGTTGCTGGAATGGGGGAGAGCCTCCAGGTATATAGAAAGTAGTACAATGGAACGCTTTCTTTGCTCCTAGTTATTAGCTCCAAGGCTTCTCGCCTCTCAGGAAGATATGAGTGGGATTCTGTAACGTTTTTTTTCTTATCTCCCCTCTCTTTTTTCTTATCTCTCCCCTCCCACCTCTCACAACTACCTCTTCGTGTTTATACTCAACTGTTGAACCATTCTTTTCAGATAGCTTATTGTAGCCATGTTCAAGAGCTGGCCCACCACCATCTAATCTGTGAAATGTGAACATGTCAGCCACCCTTTATATTCTTCAGCTTTGCTGTATCAAAAACACAAAGGATATAGAAACTTAAAAGAAATTTACAGTCAACAAGCGTATTCCTCTGAAAAGATAACAGATTGAAACCCAGAGAGGTAAACAGACTTGCTCAGGATCACACAGCTGAAAATGAGAAGCTTTTTTGGTAACTGAGGGAAGAGGTCAGACTTCCAGCCAAAGGTTCCTTTCCTTAAAGCCTGTGTGTCTCCTTCATCATAACCTAGTGAGCAGAATATGGAAAGATACGCAATAATCATTGAACTGTGTGTGCACATGTGAGGAGCTGATGGGTGGAAGCTTGAAGTTTGGAGCTTGTGTCTATGCTGACAGTAAAGTGGTAAAATCTATAGACCTTGGGATCAGAAAGGCTATGCTTAATCCCAGCTGTAACTCATCAGTTGTCTATATTATTGGACAGGTTGCTTAACCTCTCTGATCATCAAAGAGCTCATTAGAGAGGTGGAGTTACTGCTTCAGTATCACTCCTTCCAATGAGTATTCAGGGTTGATTTCCTTTGAGATTGACTTGTTTGATCTCCTTGCAGTCCGAGGGACTCTCAAGGGTCTTCTTCAGCACTACAATTGGAAAGCATCACTTCTTTGGCACTCTGTTTTCTTTATGGTCCAGCTCTCACAACCATACAGGACTAGTGAAAAGACCATAGCCTTGACTATATGGACCTTTGTCAGCAAAGTGATGTCTTTGCTTTTTAACACACTGTCTAGATTTGTCATAGCTTTCCTGCCAAGAAGCAATCATTTTCTAATTTCATGGCTGCAGTCACCATCCACAGTGATTTTAGAGCACATGCTAGTTTGTTTCAGTGGAGTCTCCTACCTTCTTCCAGTTCTATCACATCCGGTAGGAATCCCTATTACCATTTCATAGAAAGCATCAATTTTTATCCTGTTGTGTTGCACTTCTAGTAATCTAATGCCATCCTAAGTTATGCTAAAAGGATGAAAGAGAGTCTACAGGCTCTGCGTTCTACTAAGCACATGGCATAACATACATGGCATCAGATTGGCCAGTTTCTAACATCCCTGACTGTGATGGAGCTGAATTCCTCTATGTCTTGGCTCTTGAGATGGCCCTGCTCAACTCCTCATTGGATCCTGAGGATTTTCCTCCCCCTCAACACCATTAAGTTAGTAGTTTTAAAAAACTTACAGGTGTCCTAATAGAAATTACAAGGGAAGTATTTCTTCAGATGTGAATTGGCATCACTTCCATTTGATGATTATAGGTAGGTCTTAGATATAGTCAAAGTGCAGTCTCCTGCAAGCACTTAGGGATTTAGATTTGCTGGCCTAGACCCTAGAATTGAGAGAATGTTCATTGCAGTGAAGGGGGCTAGCCTGGAGGCTGACTCAGCTCCCACTGGGATCCTGGGAACTTTACCAAGCCCTCCACAACAGCCCTTTGCTAAAACAGTTCTTGATCCTGTCAGATGATGCAATCACTCTTCTGTTCTCCTTACCTCCTTGTCTGTTTCATTCTCTGCCTCTTTGTTTCAGTTGTAAAACTTCTGTCTGGTGTGTAGAAAGTGTCCTGCTCTCTCTTTCTCTCATGCTGTTTCTCTCAAACGTTTAACTATTTCCAGAACTTTTTCTCCAAAGGCTGAATCTTTAGCAAAGAGTGCCAGAAAGAACTCATTTGCTTTCTCCTTGTTGCATACTTTCTCTGACTCCTTGAGCCTAGAATGGGCTAGGTGCTTACGCAGGGAGAAGATAAAAGGGAAAAATATGCATTAAGTTTGAAAAAATATTATTCTATCAAATTTAAAGTATTCTAAAGAACTATTTTATAATTAACACACAATTTGCAAGTATTGTTTCCCAGACCCATAAAATACCTTCCAGGCAGATGTATGAGTGGTCTATAGACTACATTGACCAAAATCCCATACACTTTAATAAGATTCTAGATATGACCTCTTCAAGGCAAGAGTGACCTCTGTGTCAATGACTTGGGACAACACCCAGCCCACGTGCGTTCTTAAAAGTGCTTCCTGGTATCTCCGGATTACCTGTGCCTGGGTCCACAGACCTTTGAACCTTGTCTCAGACAAGAATCTGTTTCCTCTTTTCATGAAAGATAAATAACAGTTTGGGGCCTGCCACAGCATTCTGTGAGAATGGGGAGCATCAACAGGAAATAAAGATGAGTGATACCCAGCTCACAACTTGTAAGAAGGGAAATTCTCCTTTGCTGTGACCTTTAATCTGCTTATCCCAACCTGAGTTGCAGTTAGCTTCTTATTCTCGGATTCCGACAGGAGACATCTATCTCTAAGCCTCTGGGGCGTTGCTCACCTTCTCTGCTCCCAGGTGGGAGGTGGGGTGCCTCTGGCTCGTGGATTATGGATCATTATAAATGGCTGCTTGGCTATGCAGCTGTGTAAGGCTTTCGGGGCTCTTCCCAGTATAACAGAGCCTCCAGCTACCTTAATGATAAGGCTTCCTTCTCCCTGTGGCTATTACCTTACTTTTCCTTTTAGATCAAACAGCAGCAATCTTTCTTCTTGGCTTCCTGGACCTATTCCTATTAACCCATGTCAGCAGTTGAGATCCAGTTAGGCAAAAAGTTGAGTAGAGAGGGCACCAGTTTGATTCGGGCTGCTTGTGGTTCTTTTCCCAACACATATAAGACTTGTCCTAGACCACAGTGGAGACTGCTGAAACTCCACAGCTTGCTGCAGCTTGCAAGTTGTAAAGAAGGATTAGAGAACCATCTTTTATAACCTCCTATGAACTTATCTAGTATTTTGGAGAATATAGCTTTTGACTGACAGAACAAATGCATGAATATGAAAGATATCTCACTTTGAATCCTCTGTCCCTGAGGTTGTTTTGTTCCAGGCTTACATGGTAAGGATGTTAGATTTGAATCAGATCCTAGATTTTTAACTATCAAAGAAAATTTACATTAAAAATGAATAAGCTCTCTTTATAAATTGTGTAGTCAGGCTTGGATCATAATTTTCTCACTAATCCTCTCAGAGCTCTTATTTCATCTTCAGGAGTGCTTTTTCCAGTGATAAATCTGAAACTAGTCTTCTGTCTGATGTCTAACACATCACTGCTAACCCAGATAGAAGAAAAATTTAAGGGCTGTTTCTGTGCCCCCCTTTTGAGTTACTAATCCTTCAACTACTCTCTTTTCTGTCTTAGGCACTAAATTTATTTGTCAGATATTTAAATTTTTTCTTTCAGGTTAATGTTATCTTTTTTTCAATGTAAAACCATTTTATTATTCACAAATCTTCTCCACTTAAAACAAAAAAGTTCAACATCCTTATGAAGCAATCAGATAGTGTGTCTCTGTTATGATGTAATTCCTCACCTATGGTGTGTTCAAGCCAAAAATGTTTTAACTTGAATCCTTTAAGCCTTTAGCTGCAGAAAAATCAGTTCTATGAGTCAGTGTAATAAAACATAGTTGGATGGGGCAATGTGCTAGATAAGAAGAGAGGTAACAGACAGAACAACCAGATGCAACAAGTGGTCCTAGATTAAACCTGGTCTGAAACACTGACCTTTAAAGGACTTTCTGGCACAATTAGATAAACTCAAAACTACATTAGGAATTAAATAAAGTAAGCACTTGCTGGTATGAAAAGATAGAGATTGGTGAATAAAAAAATAGATTACAATACAGCAGGTGTGATATGCTGATTTTGAACTTAAGAGACACAGGTATTTTAAAATGCACACAAAACATGCATTGACCTAGTAGTAGTTTAGTATTAATCGCTCAGTCATGTCTGACTCTTTGCAACCCCATGAACTGTAGCCTGCCAGGCTCTTCTGTCCCTGGAATTCTCCAGGCAAGAATACTGGAGTGGGTTGCCATTTCCTTCTCAATTGACTCAATCTTCATAAAAAATTCTCTAGGTGCATACAATGCATAGTGTTCGTGTAAATGTCTTGTGTTTTATTATTCTTAGTGATCTATATTTTTATCTTTCTATGAGACATCTTCTTGCAATAATTGATCATAGATTAATTAATTAAGAAAGGAAGAAGTCTATTTTTCACAGAACTAGAACAACAACAAAAATTTACAATTTGTATGGTGGAAACACAAAAGATTCCAAATAGCCAAAGCAATTTTGAGAAATAAAAACAGAGTTGGAGGAATCAACCTTCCTGACTTCAGTCTACACTACAAAGCTTCAGTCATCAAGATAGTATGGTACTGGCACAAAAAACAGAAATATAGACCAATGGAACAAGATAGAAGGCCCAGAGATAAACCCACACACCTATGGGCACCTTATCTTTGACAAAGGAGATAAAAATACACCATGGAGAAAGGACATTCTCTTCAATAAGTGCAACTGGGAAAACTGGACAGCAACATGTAGAAGAATGAAATTAGAACTGTTTCTAACACCATACACAAAAATAAAATCAAAATGGATTAAAGGCTTAAATGTAAGACCAGAAACTATAAAACTCTTAGAGGAAAGCAGACTCAGTATACTCTTTGACATAAATAACGGCAAGATCCTCTTTGACGCACCTCCTTTAGTATTGGAAATAAAACCAAAAATAAACAAATGAGACCTAATTAAACTTAAAAATCTTTTGCACAGCAAAAAAAACTATAAACAAGATGGAAATGCAATCCTCAGAATGGGAGAAAATAATTGCAAATGAAGAATCTGACCAAAGATTAACCTCCAAAGTGTATAAGCAACTCATACAGGTCAATATCAGAAAAACAAGCAACCTAATTTAAAAAAATGGGCAGAAGATTTAAACAGACATTTCTCCAAAGAAGATATAAACACATGGCCAATACACATATGAATAGATGCTCAACATTGCTCTTTATTAGAGAAATGCAAATCAAAACTATAATGAAGTATCACCTCACACAATCAGAATGGCCATCATAAAAAAAAAATTGCAAACAATAAGTGCTGAAGAAGGTGTGGAGAAAAGGGAACCTTACTGCACTGTTGGTGGGAATGGAAATTGACACAGTCACTGTGGAAAACAGTATGGAGATTCCTTAACAAACTAGGAATAAAACTACCAGATGACCCAGCAATCCCATTTCTGGGCATACACCCTGAAAAAGCCACAATTCAAAAAGATACATATACCATAATGTTCACTGCAGTACTATTTACAACAGCCAGGATATGGAAGAAACCTAGATAAAGAAAATGTGATACATATATACAATGGAATATTACTCAGCCATGAAACAGAACAAGTTTGAGTCAGTTGTAGTGAGGTGGATAAACCTAGAACTTGTTATATAGAGAGAAGTCAGAAGGAGAAAAACAAATATTGCATACTAATGCATATATATGAATCAACAAAAATAGTTGAGATGAACCTATTTGCAGGGAAAGAATGGAGATGCATAGAGAAAGGACTTGTGGATTCAGTGGGGGAAGGAGAGGGTAGGACAAAATGAGAAAGGATCATTGACATATACACATTATCATGTGTAAAACAGATGGCTAATGGAAGCTGCTATGTAACACAGGGAGTCCAGTCTGGCACTCTGTGATGACCTAGAAGGGTAGGATGGGAGGTGGTGGGAGGCTCAAAGGGCAGGGGGTTCACACTGTTATACAGCAGAAACCAATACAGTATAGTAAAGCGATTATCCTCCAATTAAAAATAAATTTAAAAAATAAAAATCAACTTAAAAAGAGAGAAATAAATCCCATTAGTAATGATATGATGACTTGCACTGCTTTTGATGAAACAACAAAGAGTTGTCAGAATTTTAATAATGTGAATATTAATTTATCTTAATTATTATGATTCTTAAGCCTCAGGGGAAGACAATTCTTCTGAGACCTGTGTCTCCATTTATTACTACCCTTGAGCCGCAGTTATAATAAAACAGTGAAAAAGATAATTAGCAAAACAACATAACCCAAATCCTGTTTTCTGAAGCCTTATTGTCATTCACACATCTCTCTTTTTTTATAATCTTTCTTTTTTATTTTTTAAATTATAAAAGTATGATAACACATTTACAGGAGACTTGGAAAATATAGAACAAGATTACATATAGTTCTATTATATATTACAACTATTTTTTAAGTAGATAAATGAAGATTTTTTTACTTGGAGTTTCAAAATCAAACTCTCAAAATTAATAGAATGAATATACAGAGAATTAGAGGATATAGTAGACCTGAAAAGCACTCTGAACCAATTCAACATTATTAAGATTTCTACAATTTTCACAAGTAGGATACAAATTCTACTCAAGTTCCCATAGACTATAAATTAGGAAACACTGGTACATATCCAGGGATATAAACCAAGGTGCAAAAATTTCATGGTCTAAAGCTATTGAAATCATAGAGTCTGTTCTCTTATCACTGTGGAATTATGTTAGAAATAATGTCAATTTAAAATTAACCCACATATTTTCAAATGTAATATGACATTTACCAGGAGAAATCTTTGATTTAGCCATTGAAAGCCTCAGCAAATTTAGAAGACTGAAAAGACACAGAGGATGATTGCAGAGAAGAAAGCATTTAAATGAGAAATTAATCTCAAAATGAAAAATATCAAAGATACTTTTAAAAATCTCATGCATTTTGGAAATTAAATGTCCATTTTGAAATGATGGGTGTATCTCAGAAGTCATAACAAAAAAATTAGAAAAAAATTGTAATAAAATAAAAATGAAAAAAGAATTTACCAGAATTAGTTGCATGCAACTGAAGCTGCTCAACGCAATTAAATACAATGTGGAGTCTGGAATAAGGTATGAAAACAAGTAATGGAAACTAGCATAAAATTTTGTGAAATTTGAGCAAAATTTGTCCTTTAGCTAATAATACTTTATCACATATTAATTTCTTGTTTTTTTCATAGCATGGTATTTCTTTGGATTCTCAACATTGAATTAGAAGTTTCAAGCCTCATTCAAGTTTTTAAAATGAAATTAAAAGAAGCCATGGACTTCCCTGGTGGCTCAGATGGTAAAGCGTCTGCCTACAATGTGGGAGACCAGGGTTCAATCCCTGGGTTGGGAAGATCTCCTGGAGAAGGAAATGGCAATCCACTCCAATATTCTTACCTGGAAAATCCCATGGATGGAGAAGCCTGGTGGGCTATAGTCCACGGGTCACAAAGAGTGGAACACAACTGAGCGACTTCACTTTCACTTTCACTTTTAGAAGAAGCTTGCTCCTTGGAAGAAAAGCTATGACAAACCTAGAGAGCATATTAAAAAGCAGAGACCTTACTTTGCTGACAAAGATCCATCTATTCAAAGCTACGATTTTTCCAGTAGTCATGTATGGATGTGAGAGCTGGACCATGAAGAAGGTTAAGGGCTGAAGAATTGATGCTTTTGGACTGGGTTTTGGAGAAGACTCTTGAGAGCCCCTTGGACTGCAAGGAGATCAAACCAGTCAATCCTAAAGGAAATCAACCTTGAATATTCATTGGAAGGGCTGATGCTGAAGCTCCAATACTTAGGCCACCTTATACGAAGAGCTGACTCGTTAGAAAAGACTGATGCTGGGAAAGATAGAAGGCAGGAGGAGAAGGTGATGACAGAGGATGAGATGGTTGGGTGGCATCACTGACTCAATGGACATGAGTTTGAACAAACTCTGGGAGGTGGTGAAGGACAGGGAAGACTGGTGTGCTGCAATCCATGCAGTCACAGAGTTGGATATGACTGAGCCTCTGAACAACAACAAAGATAATAAATTTTCTAGATTTTTAGCAGTAATACTAGCTGCCAAAATACATGGAATTATATCAGTTTTGAGTGAATATAAGTTAGAAATCTAGCATTCTAGTCACATTAAATCAAATGAGTTGAACCAAAACATCATTAATTAATTAGGCAAAAATTCATAAATTAAAAAAAATGTATATGTATATAGCATATGTAATATAAATATATATAGTATATATATAGAGAGAGAGTCTGCATACAAAAGCTTTTCTACTCCACTTAATAAAGCTGTGAGAAAGAACAACAACAAAAAAGAGACCAAGAAGCTGGAAAATATAAAGTAAATGAAATAAGAGCACTAAATATGAAATAGAAAAAGTGAAACAAACTAGATAAAAATCTAAAAAATCATATAGTCCAGTTGTTTTAAACATGGTTGCTCATTAGAAACACATCTGGAACTTTGGAGAGAAAAAGCAATACCTGGGCATTTGTATTTTTTAAAAAAATCCGAGATAATTTTGATATGCATCCGGATTTTTAGAAGTGGTTAAGGGTTTTTCTGTTAAATGGTAGTTTTATCATAGTTTCATTATATTTTATAATATTTTATATATTATATTATATTTATTTAATATTATAATATTTGTATATTATTAATAATTAATATTTAATTAATTTAATTAATTAATATATAATAAACATAATATTAAAATAGTATAAAATAAATATTTATTTATAATATATATTATATTTTGTGATATTTAATAATAGAATCTATTATTTTGTGTTGATCAATCATGATACAATGGTATTAAGTGAATAATAGCTACATAATTACAACAGTAAAAGATGTTTATCTGCTTTCACAATTAATGGCCAGATAAGAAAAAAAAGATAATTACAATTGCAAGCCATAATGAAAACTTGGTTACCCTAACAATATAAAATAATCACATACATTAAGGAGAGTAATGTGGCAAGTGGAAGTACCTACATGCACATGGTTTCATTTGCCCAGCCAATATGTCTTTTGGTTGATGCCTTTAATCTATTTATATTTAAGGTAATTATTGATATGTATGATCCTACTGCCATTTCCTTAATTGTTTCTGGTTTATTTTATGTAGGTCTTTTTCTTCTTTTGTGTTTCCTACCTAGAGAAGTTCCTTTAGCCTTTGTTGTAAAGCTGGTTTTATGGTGCTGAGTTCTTTTAACTTTTGCTCTTCTGGAAAACTTGATTTCTTCATCAAATCTGAACAGAAGTCTTGCTGGGTAGAATATTTTTGGTTGTAGATTCTTCCCTTTCATCACTTTAAGTATATCATGTCTTTCCCTTCTAGCTTGTAGAGTTTCTGTTCAGAAATCACCTCATAACCTTGTGGGAGCTCGCTTGTATGTTGTCATTTTTCCCTTCTTGCTTTTAATATTTTTTTTTTCATTTATTTTTATTAGTTGGAGGCTAATTACTTCACAACATTTCAGTGGGTTTTGTCATACATTGACATGAATCAGCCATGGAGTTACACATATTCCCCATCCCGATCCCCTCTCCCACCCTCATCTCCACCTGATTGCTATGTGTCTCAATGTGTTCCTCCTTGGGTTTATCCTTCCTGGGACTCTCTGCACCTCCTGGACTTGGTTAATGATCTCCTTTCCCATGTTAGGGAAATTTTCAGCTGTTATCCCTTAAAATGTTTTTCTCAGGTCCTTTCTCTTCTCCTCTGGCATCCCTATAATGCAAATGCTAGTGTGTTTATTGTTGTCCTAGAGGTCTCTTAGGCTGTCTTCACTTTTTTTTTTCATTCTTTTTTCTATATTCTGTTCTGCAGCAGTGATTTCCACCATTCTGTCCTCCAGGTCATCTATCCATTCTTCTGCCTCAGTTATTCTGCTATTGATTCCTTCTAGTGTATTGTTCATCTCTGTTTGTTTGTTCTTTAGTTCTTCTAGGTCTTTTGTAAAACTTCTCGCATCTTCTTAATTATGTTTCTGATTGTTCTGATATGTTCCTAGACCACCTTCACCATCATTTAGGCTGTCTATCTCCACTTCATTTAGTTGTTTTTCTGGGGTTTTATGTTGTCCCTCCACCTGGGACATAACCCTCTGCTTTTTCATTCTGATTATCTTTCCATTATGTAATTTTCATTCTAGAGGCTGCAGGACTGTGGTTCTTGCTTTTTCTGTCTGCCCTCTGGTGGATGAGGCTAAGAGACTTGTGTAAGCTTCCTGATGGGAGGCACTGGCTGTGGGAAAAACTGGGTCTTGCTCTGAACTGAACTGAAGTCGCTCAGTTGTGTCCGACTCTGCGACCCCATGGACTGTAGCCCACCAGGTTCCTCCGTCCATGGGATTCTCCAGGCTAGAAAGCTGGAGTGGGTTGCCATTTCCTTCTCCAGGGGATCTTCCCAACCCAGGGATCGGACCCAGGTCTCCCACATTGTAGGCAGATGCTTTAACCTCTGAGCCACCAAGGTCTTGCTCTAGTGGGCAGTTAAACTTTAATCCAAGTATCTGCTGATGAGTGGAGTTGCACTTCCTCCCCATTGGTTGTTTGGCCTGAGATGGCCAAGCCTTGGGGTCTACAGGCTCTAAGGCAGGATTAATGGTGACCTCCAGGAGGATATACCCCATGGGGCCCTTCCAGGACCGCTGCTGCCAGTTCCCATCCCCACATCAAGCCTCTGCTGACCCACACCTCCGCATCCTAAAACACCAGCTTCTAGATCTGGCTCAGTCTCCTGTGGGTCACTACTCCTTTCCCCTAGATTTTGGGGAAGATTTTGTTTGCTCCCTCCAGGTGTGGAGTCTCTGTTTCCCCTGGTCCTGTGGAAGTTCTGTAATCAAATCCTGCTGGTCCTCAAAGTCAGATTCCTGGGATTCCCTGTGCCTTTGCCAGACCCTCAGGCTGGTAAGCCTGACGTGAGGCTCAGAACTTTCGTAACAGTTGGAGAACTTCTTTGGTGTTATTGTTCTTCAGGTTGTGGGCCTCCCACTCTACATGTATGGGATTTGATTTTATTGCGTTTGTGCCCATCCTACCATCTCGTTGCAGCTTTTTCTTTGTCTTTGGACAAAGGCCTTTTTTTTTTTTTGGTAGGTTCCAATGTCCTCTGTCAATGGTTGTTCAACAGCTAATTGCAATTTTGGTGCTCTCACAGAAGGAGATGAGCATGTGTCCTTCTACTCCACCACCTTGAACTGAAAGTCCACACATTTCTTCTTTTGTGAAAACAACTTATTTAGAACAAAAGGCTCTAGGAAGACTGTCTACCTGAGAAAAGGTTCAGAAAGTAGATGATGCCTAAATAAGGGGTCACCAACCTCCAAGATCTAATGCTAGATTATCTGAGGTGGAGCTGATGTAATAATAATAGAAAAAAGCGTAAAATAAATGTAATACACTTGAATCATCATGAAATAATTTCTCCCTTTCTGTTCCATGAAAAAATTGTCTTCCACGAAGTTGATCCCTAGTGTCACAAAGGTTGGGGACTGTTCGTCTAAATGACAGAAGGCTTAAGTTTTGATTTTTTAATTTGGACTACACTTTCTTCAGATTTCCAAGGAACAAAGAAATGGGCAGGTATTGTAATCTCAGAGTGAACTGCTGAGTTACCATCAACAGTGATCTCATCTCTCTTATTCAGTGAACTTTTTTTTGAATACACAATCATACCAATGTGCCTATTAAGCTATGCCACCTTTCTCACATCATGTTTTTATGTTTCTTAAAAAATTCATGCCAAGTTATGATGTTGTCTTCACTTCCAATCTTTCACATTTAGGATTAGTATGCCATTTGTAAAATGCTTAGTTGAACATGGTTGAAAAAACAGCCCTACTGTGTGTCATGAGAAGCCTCCCTATAGGAAGATAGCAAAAGCAGTCATTAAACTATCTATTCTTATTCTGTCTTCAAGGATGTCTGGAGACCTATCGAGAAATTTGTTAGCATTCAGATGCACTGTGCTATGTATCCCTTTGTTTTAATACTCTAGAAACCCTATGACAACATGACTTGAGGCTTTTTCTTTTCTCTTTTTTTTTGGCCACACTGCATAGCATGTGGGATCCTTGTTCCCAGATCAGGGATCAAATCCACACCACCTGCACTGGAAGCATGGAGCCCTAACTACTGGACCACCAGAGAAGTCCTACATGAGGTTTTTTCAACAGGGCCTTCCCTAGGAAAACACATATGCCTCCTTTTAATGATATCTTCTAGAATCTTGCCTTATACCAACATCAAACTCAATGATCTATGCTTTGTATACTTAGTATTTTGAAAATACTTGAATTCCTCTAAGTACTCTCCTACTTTCAGTGTTGCCACAGTGATGACTGACAGAAGCTAACTGATTTCCTTGTTGTCTCTGGGATACAGTTGTTTCTAATTGGGATCCCTGAACTCATTAGAGCACCTAGGCTTGTTCTTATAAGTACCAGGCCTGCACTGAACTTCAGTTCTACTCTCTTTCTCCAACATCTGTTTCAGACCAATTGTCTTGGTGGAGGAGATGGCTATCTCACAAGTTTTGCTATCTTTCTGTAACCTGTAAAATAATAGTTCTATCTTTTCTTTATTATTCTTGTCCCAACACTAAAAAGTCCTTGCCATGTTCTTTCTAGATTTTCAAGTTTCAACCCATTCTAAGCGTTTACATTTTGGACATCATTCCTGCTGCATTCTTTTGTTGATTCTTGGTTATGTGCCTTTGTTTCTCTTTTTTGGTCACTCCTTTTCAACTTTAGACTTCTTGAAAAGTTCTCTCTGTAGTCATTAATTTTTAGGCTGTTTCATCATTTCTTTCTCGTTGGAATCATGTGCAGTTGCTGGGCCAGAATTACGATTTAGAGAGCAGCCTGACCCCCTGGAACGACTTCTACCCCATTTCACAGAACTGAAATTCCACTTCAAGAATTAATTCCTCCAAATTAATCAGATTTAGCAGACTGAAAGTATTAGAAACATAACTCAAGAAAGTAATTGCATAAATAATAAATAGTGAAAATTAGGCTAATAATTCAAGTAGGTGTACTTCTTTAGATATCTAATCAGCTTCCTAATTAATGCATAGAACATTTCAGATGATTCCTTACTTCTGTGTTCTCCCCAGCCTGGTTCCTGTGAGGAAGGAATTATCTATCATGCATGGCTCACAAATGTATCTCCTGGTCTGGTCTACTGATGTGAACTCCTAATTCTTGTTTCCAGGAGCTGAACCCAGGAATATACTAATACAAATGGTTTGTAGTGGCCACCTGTGTATCAGTAGCTCTTCTGTTTATCTGTTGCTGCATAGTAAGTCATCCAAACTTATGTCTAAAAATGGCACTAATCATGTTTTTCATGAATCTGTAATTTATGAAGGACTTGTAGGGGTGGTTTATCTCTGTTCCATGTAGCGCGTTAGCTGGAGCAGGTCTACTGGGGACTGGAAGATCCATTTTAAGAAAGTTCATTCATATGACTGACCCACTGATATTGACTCAGCTGGTAGCTCAACAAGGTCGTGTGTCAAATGTCCTCAGGTTTTCTCCTTATAGGCCTTTATGCAAGTTGCTTGGATTTCCTCATAACATAGTGTCTTGGTTCTGAGCATGTCTCCAAAAGAATGAAGCGCATGACATTTTTTTGACCTAGCCTTAGGAGTCACGTAGCATCTCTTGTACTGTGTTCTGTTGGTCAAGGCCACAATAAAACTCACCCAGTTTCAAGGAGAGAAGACCTAGAATCCACCTTTTTTGATGGGGGGATAGTAAAGGTCTAGAAGAACATGTGGCAAGAAGATATTGTCGAAGACATCTTTGGAAAGTATTATCTGCCACAATAGCTAACTGTCCAGTGAATCAAAAGATGTTGAGTGGCTTGGTTACCTTAAGTGGCAGTAACACTTTGATTTGGAGAAAATCTCTTTAGTTTCTTTCATGCATCCAACCAACAGTCAACTGTGTGTCAGCACTATTGTTAGGCACCCCAGTGAACCTTAAAGTCATATCTGAATTCGTGTGTGTGTTAGTTGCTCAGTCATGTCCGACTCTTTGCGACCCCATAGACTATAGCCTGCCAGGTTCCTCTATCCGTGGAATTCTCCAGGCAAGAATACTGGAGTGGGTTGCCATTCCCTTCTTCAGGGGATCTTCTCAATCCAGGGATTGATTGAACCTGGGTCTCATGCATTGCAGGCAGATTCTTTATTGTCTGAGCCACCAGGGAAACCCCATATCTAAATTTAGAGAAGTATATTTTAAATATAATTTCATCTTTAAACATTTCATAGCAATTTAGTCCTTTTTAAAAAAATTCTCATACAGTAAGAGTTTTTGGGTTTTTTTTTTTAATCTGCAGTCATTGGCCTGGAACTAACAGAATATTTTCTGCAGCTGCAGTATAACTACTGTTCACTTATTAATAGGCTGATATTCTAGATATTTGCCAACTACTTTGGCTTAGGCACTGACCAGTCAACAGGGACTCTGCTCAATCAGATCAGAAGCTGACCTTAAACAACTGTTACAGTCATACTGGTAACAGTAGGAGTAACAGCTGACTACCTGCCTACTTATTTTCCTTTCTCCATTCAAGTAAATGAAGAACTGTTGAGCATAGACTATACTCAAGTGCCTTCGTTTGACACTGAGACAACAAAAATGAATAAGCAAATTCTGTATGTCTGCTCCCCACAGGATTTTAAAAGCCTTTGCAATTAATGTGCCTTCTGCCTAGAATGCTCTTTCCCAGATATCCACATGGCTCAATCCTAACTTCCAGCATTTCTTTCTTTACATGTTACCAAATTAGAGTTTTCCTTTGTTCACCCTAGATAAAGTAGCACCCTCTCTTTATTTTTGGTCCTTAATATATTTTTACATAGCACAAATAACCACCCCGAATATTGTGAAGTAATTTACTATTTTTTTCCTTAACAAGAACTAAAATATGTAAAAACATCTCCTTAGCATTAGGAGATTCTTGGTACACAGTAGGTGCTCAGCAAACATGTGTCAAATTGAATTGAATACTTGTTGAGATGTGGAGATGGAGGGAGACACTATAGAAAGATCATTGAAATTCAAGCTAGGGGGTCAGGAGGAACAGTAATATCATGAATAGAAGTAGGGAGGACATGGGGTGGAAATGTTTTCATTGTAATTACGGCTTTTGTACCATACCAAGGATTTGTTTCTTTAGAAACACACATTTGATTGCATTCTGTAATTTCCCACAAATATAAAAACAAGCAGCTAAATGTCCCAGAATAATTTGTGATAAGCACAACACTTTGTTAGCCATTGGCCTGCTGTTCTTTTACTATCCAACATCTTTCGGGACATCTTTACTACAGGAAATGCTACTTTGACTGTCTTTAGGGTGACCAGGGTCTATGGTTGGTTATTAAAAAAAGGAAAGTGTTAGCCTTTTATCCTTGGCAAGATTGTTTCCTAGAAGTAATATCCAACCATGATGAGGTGCAGAATCTCCATTGCCCAGACTAGAGGAGGTTAATGTTGGTCTCAGTTCCCACACAGGTTCTTGGGGTCGGGGGAGATCATGGAAAAAGGCTGGGAATCCCAGACACAAACAGGACCTCAGGGTCAAGGAGGGCTTCCCAAAAATAACAACTGTTCAAGAGCCAGGGCCTGTCTGGGTGCAAGCCAGTGGACGTCAACAGGACACAGAGCACTCAAGTGAAAGCAGAAGTGAATGGCTTGGCAGTTGTTCCCTGACCATATAAAACTATGAAAAAAAGTACTATCAACATAAAGCTAACAGAGAAATCTTTGCAGCTGTAATGTGACTACATTTCACATATAAATTCATGGGACCTAGAAATAGTGGATTCTAGGAGGCTTTATTATTCAAGAAGCCCTAGAAAGAAACTACCACTAAGGTTGCATTATTTTCAGTTTTGATGATCCTGAAGAAATGGGAGGTATCCAGGAGTGTCTGCTAGAGAAGAATGAAGGTGAAAGACAATAAACTGTAATGAATTTTCTCTATCACCCTCAACCTAAATGCCCTGAACAGTGGTTCTCAAACCTTGCTGCACATCCTACACCCTCTGGCAAAGCTTGAGAAATGCATATTCTTAGGCTGTTTCAGAATGTCTGGGACTGGTGCCGGATGTGTATATTTTTAAAATTTTGCTAGATGTGTCAGTTTCTTATGGCTGCTGTAACAATGTACACAGACTGGATGGCTTAGACATTATAAATGTATTTTCTCAGTACTGGAGGCTAGAAGTCCATGATCAAGATGTCAATATAGTTTGTTCCTCCTGAGGGATGTGAAAGAGAATCTTTCACATCTCTCTTCTAGCTTCTAGTAGCCTCAGGAGGTCCTTGGTTTGTAGTGGCGCTCTTCCTGTGTCTTACATCATCATTTCTCTGACACGTCTGTCTCTGTATTCAAATTTCCTCTTTTTATAAGAACACCGGCCAACTTGGACTAAGGCTCACCCTAATGACCTCATCCTAACATCATCATCTGCAAAGACTAGATTCTATTTCCAAATAAAGCCATATTAACAGGGAACTGGAGTTTGGAACTTTAATATCATTTTTGGAGATACGATTTGACTCATTCACAGGCTTTCCCCTGTGCAACCAATGAGTGTCTCTAGTCTAAGTCTGACTTGGGCCTCCCGCCACCTAGCCAATCTGAGAAGAAGAGAAAAGGGGAGGTGGGGGGGAGAGAAGGAAATCTTAAAGGAGATGTCTGTATGATTGTGCTTGAAAAGACAGAGTACAGCTTTTCTTCATGCCTCTCCCAAATCCTCATCCCCAAGAGATAAGCTGCTCTTGAAGTAAGCACTCTCTGCTACATATCCAGCCTCTGCTACATATTCTGAGCACATGAGCCTGATGCAGAAACTTCCTTTGGTTCCTGGTTCAGAATGAACATGAGGATAAACTGGGGAAACTTTTAAATAAAACACCAAAGCCCAGGCGCCATCTCTAGCAAGTAAGTTAGAATCTCTGTGGTATAGTCTAGTATATAGACTATATATATAAAGTATTTAAAAAATACTTTAAAAGTACCCCAAGTTTCTATCAGTGATGTAGTATTTGGAACTGGACTTTTCCTGAAAACTTAGAAAAATATATAAAGTAATAATTTTCAGACAATGGATAACATGAAGCACAGAGTTGTAATTCCAGAGAGAAGAAAGACTGAAGAGTTGAGCCCTGTGATCTCTCAGTTTTCTTCCTGAAGATACCTTTGACTCAGGCAGGAAGGTGGAATCTGAAGCATAAAACACCCACTTAAGGAGATGAAAACCAGAGTTCAACAAAGTTAAAGAAGCCAGAGTTTGTAGGGCAAAGTATCAGAGAAGAGGGAGCTATACACAGAAATCTGCATAGAGTTTCTCTTGACTGTTGCTGGATATGAAACTTCGCACATATAGGGAGAAACTCTACAAGTCCAAGCACAACCTGTCAAGTAGCAGCAACCTGGACGATTCCTAGAGCTCCCACAGTACTGGGAGACATCCAATTCTGACCAGTCAGGATACAGTGACTTTATAGAAGACTCAGGATATTCAGCAGAAACTCCAGACAGAACATGCTTTAGAAAGAGTGCTAAAACTAGCCCTTGAGTAAAAGATAGTCTGCATCTACATTAACATTAAAAAAAAAAAAAAAAGCTTCAAAAGGATCAAAGGGATCCAAAAGTAACTTAATTACCTCTCAGAACAAAGCCTAGTACTTGAAGGAAACTGAAATAAGTCTGCAACAGTTTGAAATATACACTGACTACATCCAATCAAAAATAGCATGAACATGTAACTCAAAACAAGGAGAAAAATCAGTCAATAGAAACATCCTTAGAAATGATAGATAAGTACATTAAAGCAGCTATTATAAATATGTTCAAGGAATTACAGAAAAATAAGATTATATTGAAGAGAGGACTTAAAAAGTTACCTCAGATGATTAAATATGCAGCTAAGGTTGGAGATGTTAGATATTCTGTCCTAAATATCTGTTAGATAGTCTGTCCCAGATATTCTTAAAAGTAAGTAGGAACAAATCTTATTTTTGTTGTGGAGAGAAATTGAAGGGGATAGATGATAGAAATTGCCATGGTTCTAGTTATGAGTCCATTTGCTAGAAAGGAATTTATCTCTCCCAGCTCAAGCCTACTACACCTTGTATATACAGGCACTTGACAAAGAGATATTGACCCGTGAGTTGGTGACTATCACGCACAAATGCTTTCAGATTGTTCAGTGTGTGTGTGCTCAGCTAAACATGTTGTATCTAGTATGAAAGGAAGACTTAATGGATTTAAATTTTTAACAAAAATTATACATTTTTACGTTTGTCAGAATATTATAATGCTTTAAATCTGGTTACCAAAAAAATAGGCATTTGAAGACTACATTCATGGGTATTCTCCAATTTCTTTAAAGACATAAAAACTTGGATCTCTGATAAGAACATAACATCATGTGCTACCAATAGGAAAAAAAAGGATTAATGGTATTCCAAAGAATAGTCTTAGAAAGGAGATGTTCTAAGTAGCTTCTTAAAGCTTTATCTGGGTACAGAAATGGGAACGTTGGCTATTTGAGAACATATTTCCCACAGAAAACCACAGAATATCTGGGTCAAGTCACTAGCTTTAGAACTAAGAACACTGTTCAGTTGTTTTTAAAAATGCAGTAGCTGTGAAGACAAGTTTCTAAAAGTGTTATTTAAGAATCAGTCAAATCATGATGTGTGCTTAGGTAGTTCAGATTTGCTCTTGAGATTCTCAAACTTAACACTGAGGCAGTATTGGCAAAGAAATTTTCTTTAACTCAAAAACTCCCCAAATATATGAACAACTTATTCTTCTGAAGATAGAGAATTCTGTATGCATAGTTGATCATATTTATAATCTTACATAAGCAACAAGAGTGAGGAGGTTATTAATTCAAGTAAAACTGACATTAATGATATTGACATTTTCAAGTTAAAAATCCAGTGACTCATCTAGAGAAGTGTTACTCACAACAGAGTGATTTTTTTATGCTTTTAAATGGTTGCGTACAACATAACTTAAGTTTGTGAAGATCTCTGCCTGGAATGTTGCAAAAGATCTCGTGATATTTTACAGACTCCAAGAGAAAAAGCTGAATTGGAAAACATTCAGTGAATGACACCAGGGTTAATCCCAAAAGGAAAAAAAAAATCATGTTGTAGAGTATATTTATATCTAAATAATCAGGAGCAAGTTTCCGTCTTAAAAATATCATGCAAGATCCACTGAAGTCCACTAGAGTCTAAACTCTAAATGAAATACCCTAAGGTCACAGCTTTTTTTTTTTTAATGTGTGTATGAATTGCATTTTATTTTGAATAGGACAGGTGGTGAGGGAAGATCATAAGAAAACTGAACCTCAGATGAATTATTTTCATGGGAAAATATGAACCCCAGTAATATTCTTATCTGATATAGATACTAAGGCAAATAGGTATTCGGAAACAAACTAGAAAATTCAAAGCAGATATCAGGAAGTAGTGTTAAACCGAGAAATCACAAGTATGTGAGAATGATTATTATGGGAGAATAGAGGAAGACTAAGGGTGGAGGGAGGGGAGAGAGGGAGAGAAAGATGTGGTTGTGTAGGCATAGTGCAAGGAATCAAAACTGTCATGGCGGAAAGATAGAATATGCAAGTCATGCACAACCTTTTAGAGTACCTGTTCTGATTGCTAAATTTCTCATGTCTCAATCTCTTACCTCGATAGGACTTCAATGAATATATAATAGTTATGTCCTACTCTGGTTATCTTTTTTCTCATCACTGTATCAAAGTGTTACTTCTAGGCCTGCTAGGAGTGCTGATAGAAAATTATCTGTAACTGAGCAAAGATAACATGCATCCCCTACTTATAAAGGCATAAAAGAAGGGTCTAAGACTTTATTACTAGGCTTGAGTGCTCAGTCATTTCTGTCATGTCTGACTCTTTGTGAGCTTATGGACTGTAGCCTGCCAGGGCTCCTCTGTCCATAGAATTCTCCAGGCAAGAATACTGGGGTGGGTTGCCATGCCCTCCTCCAGGGGATCTTCCCGACCCAGGTTCAAACCCATATCTCCTGTGTCTCCTGCATAGCAGGAGGATTCTTTACCACTGAGCCACCAGGCAAGCCTTTATTACTACGCAGATACCATATCTTCTCTCTTGAGCATGGTCTCTGGTGCACTGAAATCAATTGATCCCTGAACACAGTAGAGAAGCTTCAGTATCACAGGTCTAATTTTTATTAGGCCTATCCATTAAAAAACTCTTAAGAGTGACTGCCTAACCCTAATAATGTATGGAACGTCTGTCTCCAGACACATATCATGGGCATAGTGAGTGAGAATGTTCACATCTCTGGCTTTTTAGTGTGGTCTCCACCTTTGCTTTCTGACTCTGTGTAGATGTGAGATGGCTAAGTATAGGTCTCTTCCTGTGGTTTACTCACCACAGCACATGTATTAGCAGCTTCACTGCACTGGGTGTGATTCAGGCCTCAGGAAAGGGACCATCCTCTAGACTCACAAAGGCCATAGAGAGGGGTTGGCTGAGCACATCTTTCATGACAAGTTCCTCTGACATTTCAATCTCTCAGAGCTCTTGGATATTTCCTCTACAAAACACCAAACAGGTTGAAGTGAAGTGATGTGAAAGTCGCTCAGGCATGTCCATCTCTTTGTGACCCCATGGACTATACAGTCCATGAAATTCTCCAGGCCAGAATATCAGAGTGGGTAACCTTTCCCTTCTCCAGGGAATCTTCCCAATCCAGGGATCAAACCCAGGTCTCCTGCATTGCAGGCAGATTCTTTATCCACTGAGCCACAATGGAAGCAAAAGGAGGTTTGAGCATGTTAAATCCATAACCTCTCAATGAATCTGCATATTGATTCAGTCTGTTTGATGCAGAGATCCATAAGAAAAGAAGAATTTGGGTTCCCTTGAGGAAGGATCTTGCTATGTTGCCAAAAATATCCTATTAATCACTTCCCTAACTTTTTCCAAAGGGATCTCTCTTTCTCCAGTGGGGAAGGAGAAAAAATCAGATTTTGGATGGATGATTGGATACTTGTTTTAAACTCACACTAATTTCTGGAGACCAAATTGCTACTGTGGTCTGCTAATATCTGCCAGTCAGAGTAGGGCCTTATGGACAGCAGGTGATCAATGTAATTTTGGTCAACTACCTCACACAGTGGGATCATTGGATCCCTGCAATCACTGTGATTATTTCCTTAGCTTTAGATAAATGATTGGAATGGACACACTCACCAACTGACATATCTTCTCATCTGACCTATGGAGTGAGAGCTATTATGGTAGGAAATGCCAAGTGGAAGCTATCAGAACTGCTTCTACCTGCAGAAATAGTAAATCAAGATCAGTACTGAATTCCAGGATCAATTTCAGAAATTAGTGCTACCATCAAGGACATGAAAGATGTAGTGGTAGTTATATCCACCACATGAAATTCACATAGCGGTTTGTGCAGAAGACAGATGGATCCTGGTGAATTACAGTGGACTGCTATAAACATAATCAGATAGTGACTGCAATTGCAGCTGGTGTTCCAGATGTGGTTTTATTCATAGAGAAAATTAACACATCCCCTGGTAATTCTTATGCAGCTATTAAATCTGCTTAATGTTTTTTTTTCCTCTATACCTGTTAGTAAAGACCATTGGAAGCAATTTGTTTTCATCTGGCAGGGCTTTTACTATCTTACCTCAGGGCTATATCAATTCTCCAGCCCTATGTCATGATTACAGTCCACGGGGACCTTTCTGTTCCATAAGACATAGTGCTGGTCCATTACACTGATGCTATTGAGTTGCTTGAACTTGATGATCAAAAATACTCTAGAGATAATGTTAAGATACGTGTGTGCCACAAAGTAGAAAACAAATACCACAAAAATTCAAGGGCCTTCCATGTTGGTGAAATTTCTGATTTCAGTAATCTGGAGCATGTTGAGCCATC
This sequence comes from Muntiacus reevesi, assembly GCF_963930625.1. Classification (NCBI taxonomy): domain Eukaryota; kingdom Metazoa; phylum Chordata; class Mammalia; order Artiodactyla; family Cervidae; genus Muntiacus; species Muntiacus reevesi. The sequence goes on from NC_089260.1 coordinate 12,587,664, forward strand.
CCTTCTGTGGTGAAAGACAAGTTGCTGCATCTGAGTCCTCCTACCACTAAGAAAGAGGCACAGTACTTGGTGAATTTTTTCTTTTTGATTTTGGAGGCAACATATAGCCTATTTAGGCTTACTTCTCCAACCCATTTACCACATGATCTGAAGAACTGCCTGTTTTGAGTAGGGCTCAGAACAAAAGAAGATTTTGGAAAAAGCCCAAGCTGTGTAATGCAAACTGCTCTGCCACCTGAACTATATAACCCAACAACTACAGTGATACTTGAGGTGTTGGTGACAGATACGGATGCTGTATAGGGCCTCCAGTGGGCCTCTGTAGTTGAGTCATAGCTCATGTTCTCTGGATTTTGGAGCAAAGCCAGACCATCCTCTGCATAAAACCGCTCTCTTTTTGAAAAATGCTTTTGGCTTATTGCTGGGCATTAGTGAAAACTGACTATAGGCCACCATGTTACAGTGTGACCCAAGATACCCATCATGAGTATCATGAACTAGCACCCATCACAGCTCCAGCATTAGATGTTTAGAAAACTGTCCCCATAATTGTGTTGGGTCAAATACTCATAACAAATTCACATATATATATATTCTTAATTTATGATTATAATTCATATGTGTATATATACATATATACATATAAATTTATTTAAAGTATTTGACCCAAAGAAGCAGAACCACTAGAACATAAATACAAAGAGAATATGTGTGTGTGTATATATATATATATATATATATGTATATATATATATATGCACACATACACATACACACGCATATGTTTATGTGTGTGTGTGTTAGTTGAGTGGGTTGTCATTTTCTTCTCCTGGGTATCTTCCCCACCCAGGGATCAAACCTGGGTCTCATGTATTGAAGGCAAATTCTTTACCATCTGGGTCAGCAGGGAAGCCCCCATATATGTATATTCTGCTTCTTTGATTGAACTTTGATTAATAAATAACCACACCTCAAAACCCTTAAAAGCAAGCCACAGAAACTTGAGGACTGGTTAGCTCATCTGGGTCAAAGATAGATTCAATTATAGACTGACAAGGAAATAATTTTTATGTCATGGATTTAGATATTTGACTGCTATATTTCTTCCCTAATTCCTGTCCTACTGAACTTATAAGGATTTCCCTAATGAACCATGTGTAGCTTTATTGTCTTGAATGATTAAGTATATAGACAGGGTAACCTAGCTTATAATCTAGCTGTAAGTGTGGATTAGTTTTCTATACTAATAAGAGGGTGGCAGCTGCTGCTATACCATATAATGCTAAATGGCTCAAATTCACATGTATATGAATAATATCTAGGATATGGAACTATACTTTTTCCTCTATTGGCTTTTTTGTGAAGAAGCATTATCTTGCAATCAGATAAGTCTTCCATTAAAAAGAAAAATTGTTATATACTCTGTAATCTAAACAGAAAGTAGACTGCTAGGTCACAGTCAACATATGCAATTTGATTTGGCAGGATAAGGGATATTAGATAGAATATGGAGACTTTTCTGCACTTGATCAGGATACCATTGGTAGGAAGCTGAGAGAAATCACTTCACTGTGAAGGTAACAGTTGAGAGGGAGGTAAGACAGGCAGTGCTGTCTAGTGGTTAATCACAGGGACTCTGGGGTCAGTTTACTTCTTATCCCAATGCCACTCCTCATTTGCTGTGTTCTCTACCTCTCTATCTCACCAAAATAAGGATAATAATAGTAGCTACCCCCTAGGGGCTTTTTAAGGATTAAATGAATGAATACATGTACTTGATGAGTAGTGAGAGCTATTATCATTATTGTTCCCAAGTCTGGCCTTGAGCTTGTTCTGAGAGAGCAGTAGCAAACCTGGACACTAGACGGAGAAGGTGACAAAGCACATCCCTTCATTAGTCTTCTTTTAACCTGTCCTGGCTGACACATGTGTGGTTTGTCCAGGAAACCTTTCTCTTGAAGTCAGCATACATCTTTCTATTGCTCTTATGGAACAAAATTGTCACTGACCACTGCTAATTTTTATCACTATTGTTACTGTTAATAGTTTTTTATTAAGCAAGCACAGAGTTGTAGATTGTGTTGTAATAAGGAAATCACAAACCAAGGGTCTTAACCCTCTACACCCAAAACTAACCCAATGAAAAAGTCACAGTGTGATTTTCCTTTCTGTTCTTTTCTTTATATGCTTTAAAATATCATTTTTAATTAAATTTTTATTTTGAGAAATATTAAACAAGACCAATCCTTGCTGTTTTTAACAGTGACACTTTCTCTGGTTCAATATGAGAATAAGAATATAAATTCCATGAGGATAATAACCATATCTGTCTTCTACATTGCTGTGTCCCAAGCTTTTCAAGAGTAGTATGTGCTCAATAGGTGATTTGTTAATAAATTTTAAAATGAAAAAATATGGTTGGTTTTACTTTTCATTTATGCAATTCAAAATGAAATTGTGAATACAATCTCATTTATAATTACACCAAAAAGAATAAAATACTTAAGAATAAATTTAACCAAGGAGGTGAAAAACTTGTACACTGAAAACCATAAGACATCGATGAAAAAACTGAAGAAAACACAAATAAATAGAAAAGATACTCTGTGCTCCTATAGAATAACTTCTAAATGCTGGCAGAAGGTGCCAGACTTCCAAAAAGGCAAGCTAAACTCCACAGAATGAGGTTCAGTTCAGTTCAGTTCAGTTGCTCAGTCGTGTCTGACTCTTTGCGACCCTATGAATTGCAGCATGCCAGGCCTCCCTGTCCATCACCAACTCCCAGAGTTTACTCAAACTCATGCCCATTGAGTCGGTGATGCCATCCAGCCATCTCATCCTGTGTCATCCCCTTCTCCTCCTGCCCCCAATCCCTCCCAGCCTCAGGGTCTTTCCCAATGAGTCAGTTCTTTGCATCAGGTGGCCAAAGTACTGGAGTTTCAGCTTCAGCATCAGTCCTTCCAGTGAACACCCAGGACTGATCTCATTTAGGATGGACTGGTTGGATCTCCTTGCAGTCATAGGGCAAAGATATAAGAAAAAGAAAAAGACAAAAAAAGGAATTGGAACACCAACTTGCACCTCAGGGAGGGAGCACTGAAGGAGGAAGTTTCCACCCACTCAGAAACTTCCTTGTGGGCAGGGGTGGGGGGTGTTTTGGAACTTCAGAGGGGAATGCAGCAAGCAACAGGTGCTTGGAAGGCAAAATGAAGAGAATTTACCACAGAGATCAGTGCTGACCAGCATTTCCCAGCCTGAAATGTTTGTTTGCATGCCTGCTGCAGAGAGTGGGGGCTGAATGCTGAGGCTCAGGCTTCGAGGGTCAGACTCCAGGGAGAGGACTGGGGCCGACTGCCATGAAGATACCCTGAGAGGGCTAGTATGACACAGCTGAGCGAGTCCAGAGAAAGTCTGGCCTGCCGGAGAGGCAAGAAAGCATTGTCATGGGGACCCTCTAAACCTGTGTGCTCACAGATAGCAGGACACTGTCTTTGTGAATGCCAGAGGATGGGGGTGAGACTGCAGTCTGAGTCCCCATAGGTAGACATGTTGGCAGGCCGCCTACAGACTAGCATGAGTGCCAGAGGCAGGACTAGCCGTGACTGCAGTTTACGATTCCAGAGGTGGGAATGCCAGCTGGTTGGCCATGGCCAAAACCTGCCCGAGTGCCAGAGGCAGGTGACTAGATATTGTTGTGGTGCTGACCCCAGAGGTCGCAGCTGCCACCAAGCTGTGAGCAGGCACAGGTCTCTGCCCACAAATTCCTGGGAGCCGATGTAGCTTGGCTCTGCTGAGGAACCAATGAACCAGGGCCAATTCCCTTGGGGGAGCACATGACCTGCCTTAGACTGTGGCAACTTCCCACAGACCTCCGCTGCTTCAGGCGCTCCTCACATATCCCAGCTCTATCTGCCATACACGTCTCTTTCACCCAGCCAGGCTGAGCTAGTGCAACAGATCAAACCCCTACAATTAGCTTGAGACTATGGACTTTGGGGGCAGTTATGGATTTTGGAAGGAGATAAAAGCTGTAGTAAAACCACATCTGCGTTTGAGCTGACCCCACAGCACCATCAGCAGATCCAGAGACCTTCCTAGAAATATTGGGGGACTTGATGAGTAGGCAGTTTTGCTGAAGCTCACTGTTTGGCAAAGAAAACAGAGGGCACAGGAAAACATTCTTCTTAGTACCATTGTTTTTATATATTTTTTGTCTTTTTTTTATTTTTCATTTTGTTCTATTCTTTTTATTATTTAACTTTTTAAACTTGTTTTTCCTTTTAAAAATTATTTTATTTCTAAATAATTTTTTTTCTATTTTACAGTACTTTTTTTGCTATCTGGCATTTCTCCCCATTTTTATGGTTTTGCAGTTTTTGCTAGTATAGTTTTTAGATTAGCTTTCATTTGTGGGTTTGTTTCTTCAGTAAGAGCTCTCTGAAAGGCCTCCATTTCAGCATTAAGACTAGGCCCCAACAAAAGGCCAGCAAGCTCCATGATTGGACTCCTCAGGCTAAACCATTAGCAATACAGGAACACAACCCTTCCCATTGGCAGACAGGTTACCCAAAGCCATACCAAACCCACAGACACACTAGAACACGTCACTGGATGTGACATTGCCATCAACAGAGACAAGAACCAGCTCCACCCACCAGAACATAAGCACCAGTCTCCCCAATCAGGAAACCCTCACAGGAAAACCCTACCCACTAGAGGCAGACTCCACAAATAAGAGGAACTACAGCCTTGCAGCCTGCAGAGGGGAGAATCCAAGCACAGTAAATTAAACAAAATAAAAATATAGAGAAACATGCAACAGATGAAGGAGCATGGTAAAAACCCACAAAACCAACAAATGAAGAGGAATTAGGCATCTCCCTGGAAAAGAACTCAAAGTAATGACAGCAAAGGTGATCCAAGACCTCAGAAATAAAATGGAGGCACAAATAAATAGGACAGAGGCATGGATCAAGAAAATACAAGAAATGTTCAACAGAAACTTAGAAGAAATAAAGAATTGAAAATCAGAAATAAAGAATTAAAAATGAACAAAACAATAACTTAAGTTAAAAAAATACACTAGAGAAAACCAATAACAGAATAACTGGGGCAGAAGAATGGATGAGTGAGCTGGAAGATACAGTGGTAGAAATAACTGAAGGAGAGCAGAATTTTAGAAAAAGAATGAAAAGAAATGAGGACAGTCTCAGAGACCTTTGGGACATTTGGTGCACCAACATTCAAATTATAGGGGAAAAAGAGAAAAAGCAAGAGTATGAGAAAATATTTGAGGACAATATAGCCTAAAACATGGAAAAGGAAATAGCCACCCAGGTCCCAAAGAGTACCATACAGGATAAACCCAAAGAGAAATACACCAAGTCATATATTAATCATACTAACAAAAATTAAACAACAACAAAAATTAAAACTAGCAAGGGAAAAGAAACACATTACATACAATGGAATCACATAAGGCTAGCAGCTCTTTTTTCAGCAGAAAGTCTGCAGGCCAGAAAGGAATGGCAAGATATATTTACAGTGATGAAAGAGAAAAACCTACAATCAAAATCACTCTAACCAGCAAGGATCTCATTCAGATTCAATGGTGAAATCAAAAGCTTTATAGACAAGCAAAAGCAAGAGAATTAAGCACCATCAAACCAGTTATACAACAAATGCTAAAGAAACTTCTCTAGGTTGGAAACACAAGAGAAGAAAAAGACCCTCAAAAACAAACCCAAAACAACGAATGAAATGTCAATAGGGACATACACATCGATAAGTATCTTAAATGTAAATGGATTAAATACCCCAACCAAAAGACACAGACTGGCTGAATGGATAAAAAAAAAGACCCATATATATGCTTCCAACAGTAGACCTCTATCAGACCTAAGGACACATACAGACTGAAAGCAAGGGGCTGAAAAAGATATTCCATCCAAATGGAAATCAAAAGAAAGCAGGAGTAGCAATACCCATATGAGACAAAATGGACTTTAAAATAAAAGCTATCACAAGGGGTGAGGGAGGACACTACATAATGATCAAGAGATCAATCCAAGAAGAAAACAAAACAATTATAAAATTATGCATATGCATAAATATGCTACACCCAACATAGGAGCAGCTCAATACATAAGGCAAATGCTAACAACTACAAAAGGGGAAACTGACTGTAACATGGTCATAACAGGGGACTTTAACACCACACTTACAACAATAGACACATCATCCACACAGAAAATTAATAAGGAAACACAAGCCTTAAATCAAACATTAGACCAGATGGTGTAATTGATATCTTCAGGACATTTCATCAAAAAACAGCAGAATTCACCTTTTTCTCAAATGCACATGGAACATTCTCCAGGATAGAAAACATACTGGGTTACAAATTTACAAAAATTAAAATCATATCAAGCATCTTCTCTGACCACAGTGCTATGAGATGAGATATCAATTATAGGAAAAAGGCTCTAAAAAATATGGAAACTTAACAGCACACTTCTAAATAACTAAGAGATCACTAAAGAAAGGAAATAAAAAAATACCTCGAAACAAACAACAATGAAAACACAATGACCCAAAACCTATGGGTCAGTAAAAGCAGTAAATGCACTCTAGGAGGGATGTTTATAACAAAACAAGCCTACCTCAAGAAAGGAGAAAAACAACAAATAAACAACCTAAATATACACATAAAGCAACTAGAAAAATAAAAACAACCCCCCTACCCCGAATTTAGTAGAAAGAAAGAAATAGATCAGAGCAGAAAGAAATTAAAAAGAAATGAAGGAAGCAATAGCAAACATCAATAAAGCTAAGCTGGTCCTTTGAGAAGATAAACACAACTGACAAACCATTAGCCAAACTAATCAAGAAAAAAAGGAAGAAGACTCAAATCAATAAAGTTAGAAACAAAAAAAAAAGAAGTTAAAACAGACAATGCAGAAACACAAAGGATCAAAACAGAGTTTTATAAGCAACTGTATACCAATAAAACAGATGACCTCAAAGAAATGGACACATTATTATAAAAGTACAACCTTCCAAAACTGAACCAGGAAGAAACAGAAATCATGAACACACAAATCACAAACACCAAAATCAAAACTATGATAAAGAATCTATCAACAACAAAAGCCCAGAGCCAGGTGTCTTCACAGGTGAATTCCATCAAATGTTTAGAAAAGAAATAATACCTATCCTTCTGAAACTCTTCCCAAAAGTTGCAGAAGGAGGGACATTTCCAGACTCATTCTGTGATGCCACCATCATACTGGCCCAAAAACCAAAAAAAGATATCACAAAAAAAGAAAATTATAGGCCAATATCACTGATGAACTTGGATGCAAAAATCCTGACAAAATACTGGCAAACAGAATCCAACAACACTTAAAAGGGTCACACACTATGATCAACTGGGGTTTATCCCAGGGATGCAAGGATTCTTGAATACATGCAAAGTAACCAATGTGATACACCATATAAACAAAATGAAAGATAAAAACCATATGACCGTTTCAATGGATGCAGAAAAAGCTTTTAACAAAATTCAGCACCCATTTATTACAAAAACTCTCCAGAAAATGCACATAGAAGCAAACTATCTCAATATAATAAAGACCATGTATGGTAAGACCACAGCAAACATTCTCAGTGGTGAAAAACTGAAAGAATTTTCTCTAAGATGGTACAAGACAAAGGTGTCCATTCTCACCTCTATTATACAACATACTTTTGGACATCTTAGCCATGGCAATCAAAGAAGAAAAAGAAATAAAATGAATCCAGATTGGAAAAGAAGTAAAATACTTACTGTTTGCAGATGAATGACCCTATACCCAGAAAATCCTAAAGATGCCACCAGTAAATCACTAGAACTAATCATTGAATTTAGTAAAGTTGCAGGATATAAAATTAATACATAGAAATCCTTTGCATTTGTATACACTACCAATACAAAATCAGAAAGAAATATCAAGGAAACATTCCTAGGAATGGAACAAAATAGAATAAATTCCTAGGAATAAACCTACCTAAAGAGACAAAGCTGTATGCAGAAAACTATATGACACTGATGAAAGAAATCAAAGAAAACACAAATAGAGAGATATACCTCGTCTTCACATTGGAAGAATCAATATTGTGAAAATGACTCTACTGCCCAAAGAAATCCACAGATTCGATGCAATCTCTATCAAACTGCCAATGGTATTTTTCACAGCACTAGAACAAACAATTTCACAATTTGTATGGAAACACAGAAGACTCCAAATAGCCAAAGCAATCTTGAGATAGAAAAGTGGACCTAGAGGAATCAACCTTTCTGATTCCAGAGTATACCACAAAGCTACTGTCATCAAGACGGTATGGTAGTGACACAAAAGCAAAAGTATTGGACAATGGAACAAGGCAGAAAGCTCAAAGATAAACCCATGCACCTATGGGACCTTATCTTTGACAAAGGAGGCAAGAATATACAATGAGTAAAAGACAGACTCTTCAATAATTGGTGCTGGTAAAACAGAACAGATACATGTGAAAGAATGAAATTAGAACACTTTTAACACCATACATAAAAAAAAGCTCAAAATGGATTTTAGACTTAAATGTAAGGCCAGAAAGTCTAAAGTTCTTAGAGGAAAACATATATAATGCCTTCTTTGATATAAATCATAGCAAGATCCTCTTTAACCACTTCCTAAAAGTAATGGAAATAAAAACAAAAGTAAACAAATGGGACCTAGTTAAACTTAAAGTCTTTTGCACAGCAAAGGAAACAATAAACTAGGTTAAAAGATACTTCCTCAGAATGTGAGAAAATAATTGCCAAAGAAGCAACTGACAAGGGATTAATCTCCAAAATATATAAGCAGCTCATAAAGCTCAATATCAGAAAAGCCAACAGTCAATCAAAAGAAATGGGCAGAAGACCTAAACAGACATCTCTCCAAAGAAAACATATGGATGGTCAATGAACACATGAAAAGATGCTTGACATCACTCATTATTAGAAAAATGCAAATCAAAATTACAATGAGGTATCACATCATACCAATCAGAATGGCCATCATCAAAAAAACTACAAACAGTAAATGTTGCAGCAGATGTGGAGAAAAGGGAACCTTCTTGCACTCTTGGTGGGAATGTAAATTGATACAGCCACTATGGAGAACAGTATGGAGATGCTTTAACCAACTAGGAATAAAACTATTAATACCATATGATTTAGCAATCCCACTACTGGGCATTTGTCCTGAGAAAAAAACAATTTAAAAAAGCACATGTACCCCAATGTTTATTGCAGCACTACATAAAATAGCCAGGACATGGAAGCAATCTAGATGTCCCTTGACAGCTGAATGGATAAAGGAGATATGGTATATATATACAATGGAATATTACTCAGCTATAAAAAGATCGAATCTGAGCCAGATGTAATAAGGTGGATGAACCTAGAGCCTGTTATACAAAGTGAAGTAAGTCAGCAAAAGAAAACCAAGTTTCATATATTTATGCATATATATGGAATCTAGAAAAATGGTATTGATGAACCTCTTTACGGAGATGAAGTGGAGACTCAGATGTAGAAAACAGACTTGTGGACACAGTAGGGAAAGAGAGTCTAGGACAAATTGAGATAGTAGCATTGACATGTATACACTATTATGTGTGAAGTAAACTAGCCTGAAGGTGCTATATAACACAGGAAGCCCAGACTGGGGCTCTGTGATGACCTAGAAGGGTGGAATGCATAGGGAAGGGAGGTTCAAGAGGGAGGTGATATGTATATGCATATACATATCATATATGTATACATATCATATATGTGTATATAATATATGTATATACACATCATATTTGAGGTATATATGTGTATATATCATATATGTATGTACATGTCATATATATGAGATATACATGTGTATATACATCATATATATCATATGTATGATATACATATGTACACATATATACATATATGTGTGTGTATATATATATCATTATAATTGATTTTCACTGATGTATGGTAAAGACCACACCAGCATCATTGTGAAGCAATTATCCTCCAATAAAAACAAACTCCTCACCAAAACCTGCAGGTTGGGACACACAGTTTTTGAGACACAAGTCCATTGTGTCTCTCTTTGCCTGAGAAGACAATAAAGCTATTCTTTTCCATTTCACCCAAAACTCTGTCTCCGATGTTTGATTTGGCACTGGTGCACAGAGACTGAGTTTTTAGCATCACACATATCCATGAATGTATATCTTTATATAAAGTATTATATATAAACATATGTGTGTGCATATATATGTATATGCTTGAAGTTAGTATTTATTTTATGTTTTCTAATTTTTAGAAATTGGGCTGCATACTTTATTTGAGGTCTTTTGTTGGAGCCCAAATCTACTGGTGCTGTAATCTTGAACTTGCAGCCTCTAGAACTGTGAGAAATAAATTTCTGTTGTTTATAAGCCACCCAGTTTATGGTACTTTTGTTATAGCATCTTGAATGGACTAAGTCGCTGGATCTGGACATGGTCCCTCTCATTCTAGGTAACTCCTCTAAAACGACTACCCTGGCTTTGCTCAGAGAGGAAAAATTTTGGAAAAAATGGCTCTCCTGACATGCAGCTGGTGATAGAGTTGGAAAACTAAACACAAACACAGTATCTGCCACATAGTAGGTACATTAAATGCTAGCTTCCTTATTTAAAATCCACATATTTATGATCTTTCAGTTATGTAAACCTGAATTTTATACTATTCTATTTTTCTTCTGATTTCGTTGAAAAGGGACAAGTTTTCTTCAGAAAAAAAACTTGTGGTACATAGTCAAGCAATTCTTGTTTTTGATGCCATTCCAATAAGATTTCTCTCTTTACTCTGCCCCAGGTCTGTCTGGAACATGTCAAGTGAGCTAACTTGTAAATTCTAGGTTGGTGAATGTTCTCTGAATAAATGCAGTCTGGGACAAAGTACAGCGTTCACTTCTAGGATGAAAATCAATCTGCCAGAAGAATTTCTTTACTGCTTAATATGTCTTAAGTGTCCAAATATGTGAATATCATTGCATAAATCATTGTTCAGAAATTGTTTTTTCCATTATCTACTCCAAGAGGTTGTTTTTAAATCCTTAAAATTATTGAAAAAGACTTTTCAAGTATAACACTCCAAAGCTTAACTGTCATTTTGCTCCCTGATACCTTAAATGACAGATGAAGGGTTTATGGATGACATATTTTCATGGGACAGACATTACTCAGGTATAAACTTTATGGCTCCCACTCACTCTGTAGAAACTTGTAGGAACACTCTCAAAAAAGGGAAGCAGTTCAGATCGTAAAGTAGAGATACAATGGGTGTATGCACAGTTCAATATTAAAAACCCCAGTAAGTATAATTGCATTATCAGGTCCTAAGCTACTGCCATATTCTGAGATAGTTTACTTAACTGGAATGGTACAGATGGGACAGGTGATGCTAGTGGTGAAGAACCCGCCTGCCAATGAAAGAAACTCAAGAGATGTGACTTCAGTCCCTGGGTTGGGAAGATCCCCTGGAGTAGGAAATGGCAACCCACTTCAGCATGCTTGCCTGGGAAATTCCAGGTGGAGAGGAGCCTGGCAGGTTACAGTCCATGGAGCTGCAAGTTGGACACGACTGAGCACACACAGATAGTTACAAAGCAATAGAAACTGTGTTCTGTTCCGTTCGCTCACAAACACAGCCAGTCCCATCTCTATCCTATATTGAATATCAGAAGGGAGTATCCATTCTATGGTTATTCATTTCTGAAGACCTTCTAAGATGTCATTATAGTCATGCAAAGAACTCTCAGTTCCTCAGTGAGTTTCCTTTAGACCTTCATTTAGGAACTATACAACGACTCTCATGGTTTAAGAACAATGTTTTGGTTGGAAAATAAAACAGATAGATAATGCCATCAACATATGAGGGTCAGTTGAAGCACCAAAGAGTAAATGAACATTTTGAACTTGAAGAGTGATGGATACAGGGTCGAGGTATAGCAATCCATTGCCTGAGACCTGCTGCTCAATTAAACATATCAGTCATGACTTATAGTAATAATGACTATGACGTGTTTCCAGATCTTGCTTTTAAAAAGTGCCAAAGTTTTAGTTTTATTTGGCACCTCAAATATTTAGCTACAAACCAACCATCCACTTAGACAAAATTTTTATTTTTCTAGTTCTTATATTTTTCCTAAATAAGGAGTTCCCCCCCCCCCCACTTTGGCTTGCCTTCAAGATTTTATCATTTTTCTGAGTTTTCATCAGTTTATATAAGGGTATGTGTGTACATGCATTTGGTTTATCCTGAAAGGTATTTTCTGAGTTCCTTGTATCTGTTGTCTAGTATCTCTAATTAATTTTGGAAATTTTTTTTTATCATTTCCTCAAATAATTCTGTTCTGTTCTCCCTTTTTCTTCTCCTTCCATTATCTAAGTTATGCTTATGTTACACAATTTGACATTACTTCACAGTTCTTGGATGCTCTATTCTGTATTTTTATTTTAATTCATTTTTCTTGGCATTTCAGTTTAGGTGATTTCTATTGACCTATCTTCAAGTTCACTGATTTTTTCCTTAGCTTTATTGAATACATTGATGAGCCCACCAAAGGAATTGCTTTTATCTATTCCTTTCTTTTAGATTTCTAACATTTCCTTCGGATTCCTTATAGTTTTCCTATCTCTGCTGACTTTACCTATCTGGACTTGCATAGACTATGTCTTCCGTTAGAGCTTTTAATATATTAATCATAGCTATTTTAATTTCCTTCTCTGATAATTCTAACACATGTTCACATCTGAGTTTGGTTCTAAAGATTGCTTTGTCTCTTCAGACTGTGTTTTTGCATGTCTTATAACTTTTTGTTGATAGTTGGGCTTATTGTCCCTGGAAGAGAAAATGGCCATCCACTTTGGTATTCTTGCCGGGATAATCTCATGGACAAAGGAGCCTAGCAGACTACAGTCCGTGGGATCACAAAGAATCAGACGCGACTGCGCTTGCACAGATTTATTGTATACAACAATAGATAGTGAGGATTTATGCAAAACTGATCAGGATTTTGCATGTGTTTGATGTTTGTTGTATCCATGGATGCCAGAGGGTTCAAAAATCTTATATTGGCCTTCTTTTGCCTTCCTTTTTGGTTTGGGGGCTTCGCTTAAGCCATTTCTTAGAGAGAATCTGTTTGTAGTAGATTCCTCAGCTGTAATCTGCTGCTATTGTTACTAGAGTTTTATCTGTGTGGCTGTAGGGTGTATGAGCATGACTGGGGGTGGAATACTCTCTAATCTTCAGATGAAGCCTCAACCGTTGGAGTGCATGGTGAACCTGTGTCTGCAAGTGTTTCTATCCCTCCTCTGGGAACAAAGGTTTCTTCCTTTTGCCCCTAATCCATTCTCTGGCTGCAGTGGGTATTCTCAGCCTTCCTAGTCTGTGTCCTTGAAGGCTTCTCCCCTGTGAATAATGAATTTGTTTTTCTAGGTGAAACTCTTAGTGGAATAGAGTTCTAATCCCCACTGAGAAGAGATTTCACTGTCAACCTCTGGCAGTGTCCTCTTTGGAGACTAAACTTAAGGAAGAAGGGTCTTCATGGATTTCACTATGGCTATTCTTCCACTCCCCATGCCATGGCACCAAGGGGGACTTTCTCCAGATTCTCCCTTATCCATCCTTTGAGAGCCTGGTGGGGTTCTTGTAAGAAAATTCTGCTTATGTGTGGAGGTGCCCAGGAGCTTCTTACTCTACTGCTATCCCACACTTGGCATCCAGAAATTCATCAAAATTTCTAGTTTAATGTTCCAGAGACATTGCTTCAGGTAAGCAAATGCTCAGGTCCTCTGTCCTCCCTGAAGGTACCTCTCCAGAGTTTGGGAGGTAGTTTGCTCTTTGACCTCAGTTCTCTGACGGGTCAAAAAAAATTGATTGCTTTTGTTGTTTCCAGAATTTTTTTTGTTGTTGTTGTTATAAGGATGATAAGAATGATGACTTCCAAAACCTTTTCTATATCTGAACTTAAACTGGAAATCCTCACATACTTTTGATTTTCATTCCACTTTTTATCTAATCTTAGTGATTCCATTGAATGTAGGTCTAGCTGCAGATAAACAATCTGCCTGCAAATGCAGGAGAAGCAGGAGATGCAGATTCCAGGAAGATCCCCTGCCTTAAGGAAATGGCAACCCACTCCAGTATTCTTGCCTAGAAAATTCCATGAACAGAGGAGCCTGGTTGGCTATAATACATGGGATTGCAAAGAGTCAGACATGACTGAGAATGCAGCATGCATGCTGCAGATTAACAGTGACTTGGACAAGACAAAAGTCTATTTCAAGAAAAGGTCATCCATAGACCTAGTGTCCATGGGTCAGAGATTCAGACCCCTCCTACTTTTTGCTCCACTAATCTTTGCAACTAGAATCCACATAATGGACCAAAACAGTACCAAACTCTAGCCATCATAACTGCATTCAAACCAGCAGAGAGTACGAAGAGGCAAACATAAGTAAATAAAGATAATCCCTTTAAGAGCGCTTCCTGGAAGCATGTGACATAATTACTTACAGCCCGTTGGCTATGAGATGGCTATGTTGGGCTGTGCTGTGCTTAGTCACATCCAGCTCTTTGTGACCCCATGGACTGTAGCCCGCCAGGCTCCTCTGCCCATGGGGTTTCTCCAGGCAAGAATACTGGAGTAGGTTGCCATGCCCTCCTCCAAGGGATCTTCCCAACCCAGGGATCAAACCCAGGCCTCCCACATTGCAGGTGAATTCTTTACCACCTGAGTCACCAGGAAAGCCCAAGAATACTCCAGTGGGTAGCGTATCCCTTCTCCAGGGGATCTTCCCAACCCAGGAATTAAACTGGTGTCTCTTGCGTTGCAGGCAGATTCTTTACCAGCTCAGCTACCAGGAAAGTTTGAGATGGCCATACAAAGAAAACTTAGAAAATACTCTTTATTCTCAGTGATTTCTGTGCCCAGCTAACTAGGAATTTTCTTACTAATGGAGAAGGAGAGAATGGATATTGAAAGACAACAGCTTGAGTGAATGTTTTTATCTGTGTGTGTGTGCCTTATTAGCATGTTAACTTTGTAACACACTTGATCTGGAGCATATTTCCAATGACTGAATTTCCAATTTGGTTTTTTTACCACAGTATTTGACCAATGTGTCTATAAATGTCTGCCTTTCTGGAATGCAGAGGCTAGGCTTTCTTACCTGAGACACAGAATTTCTGATAAATGATGTGCAGCAATTTATCAGTTAAACCTAAAATTAGAGTTCTGATACCAAATGCAGGTAAGCAGTGGGGAAAGCAAGTGACTTACAGATTAGGAAGGTTATTTTTTCATGGAGAACTTTGCCTTTTGGTTGTTTCTACATCAACGTTTCTTAGACTCAAATGAATCAAATGACCAATGTGAAGTTAATTGAGGATTTACTATGTTTTCAGTTAAGAGCTGGATATAAATAAGAAGTAAAATACATGGTCCTTTACTTCAAAGGGCAAAGACTAATGAAGAAAACACTTTAATGCAGTAAATTGCATTTATCTGTGTGTACAGATGAGAACTCTTAGAGCTGTGAAAATGGGGCAATCAGTGGAGGCAGGATAATTGGGAATGTGTGACTTTGCCCCTCTTGGGCTGGTAATAATCTGTGAGGTTGGAATAAAGTTACTCTCACTCTCTACCAGACATGATAAGATTAAAAATTATACAAGGCATAGAATAGTTTTATAAAATGCAAAGTAAAACATAAATAGGAAGGGACTGTTATTACTATCTGAAAGCCACGAAGGCCGTTGGTCGCTTCACATTTGTTCTAAATTCCAGAACTTGAAAAGAGTTAACAAGGGCTCCCTGGCCACATGGCAATTAACGTAGGTCTAAAAATAGTTACTGATTATAATAGGCTTTTACTCAGAAAAGCAAAGTATAAAGACAATCACTCACAGAAGGAAAATTATTATCATAGTGTCCCTTAAGTACTTTTTTCTCCAAAAAAATGCTTGCAGTTGGGTTATGGGCTTCCTGCCTTGGTAGGCTCTACTTCTTTGAGTCACTTGACTGTTTCTGACATCTCTTACTAATCACAGTCACAGAAATGACAGGTCCAAACTGGACAGCTGTTTCTTGAAAATAGAATGTCTAATGACAAAAGCGATTGCCTTTGCCAATGAAAAAGCAAAGGCATCTGTATTTCTCAACTAAAAGGGGCTGTTTCTTGGTTTTTCGGTTCCTTTGTAGTTTCAGGCCACATTGAGATGAATCTGTTTTGCTAAAATGGTTCATTTTCCAGTGAAATCGGTTAGGTATTAGCCTTTGTCAGGCATAACGGAATCACATGGGCAAAGCTCAAGATGCTCAGTGTAACAGTAATGTAGTTTTATTCATTTTCCTTAATTTCTGAGAGAAACAAGATGCCCCAGCCTGATTGTCTGGAGCCTTTTGGAGCTGAAAAAGAACCTTACTCCCCATGCGTTTCCATAGGGAAATTTGCTGTGTTTCAGGTGACGTGTAGAGGAACTCAATGGAGTAGCCAAGTCCAGAGAAGAGAACACGCCCATGAGCAATCAAGGGCCACAGTTTTCTGGTTTTAGTTTTAGAGAGAATTGTGGTTTTAGTTTTTAAAAAGTGAAAATTTAAACTATTCTACTTTTTAATTAAGGTGAAGAAACATGTAAATCTAAAAGAACTATAATACTGGGACTCCCCTGATGGACCACTGGTTAAGAATCTACCTTGCAATACAAGGAATGTAGGTCTGATTCCTTGTCAGGGAACTAAAGTCCCACGTGCTGTGGAGCGATGAAGTCAGTGTACCACAGCTAGAGAGCCCATGCCCTGCAACAAACGATCCTGCGTGATGCAAAGAAGGAACGCTCCTGCACAATGCAATGAGGATCCCATGAGCTGCAACTGTGACCCGATGCAGCCAAATAAATGCATAAAAAATCGTTTAAAATGAAAGCATTGTAATATCACACCCATAATCATAATTACAAATGGCCTAGTCCTTCACTTGAGGGAGGAAAAGGGTAATAGGAAGAGAGCAATGCAGAGACTATAAGGAAGAAAAGTTGAAAAATTTTAAAAACAATCACCAAAAGAGACCCATTAATGCAAGCCTAAAGAGACACTTTCATGAAGTAATTGCTCCAAGACTTGGCTTTTAAGAATGTGTGTTGCTGAAGACTTTTATAGCGACATGTGGGTCTTGTTGCTATTATTTTAATGACAGCAATACTATTATCTTTTTATTTTTGTCTCTTCTCAGATAAGTGCTTTGAGGTTCTGATCACAAATTCCTTGTCCTGGCCTGCAGTTTTTAG
Source organism: Muntiacus reevesi (assembly GCF_963930625.1). Taxonomy (NCBI): domain Eukaryota; kingdom Metazoa; phylum Chordata; class Mammalia; order Artiodactyla; family Cervidae; genus Muntiacus; species Muntiacus reevesi. The sequence continues at coordinate 12,605,053 of NC_089260.1, forward strand.
TTCATCCTGTCTCAAAAATGGCTTCAAACTATGTGAAATAATACACAGAAGGCAGTATAAAGGTTCTCAGGCTATTATAAAAATGTCTTTTTGCCCTTAAAATCTCCCTAACACATCAAGGAGACTGAAAAAGAAGCAAAGAATAATAGTGTCTCAGAGATAATGGTCCTTAGTGATATTATAGCACAGTGCATTCACTTTACAGGTGAAAATATCAGATCCCAAACAATTGAAATGACTTATTCAAGGATTATAAAGGTAAATGTGCCATGAAATTCCTATTCTTATTCTCCTTCCTCTACAAATATAATAAAACTTGGGCATGCAGTTACCTCCATAGAGTTTTCCACTGCATTTCACATTCTACTCAAAAAAGTTCTCCTGAATAACTGAGCCAGATGTTTAGGAAATGAGAAAATTGTATTTGCTTCCTAAAACCTCTACATTAGAGATGTTAATAATAGTTAGATACAAGTTCTCTTTAAATGGTTAATAATAACTAAAATTTCTCTTATTCTTTCCCAGGCCAAAATGGAACAGTAGAATTTTTATTTTCACTAAGGCTTTTCATAGTCTAGAGAAGTGGATAAGGAGAATGAATGTGTGATCATAATAAACTGATTTCTCTTCCCTTCTTCTCTGGTACCGGTAACAATAACTTACATCTAAGCCACGACCAGGAAAAATGAGGCGTGACTGTCAAATAGCTGAGCCTCACGGGTCACCATGGCCTCAAACATGCACTGCAGCCAAATACCTTTTGATCAAATTGCAAACATTCTCTCACTGGGACACTCAGAACTCATAATCAAAAGTGGCATTTTTCAATGAGGCCACTTCCAGTTAGCTGAGGAATATTAATATATTTTAAAATTTGATACTGAACAGTTGTAGGATTCATAGAAAAACATTTTAGTACTAGGTGACTCAGTTTCCCATTAATAAGATAGATATGACCTGATTTTACCTCATTGATGTTGAATGAATGACAAAGTCACTGTTCTGAACATGTCTGTCCTGTAACATGCTAAATATTGATAAATAGAGGTGTAAGGCTCTCTTTTGGAGAAGGCAATGGCACACCACTCCAGTACTCTTGCCTGGAAAATCCCATGGATGGAGGAGCCTGGTAGGCTGCAGTCCATGGGGTTGCTAAGAGTCGGACACAACTGAGTGACTTCACTTTCACTTTCCACTTTCACACATTGGAGAAGGAAATGGCAACCCGGTCCACTGTTCTTGCCTGGAGAATCCCAGGGACGGGGGAGCCTGGTGGGCTGCCGTCTATGGGGTTGCACAGAGTCGGACACGACTGAAGTGACTTAGCAGCAGCAGCAAGGCTCTCTTTAGTTCATTAAATTCTAATTCCCTTAGGGACATGTAAATTTGAATGCTGAAGTGTTTCACATTTGTACAACAGATATATATTAGAAGCTAAGTTTGTAAAGATTCTTGTACACAGTCCCACGTTCCCAAATTCCCAAACAGGAGATAAAATACTGTAAGTGGTATTATTTGTCTACAGGAATTTATTTAAAAATAGTCCCCCTTTCAAGTTATCTAACAAAAATACATTAAATTATCCATAAATCTTGGAAAATCATACGATCAAGTAAAACACCATATGAAATCACTTTAAGTTAGCATTAATCACTGTGAAATATATTTTGAAGAACAATGTGTAATAGAATTGGCAGGACATTGAACACCACAGTCAGAATGCTCTTGTTCTCCATTTTTTATTGCTCTTTTTGTGAGCAACTCCCCCAAATTTGACAGGAACTACTTCTGTCTCGCTGTCATCTAAAGGTATCCAAGAACTGACATTTCTGAAATCAAGTGACATTTCTATTGTACAGTTTGGACCTTTGGACCTTTGCATTGTCTATTTAAATTTGTGTTAGAATTATTCTAACAAGCAAAAAGAAATTTAGAGTTAGCAATTACAGAGTTTAGCTCAATCAATTTAGGCCAACTGGATAACTCATTCAGTTGTCAACGTAATTATCTGGTTTGATTGAATGTATTTATTGATACATATGAACTAAAACTACATTTCATCTTTTGCTTTAGAAATATGATGTTGATAAATCTATCTAGGTGACAATGTGGGACTCATTAAAATGTGATTAAGTTCACTTAAGTGTATTTTCTTTCAGGCGTTCTTTAAGGTATAAGATACAGATGCATGCATGCATATGTGCTAAGTCACTTCGGCCATGTCCGACTCTTTGTGACCCCATGGACTGTCACCCTCCTCTGTCCATGGGATTCTCCAGGCATGAATACTGGAGTGGCTTGCCATGACCTCCTCCAGAGTATCTTCCCAACCTAGGGATCGAACCCATGTCTCTTATGTCTCCTGCATTGGCAAGCAGGTTCTTTACAACTAGTATCACCTGGAAAGGCCATAAGACACAGATATCATGTGAAAAGTGTGTCTCCATTTGCTTCCAGTATGAGTATTTACACTTGTTAAACATATCTAAAATATAAAGTCAGGTTTGATTGAATCCACTTGAATATGTCAAATCACATACCCCACCAAAACACACTGGGATAGTAAAAACCAAAGATAAGCTTAGTCTAGAGAGGAAAAATGGAAACTTCATTAATATTTACTAATATTAAAGTAAAAGATAATTCTTTATATTTATATTCTTCATTAATCTGGGATGAATAAAAACTCATCAGCTCTAACATTGTTCAGTGTTCTCAGTAGAAATTCAGTGAATTTTTGTTCTTTATTTTTCTCTCCATTCATGCATCTATCCATCTATTCCACACAGTTTGAAAGATCTGTAAGTGCAATGTTACAAACTTGCTAAACTTCACTACTGATGGATAGATTTTAATTCTTATAGACAATAGACTCTAAACAAATAGGAAGAGAAATGGTTTCCTAACTGCCTTCAAATTTATAGGTCTGTCTGTCTGCAATGGAAATAATACTTTATCTTATGAACAGTGATGCTATTTCACCACCTTCACCATCTTCTAATTTTAAATTTATTCCTATTACTCTTAGGTGGCTCAGACAGTAAAGGAGACAATTGCAATGCAGGATTGGGTGTGGAAGATCCCCTGGAGAAGGGAATGGTTACCCACTCCAGTATTCTTACCTGGAGAATTCCACAGACAGAGGAGCCTGGCGGGCTAGTCCATGGGATCTCAGAGTCAGACACGACTGAGTGATTAACACTTTCAGTTTTACTCCCTTGGGTATGACAGTTAGAAGCAACCTAGATGTCCATCAGCAGATGAATGGATAAGGAAGCTGTGGTACATATACACCATGGAATATTACTCAGCCGTTAAAAAGAATTCATTTGAATCAGTTCTAATGAGATGGATGAAACTGGAGCCCATTATACAGAGTGAAGTAAGCCAGAAAGATAAAGACCATTACAGCATACTAACACATATATATGGAATTTAGAAAGATGGTAACGATAACCGTATATGCAAAACAGAAAAAGAGACACAGAAGTGCAGAACAGACTTTTGGACTCTGTGGGAGAAGGTGAGGGTGGGATGTTTCGAAAGAACAGCATGTATATTATCTATGGTGAAAGAGATCACCAGCCCAGGTGGGATGCATGAGACAAGTGCTCGGGCCTGGTGCACTGGGAAGACCCGGAGGATTCGGGTGGAGAGGGAGGTGGGAGGGGGGATCGGGATAGGGAATACGTGTAACTCTATGGCTGATTCATATCAATGTATGACAAAACCCACTGAAATGTTGTGAAGTAATTAGCCTCCAACTAAAAAAAAAAATACACCCTTGCGAGTCAGTTACCTAGTGCCTTAGTTACCCAAAGACCAGGAAAGCTTTGAAATAACCAATTCTAGGGATTCTATAAGGGTTTACCCAAGACCCAGAAGTCTTTAGTTTGGGGGCGGATGAGGTTAGGGGCATTAAAAATGGTAAAACAAAGCAATGGTTTTATTTTTCCACTCTCCACTCATTCATTTAATAAATATTTGACTGTCTAGTATGTGTCTAAGATCATTCTCGGATCCACAGGGTCGTCTTCACCAGCTCCTCCTCCTCAATCCTCCAGAGTTCTGCTCTGGTTCCTCTTTTCCCTTTGTATGTGGACTCTCTAAGCATCCACGCTGGATCAAATGATACTGTCCTCTCTGACTGTCCATAATCTGTTAGCCTGGAGTTGAAAAAGATCAGGTAAGCTACTAATGCAAAGAGGGAATTAATTGAAACAATTTTGTGTATTTTTCTCTTGGAAGCATTGGAAACTTTAATATAAATATAGTATTAATATAAATTAATATAAATATTAATAGATAAATATATGTAATGAGTATATATATACACACATACTACTTGTACATGTAATGCATGTGTGTGATGTAATATCAGCTCCTGAGGGAGAATTTTCTGCCACAGGGGGCTTACTTCATCCCTACAGAACCCACCACTCAGGCCATTATCTCTAGAAGCTTAACCCTCTTCCCTCATCTAACAGGGGACAGTGGGACTGTCCCCTCAAACCAAGGTGGTCACAGGGTTCACTTCACTTCAGGAGAAGAAGGAGTTTGGAAGGAGATAGACTGGCGGGCTACAGGCCACGGGGTTGCAAAGAGTCGGACGTGACTGAGCGACTAACACTCACAGACTCCTTTTAACACAGAAAACAGTCTCCTCAGCCTCTCAGCTGTAGCTCCACCGTGGCCTGGAAACCTTAGCCACCTGTTTATTTAAGAAAGTCACAGCAGGGGCTCCTATTTATAACAACATCCTCTCATTGCATAAGCCTCTCTCCCTACCATTTCCTGTGGCAAATTTGTTGCTGGATTCCAGAAGAAAAGAATAACTTGAGAGAAACCAAGATTTCTAGATAAGATTGGAAAAACTTAGACGCACTCTCCAAGAAGAAAATGCCCCTTTAGAGCAGAGGGGAGGAAACTGGAACAATCTGGAAAGGCTGCTGGCCCGCAGGGAAGGGCAGGCTGCCCCGCCGGGGGTTAGCCCCGTCGTCTGCTCAGGCACCTTGCAGCCCCCGCCTCCCGAGGCTGCAGGTGGAAGCTTGTGGCTGACGACGTGACTCAGAAGTGGCGGCCAAAAGGCCATAAATCTGTTCTCTCTGGCAGGTGGTCGAGGCATTGAAAGGGCTGGGCCTTGACAGCAGGAGAACCTGGGCCAAAACCCGAGGGAGTCTTAGCATGGAAAAGCTGACACTTGGCCTGGAAATCAAATTCCAGGCACATGTGGCAATGTGGTTGCTTTTTTACAAGAATGCTCAGGAAAGAGTCTCAGATGCTGCCAGGCCCGGGTCATCTGCTTCCTGCCCTGCCTTTGCTGAGGGTCACAGGCAGGAGAGCACTGGGCTTCTTGCCCCCAGACGCCTGGTGCCCTGGGCTGATGGGGTTCACGCGCAGCCCACCCCACCACTGCTCGAGTCCCTCTGGTGCAGAGTTCATTCTGTTATTGCCCCCTGCTGCTGCTGACAAAGTCCAGGGGCTTCCCGAAGCAAAGTCCTTAGACACAACAAATAAAATACATAGGATTACAAAAGAAGCCAAGTTTGTTGAAATTGAGTCATCAAAATATTTTTAAATATATGAGAAAGAAAAACACAAAGTCTAGGAAGTTAGAAACGTGTGTGTACACTTTTCTATCAGTTCATTAAAGAACAAGATTTTATGAACAGTACATCATAATAAATGTCATTTCAAAGCAGGGATGAAGGCAAAAAAACATTTCAAGATGTTGGTCATAACTGAAATATGATCACATGAGTGTGAAAAAATATTTCCACAGGTACTCTTATTGTGATGTAGGTTTGCTGCCTATGGCTACAACAAAACAACTGCTAAATTTCAGTTGGCTTTTTATTTTCCCCTGACGCTCATGGAACCCCCTGACTGGAAGCCTCGTTCTAGTCCTGGTTCTCTAAGTTGCTATTAGCAATCAGGGATCACTCATTTCCTGACTTCTGCAGTCTCACAGTCTGGAATGTCTGTATCACAAGACATTGCTATTTTATGAAAGACAGGAAAAAGATCAAACAAATTTGAGGGTCTTCTGTGTGCTGCAGCTTTACAAATATTGTCTCATTTAATTCATTCTTCACAACACAACATTGTATATCAACTATACTTCAGTTAAAAAGAAAAAAGAAAGAAAATCAATTATCAGTCATTCCTTGAGACCCTTACAACCAAAGGCTGCTGAACCAACCTTGATGCATGATTTTCTTTGTACTCCATATTCTTTAAGAAAATCATAAAATGTTAGGAAATAGATGATGACAAATATGCCTTCAATTAATAAAGTATAAAACAATTTAAAAAAGAACTAGTGGTCAGTTTATTATCTCTTGAAATGGTTGGTTTAGGCCATTCATTGACACTAATCACATGACACTATTAAGATAGAGAAAGAAAGTCTGTTGGAAAAAGAGAGAGAGTCTGTTGGAGGCTCTTGGGATCCAAGGCAGGAATAATTCCTAGTCTTACCTCTGGAATTTGATGTATAAAGATATGGGGCCTGAAGCTGCTATAGACAACATATGATCACAAATGGAGCTCTAGCTGTTGGAAATGGCAGAACAGAAAGGTAAAATAATATGGATCCTTATTGATTTTGTTGAACCTGTAAATTAGCTTACTTCATCCTTCCTCTAGGCAACTTATTATGTGAGGTAATAAGTGATCTTATTGCTCAAGTATTCTTATTTGCTCAAGTATTCTTGGTTTGCTGTTTCTTTCCCCTGAAAGTCTGCTATGATGGTCTCTCATCTATTGATTGTTCTTGACACTGAATTTTTCTTTGCCTCGATATTTATTTGTCACGTTTAATCTTTACCTGGTCAACTCCTAATTAGATAAGTACTGAATTCCTCACCCTACTTATTGGTGATATGGCTATATGACAGAGCCTGGTCAATCAAATCAATCTAAAATTAGTTGAGAGATTTTGGACAGCAGTGGTTTTCCCAGTAAAAAGCACAGTTGACTCTCATTGCCCTTCCTTCTGTGTTCTTTTTGCCTTGAGTGTGGAAATATTATTTGAAGTTGTAGCCATCTGGTGACTCGGAGATGAGATGCATTTGGGAAACGCCAAGAGAATTTCAGAGACATCATCAACACTGACATCATTGAACTGCTGAAACAATATTAGTTACTGCCTAGCTCTTGAGTTCTTATTAAGTGAGCAGGGAAATACGTGTTTCTTTAAGCTACTATAGTCAGATTTTCTATTACTCACAGCCAAATGTATTCCTTATTGACATGAAGGTATTCAGTAAATATTTATTGAGGATTGGATTAACCACAATGCATCAATTTTGCTCACTAATAAAGAACAGTCTCTCAAGAAACTTCCACTTTCAAGTAAGATAAAGTAGGTCATGAAAAGTCTATTGTAACAGCTCAAAAAAAAATAAATTATAAGCATTATATTTTAAAGGCATTTCAGAGGTGTGAAAACTATGAAGAATAGATGAACTAAAATTCCAGCGAATGAAGAACTGTTTGGAGATGAAATGACACTCACGAGGATTTTGCTTTTTTTTTCTTCTGGAGGACATTTGTGAATATTGGGTACAGAATGAGATGCAGAACTTCTTCTTGGAGAAAAAACTCACAAAGTATTTTTGGTCAGTTAGTAGCAGATTAGAAATTTGAAAGATTTTCCTATAAGTCATTTTTTAGCTCTGGGGCTGAGCAAAAGGCTATCAACTAGGCCAAAAGCTTCTAAAACACAGAATAAAATATCTTACAGTTTTTCAGAGTTTAGTAAACAAAGATTCTCCACCAAGATGGGACCTACTTTAAGTACACTACTGGTCTTCCCTTTAATTTACTTGCAAGATTTTGAGTCTGCTTAGGATAGGAGGTTGGAGAGCTAGGATAGAAGCCTCTGAAAGTGAGAGCTGAATCTCCTGTAATCACTTAGATCTGAAGAAATTGAAATTTGCTAGGACCTCGATCAAAAGCCTGGAAGCTCACTCCATAAAAATAGGGCAAGCTAAAGGAAGCTAGAATCTTACCAAATAGAGTTTCAGCCACCCAGTTCACCCTTTTACCTTATTTGTCTAATAGAGGAGGGCCACTTATCCCTGGTGAGATATAAAATCATCTGTATCCTTCAGAACTGTTCAATATCTAGAAAGAAATAAAAATAACAAGTCAAAGGAAAAGACAAGAAAATACAATTGATAATTAAATAATAAAAGGAATAATATCAACATTTATAATTAGCATGCAATGACTTTAAAATAGTTACAATAAATATATTTAATAAAAATTTAAAATGATAACATAGATAAAAGAATTAAAATATAACCAAGAACTAAACTTATACTATAAAAAATTAAATGAGCACTTTGAAACTGAAAAATTATAGTATCTGATATTACAAACTGACAGATTGAGTTTAGCAACAGATAGGTCACAGCAGATAGTAAGGGTAAGTGGACTCAATATAAAGTACACAAATAAAATAAATATCCAATAAAATATACACAAACTGAAACAAAAGGAGAAAAAAGAGTATAAAAAGTACTGCATAAGAAATATGTGGGAAATACTCAATTGGCACATATAAATGCTATTCCAGAAGGAGAGGAGACTGAAAATGTTAAGCATTTTCTAAAATTAAAAAAAGTGATCCATCTACAGATTCAAGAAGCTCACCAAACCTCAAGCAGTTATAAATACATAGATAACCACATTTAGGCATATGAATGTCAAACTTTTAAACTTAAACACCTAAGGAAAATTATAGAAGCTTAAAAATTTTTTTTTAATTCAAAGAAACAGACGTGACTTACATCTGATTTCTCAGAGGAAATGATGGAAGCCAGAAGAAAATGGAATAATTTATTCAAAGGATCATATGGGGGAAAATGAAAATATTCTTTAAAGATGAAGGTAAAATAAAATTATTTTCAGAAAAATAACTACAAAAGAAGTTCTCACCAGTAAGACCTTCCTTACAAGAAAATTCAAGGGACTTTTTCAGGCAAAATGAAAGGAAAAGATAAACAAATTTGCATTAGAACCTAATGTAATGCCATAATATCTAGCATAGCCACTCAAAGAGGCAAAAAAAAGTATATAATTAACAAATTATAAAACACAAACTGGAATAATAAAAGCATATCTGATTAATTATAATTATAATTAATTATATTAATTTATAGTGTATTATAAATTAACAATAATTTAATAACATAATATTATAAATTAATAATTTAATTAACTTATAGTTAATAAATGTATGGTTAATTAAATTATAAATAATTTAATTGTAATAAATTATAGTTAAATTAATTATATTAAATTATAAGTAATTACATTATAAATAGATGAAATACTTTAAGTAAAATAATAAAACTATCAGACTGGATAAAAAACTAAACTTTACAATATGCTTTGTTAACAAGAGATGAATTTTAAACATCAAGAACAGAAAATTTGAGAGTAAAAAGATGCAAATAGAGCATAGAAGAACTAAACAAATAAATTGTGAGCAATTACACTTGTATCAGAAAACATGGACCTTAAGGAAATAGGCATTATTGAAGATAAACAGACATTTCATGATATTAAGGATATCAATATAAAATGAAATAATTGCAATTTAAAATCTGTGTGTACCTAGTTATGAGGCTTCTCAGGCGTCACTAGAGGTAAAGAACCTGCCTGCCAGTACAGGAGACAAAAGAGATGTGGATTTGATCCCTGGGTCGGAAAGATCCCCTGGAGGAAAACACAGCAACCCACTCCAGTATACTTGCCTGCAGAATTCTGTGGACAGAGGAGCCTGGCAGGCTAGAGTCCATCGGGTTGCAAAGAGTTGAACATGACTGAGGCAATTTAGCACTCACACATGCACATTGTTATACAGATTCAACATGCATAAAGCAATACATGATAGAAATCAAAGTGTGCAAGGACAAATGCACGATCATAAGGGGACTGTGGTGAATACAGGTATAAATTGACAGCCTTAGGGCAGGGTTTGGGCCAAATTTTTCTGTCAAAGGCCAAATAGAAAATATTTTTGTTTTTGCAGACCACATGGTTTCTGTCACAACTACTCAATTCTGTTCTTGTGGTTTAAAAGCAGTGATTGACATAAATAAATAAATAGTATAGCTGTATTCCAATAAAACTTTATAAAAACAGACAGTGGGGTGGATTTGGGCTTCAAGGTATAGTTTCCTTTCTCTGAAGGCAATTACTTAACCCAACCCAAGAAAAGAAAAAACAGACTAAAATTAATAAGCCAATAGTAGAGATGTAAAAAACCCTTAATTCATCTAACAGAAGGCAGAAAAAGAAAAAAAATGACCAAAGGCAAAACAAAATGTTGTAAGACACAACCAGCGTATCACTAATGAAAGTCATCTTTCGAGTTCCATTTTCATGTCTCTTATGGTTATCACTCAATAATTTCTGGCACTTGATAAGGAAAAAAGAAGTATTGCTAACTGAATTCCTAAATCATCAAAATTTACCAACCTCCAAACTGAGTTCTATTCCTTTATTTTCACACTCACAAACATACAAGCACCCAGAATCCTACTTATGGAAGCCTCTGTACAGTAAAAGTTTGCTGAAAATTTGGGGAAATGAAGAGAAGATTTTACATCTTTGCCACCCAAGAACTTCAATTTACAAGTCAGCTGTGCTTGATCTTAAAAATCCTCTGGCAGGGTTCTGTTTTAACCTAGGATGAGCTAGGTTGTATGGGCCACTTATCTCATTGAGGAACTAGGACTATTACGTAAATTGCAATAATTATATTTTTGATGGGTTGGCAAGCTATAGACCACAAGCCAAATCAGTCATTCTTAATTTTTTGTATTGTTTCATGCTATAAAAGAATAATTAAGTAGCTGTGACAAAGACCATATGGCAAGCAAAGCCAAAAATATTTACTATCTGGTCTTAACAGGAAAGCTTACTGACTCCTGATATATTTAAGAACACCAGAAGGGAGTAAAATTTCAGCCAGAGGAGAAATAGTCAGAGAAAATTTGAGGAACCTCAGCTGTCACTGGGGGTGTGTTCTGATTCTTGATGAAGGCGAAAGACTGAGAACCAAGGTTTGGCCTGGGCAGAGGGCCATGATGGGAGCCAGAGAAAGCAGCAGAGATTTCAGTGGCCACGTGGCACAGAAGAAGTGCAACTGGAGACTTGAGGCTTTTTTCCAGAGTTCCAAAGCTGTGTGGGACAGAAGGCTAAAGACTGAGCCCGAACCTTGGCCAAGCAATTTCCCGCTGCCTGGAGACAATGTGCCACTGATGGAGGGAACCTGCTAACAACTAGTGAGCTTCTGAAGTCCTAGAGTTCTGGTCCATTGACACGGACCATCCATTGCCCTTTTACCCCAGGCCAGGGAAACTTGCTCATCAAAGACATCATGTGTGAAGAAGCCAGGCTTGGACAGGTCATTGCTGAGGGACAGAGAAACAAGACCTCCCACAGTCAGTACCTCCTTTGATAGACGTGAATGAGACCCAAAGGGGACTAAACAGGGAGCAGTTATTGAGAATGTTTTTATTTCATGGTCTGAGGGATGCTCACTATCTAAAAATTAAGTGAATTGTAAAGCTTTGGATGCATTACTTTAGTGTTATGCATGTTTTATTTCAGTTACATTTTCCAAAAAAATTAAGTTCATAGGCTAACCATCTTCATCTCTTCCCCAATCTATGATTTCTATTAGTTTCCGAGATAGAATAGCCTGTGGCTTACTTAACTGTCTCTAATTTATGCCTTCAAGGTCACACCATCTACCTCAAGCTGCTTACAGATTTAATTTCCTAAATATAATTTCTCCCTTAAAAATACCTCTGACATAAGCTATGAAATAATTTGACTTCACCCCTCTTCAGAAGTAATGGGTACACTGCATTCTGTAGGGGTCAGATTAACAGAGTGTCACATTTAAAGAAGAACATGGAGAGGCGGAAGCATGTGCAGAGAAGGGCTTGTAGGATGAGGAAGAGTACAGAAAGTATGTTGTATGTGAAATATTTGAAGGGACTGGGCATTTTCAAGCTGAAAAACAACAGGCTGGAGTCAGAGGAGTAGTGAAATCCTTGCTTTCAAATCCATAACATATTTTGAGGAAGAAGGATCCATTTTATTCTAAGTATTTTGAAGGCAGAGCAGGACAAAGTGCAGACCCTTATGGGGAGCTAGTTTTCTTTGAACGCTCAATTATTCATTCACATAAAAAATGGTTCTGTTCTTCATGAACTCAGTTAGCAAGCTTTTATTGAATGATAAACACATTACAGGCTCTGCCAAGGGGCTCATAGTCTAGTGCTGAAGGCAGGTATATACAACTATTTAAATCTGGCAGCTCAGAGAAGAGAGGAGTGGGTGAGGAGGAGGAATTAAGGAGATGAGTTTCACGGCAGAACCCAGGCTTCTTCTCCCATGCTCTCCACCCCCAAGTCTTCAGGGAAATGAATAGCAATGCCATCCACTTCTTATCACCTCCTGATCCTCACACCCAAACCCAGTCAGCCTCTCCATTCTATCAATCCCAGCATTAAACATCTCTCAAAAATATTTCTTCATTCTTGTTAACATAGTTGACTTTTGGCTCCAGTATCCCTCGCCTGAATAGTTTTGTAACACTGTAGCTGTTTTCCTGTGTTCAGTCCCAGACTCTTCTAATTCAACATCACACAGATCTTAAAATCACTCTTCTGAAATAAAAGTTGAGTCATGTAAATGTCCTGTGCAAAGTTCATTGTAGGTTCTTGGGCATGTAAAAAACCATCACTCTAGCCTAGAATGGAAGGTCCTTTCCTCTGGGGCTGCTGCCCATCCAACCAGCTTCCCACTTGTATGTGCTCTACATGACAGGAGTCATAAATCACTGTAGTGACCCTGTTACCCCAAGCTGTTGCACACATTTGCATCTATATTGACCCTGTTCCGTTTATCTGAAACGCCTTTCCTCAGCTCATCCACTGGGAAATGCTACTCACCCACCAGGCGTCAGCTTTAACATCCGCTCTGTGAAGTCCTCTCAGATTGCCACACCTGGAAGATGAGTATCTTTCTCCTTTGTGCAGGTGCTTTCTTTCTACAAATCTCTAAGGTAATCTGGATTTGCCTCTCTTTCAGCCTGTGAGCTCTTGAGGAGCTTCAGTAAGGTTGTATAAAATAGTGGACTTGGGAGTCAGGCTGCCCTGGTTTGAACTCTAGTTCCATTTTTATTAGCTGTATATTTTGGTTTTCTCACGTTTGAGCTTCAGTTTCTTTATCTGCGCAATGGAGATAATGGTACCAACCTCATTTGTTGCTATTCAGTTGCTGAGTCATGCCTGACTTTTTGCAACCCCATGGACTGCAGCATGCATAGAATTGCTGCAAAAATCAAGTGATATATTACCAGTAAAGTGCTTGGAACAGAGCCTGGCACATTGTAATTCCTTAGTAAATATGATCTGTTATTTTCTGTTACTACTGTCTCTGCATGGGAAGTACATAATTCACAAGATGGTATATAATAGATCCTTAACCAATATTTAATGTATTTTTCCCAACTCTATACATTGCAAGAAAACATTTGGAACACACACACACACACACACACACACACACACACACACATGCACACACTGCCTTGAGAACTAGAGTCTGAGAAATTTACATATCACAGGTATTACTTCTGTTATAGTGGTCCATTTCTGGCCCTCCAAAAGGAAATTTTTCCTCAGAGTCTAATGTCTTGGTTCAACAATCTTCATGTTGCTCTGTGCAGAGTACTTCTGGAGAAATTCAGTGCGTGAAGCTAAAGAGGTGGCTACAGAGATCTGCCAGTGATATTTATCTATACAATAATAGCAAGTAGGAGGAAACTTGGAGATGAACATCTCAAACCTCAGGCAGCATTTGACTGCTCTTCTTAACAGCAGGTTTTCATATAATGTACTAGATTATTTCTGTGTTCAAATCTGAAGTATAAATACTGTCTTTAAAGCAAAACCCAGAAACTATGAGCTTTCATAACACTAGAACTGGATAGAAAAGTCATATAGTGCAGCCTTTGTAATGGCACTATTCCTTGCTGGCTCTGGTAACTCACCACACCAAGACCTTCTAAGACTAACTGGTAAGTTGGTTTTTTTTTTTTTCTTTCAACCTTGGATTCTAAAAATTTTTGTTTGAGGTGCAGAGTGCGTCTTTATATTTCTAACAAAGCTTTCTTAACATGATGGCCAAATTATTTGAAAAATGTTTCCCTGCGGTGATGTCATTTTGAAGGGAAAACATACTTGGGATATGAAGTATTCCCATCAGAAATCTTCGAGATCTTACATCTGTACTCTTAACCCCAAGAGGTTATCAAATGATAGTAGATGACTGTAAAAGGGATGACTTCTAATGGGGTGTTGGCAGGCAGACTGGCCAACAGTCATAGGTCACCACACAAATATTTATAGAGGAAGTGAAAGCTTAATTTTTGCTTTCGCTATCAGACAGCTTTTACAAATGTACAAAGAAAGACTAATGCTCAGGATTAAGATACCCCTGTACATGAGAAAAATCCAGAAACCAATAGCTTTGGTGGCAGATTCTTATATGGAGTCAAATGCCAACGTATATGATAAAACATGGGCTGCCTAAAGGATTTCCACAACGAAAGGAAAAATATCTCACACAAATAGGCAAAGTCAGGCCAAGAAATTTGAAGAAATATGCATCCTCTGGTCAAATAGAACACGAAGAAGCCTTTAGAATGTATAAACATTAATTATAAGTTGTATGAAAACATTTATTCATTGATGATTTCAAGATCGTTGCCAATATCAGACTCAGTAGAGAAACAAACATTTTTTTTTTTTTTTATTCCCCCACTGCCAAACTATATCATAGCAAGTCTTCTGGTCAGTTATTCATTCACAGAGGAGGATCTACATGATCATGAGCATAGGTAGCTGACAAAAATGAAAGAAAAAAGCTAGACATTTGGTTTCTGGTGGTCTTTTAATTGGCCCGTTGGGGAAATAGCATGAAGTTGTAGCCAAGGGGAAGACTCAAACTTTTTCCTACTCCTTATTAACTCTGTCTTTTCTTTACTTACCTTCTCTAGATTCCACTTTCATGCTCTATAAAATGGGGATAATCCACAGGGTCATTGTGAGGATTAAATTACATCATAACAATTAAATCTTTGGCATGTTTCTTGGCATTCAAACACTATTCCAAAATATTTAATTATTGTACTATGGAATTAGAGCTAGTGAAAAAGATCACCTTATATTTTATTAACTTCATTGAGTGAAACCTAATTTTTCTAATTGTGTTGACAAGCCTTCTCACGGATTGATGTCAATGTTTTCAAGCCTACTAAGAGAGCCAAAAGAACCCAGACACCAGACTTCCCAACTATAAAGACGGAGAAAGGGCTAATAAGGTCAGGAACTGCCAACAGTGAAGGCTGTGTGTCTGACTTACCAAATAGTTTATGTTGATTCTTTGCTTCATTGCTCTGGGTGATGACTACTGTATGAAGGACAAGACTATGGTGATGGCAACACAAATGAAAGTTCTGGGGTGAGTCACAGAATCATCACAACAGACCACATAGGATTGCATATACTCCTGCCAGACAGCAGACTTCTTCATTGTACAGATCAAAAGGCTATTTATGAAGATTTATTAATCCACTTCCATGGAGCCAAAAAAACAGAACCCATTAGTCTCAAGGCTTATAGCTGACTGACAGCTCATAAATCTCTAAGCTTGGTAGTGACAGAAGAATCACAAAATTTCATGTAGCATACCTGTTTACACTCATCCATGGGGAAAATTTATGACGAATACTTTCTTTATACATATCATAATATACAACAACATAAGTCAAATGTTAGCTGGGTACTCTCTAAATTGAAAAAACCTCAAATATTTTATATAACCAATCATTACTAATAATTATGGCTGTTAATTTTATTTTGAATTGCCAATTTAAGAAAACACAACTTGGAGGTGCTCAGGTGCTCAGTCACTCAGTTGTGTCCAACTCTTTGCGACTACATGGACTGCAGCCTGTCAGGCTCCTTTGTCCATAGAATTTTCTAGGCAAGAATACTAGAGTGGGTTGCCATTTCTTGGAGAGTGCTGTTTATTATTAAGTGTATTATATGCTTCAACTATCCCATAAATACAGGCACCAATGAGGCATTGAATATCTAAGTTTTAGAAAGACCAGACCAAAATCAGGTTCTGTTCTTTACTCGTGTGTGTGTGTGCTCAGTCATGTCCAACTCTTTGCAAACCTGAGGACTGTAGCCCACCAGACTCCTCTGTCCATGGGATTTCCCAGGCAAGGATACCAGACCAGAATGCCATTTTCTTCTCCAGGGGATCTTACCAGTATAAGGATCACATCCATGTCTCTGCATTGGTAGGCAGATTCTTTATCACTAGTGCCACCAATATGTAAAATTGAGATAGTCATAATCCAAAAGATGCAATAATTATGGGCTTCCCTCATAGCTCAGTTGGTGAAGAATCTGCCTGCAATGCAGGAGACGCAGGTTTGATCCCTGGGTTGGGAAGATCCCCTGGAGAAGGAAATGGCAACCCACTCCAGTATTCTTGCCTGGAGAATCCCATGGACAGAGGAGCCTGGCAGGCTATAGTCCATGGGATCACAAAGAGTCAGACACAACTTAGTGACTAAACCAACACCAAAAACCAAACCCAGGTAAGTCACTACTATCTCAGAGTATTCTTTAAGAGCAATTCCATCATGAAATGAGTGCAGCTATGAATATATTTATGTATCATATATACATGTGCACAAGTTTATGTATAACTAGAAAGAAATATGCAAAGTAACCTAACTATGATAACTAGTGACATTATAGCAGATTCAATTGCCCATACCCCTTCTTTTTTTTTTTTTTTTACCCCTTCTTTACGGCATCATTACTACATTGCTTTTACAGTTAAAATAATAAAATAGATTGGCCCAACTGTCCACCTCAGTAAATAGTATACAGTGACATCTCTTTAAGATGATTTAGAATCATGTTGGGATGCACAGTTACCATCCTGTACATCCACATTCATATAGAAAGTGGAAAAGAAAGGGAATAAAATATAGGGATCTGAGAAGATGATGTCCCCATGCATTAGTTTTAGCTTTGTGGCTGGTGTAACAAGTTACAATAAACAGGGAGACTTAAGGGACTTCCCTGGTGGCTCAGATGTAAAGAATCTGCCTATAGTGCAGAAAACCCGGGTTCAATCCCTGGGTTGGGAAGATCCCCTGGAGAAGGAAATGCAACCCACTCCACTATTCTATCCTGGAAAATCCCACAGACAGAGGAGCTTGGTGGGCTGTAGTCCATGGGATCACACAGAGTTGGACATGACTGAGTGACTAAAACTACACTAGGGAGGCTTAAAACCACAGAAAAGTATTTTCTCACATATCTGGAGGCCAGAAGCTCAAAATTTAGGTGTCAACATGGTTCTTTCTGAAGGCCTTGAGGGACTGTCTGTCCCACGCCTCTCTCCTAGCTTCTGGTAATCTTTGGTGCTCCTTTGCTGAGCCCCCAAAATTGATGTTTTTGAACTGTGGTTTTGGAGAAGACTCTTGAGAGTCCCTTGGACTGCAGGGAGATCCAAAAAATCGGTCTTCAAGGAAATCAGTCCTGAATATTCACTGGAAGGACTGATGCTGAAGCTGAAACTCCAACACTTTGTTCACCTGATGTGAAGCACTGACTCATTGGAAAAGACCCTGATGCTGGGAAAGATTGAAGGAGGGAGGAGAAGGGGGTGACAGAGGATGAGATGGTTGGATGGCATCACAGACTCGATGGACATGAGTTTGAGTAAACTCTGGAAGTTGGTGATGGACAGGAAGCCTGGCATTCTGCAGTCCTTGGGGTCGCAAAGAGTCAGACACCACTGTGTGACTGAACTGAACTGAACTGAACTGTCTTGTAAATGCATCACTGTAATCTCTGCCTCTGTCTTCACATAAAATTCTCTTCTGTATGTATTCTTCGTTTCTTTTCTTTCACCTGGACTATTGTCTTTGGATTTCGATTCTATTTTAATCCACGATCCTAAGATCCTTCACATTTGCAAAGACCTATTAATCCAAATATCATCACATTCTAAGGTTCTGAGTGAGCATACTCAACCCACTATACTGTGTGATTTTGGAATAAATCAGCAGGTTTATATTCTAGAGAGTTATAACAAATAACACAAGCTATGTTATTGGCCTGATTCCTTTTCCTGTTGATTATCTGGGAGCTTTTAGATACTTCAGAGGGCCACATGATGTCTATAGTAGGTCTGATAGAATGCTTTTATTGACCTCACTTTTGTTTTTATTTTGTATCCTTGGTTTTGTTTACCTTCTTTTCTTTCCTAAGTTTTAAATTTATGCATTCTTTGCTAAATTCTTAACAGTCATCTTCATACCTTTTCAGAAAAAGGCAGATTATAAATATCATTTATACCTATTGTGGGCTGATTTATGTCCTCACCTCAGTATCCATATTTGAAGTCCTAATCCCCAGTACTTCAAAAGGTAACCATAACTGGTGATAAGACTTTTAAAGAGATAATTAAATTAAAATGGAGTTATAGGTTGGGCCCTTCTCCAGTATGAAGGGAGTCCTTATAAGGAGTGGGGATCAAAATACAGGCAGAAGGGAAACCATGTGAGGATACAGTGAGAAGACAGTCATTAGCAAGGAGAACAGAAAGTCCTCAGAAGAAATCAAACCTACTAACACTTTGAGCTTGGATTTCCATCCTCCAAAACCATGAGAACATAAATTTCTGTTGTTTGAGTCAGCCAGTTGAAGTATTTGCTATGGCAGTCCTAGAAAACTAGTACAACACTTAAATAAGTTTTCTCTTAAAATTGGTGCTCAGAACCAATTGAACTGGCTTTAAAGGTCTCAGACTACTACAGGGTATTTTGTCTAGTATTTTATATTAGATGATGAGGTGTAGTTTGGGGGAAAAAAAAATATTAGGTTGAAAGCACTTTAATTAAGGCTAGTTGACCTGCCTCTTGAGAAACCTGTATGCAGGTCAGGAAGCAACAGTTAAAACTGGACATGGAACAACAGACTGTTTCCAAATAGGAAAAGGAGTACGTCAAGGCTGTATACTGTCACCCTGCTTTTTTAACTTATATGCAGAGTACATCATGAGAAACGCTGGGCTGGAAAGAAGCACAAGCTGGAATCAAGATTGCCGGGAGAAATATTAATAACCTCAGATATGCAGATGACACCACCCTTATGGCAGAGAGTGAAGAGGAACTAAAAAGCCTCTTGATGAAAGTGAAAGAGGAGAGTGAAAAAGTTGGCTTAAAGCTCAACATTCAGAAAACTAAGATCATGGCATCTGGTCCCATCACTTCATGGGAAATAGATGGGGAAATAGTGGCTGACTTTATTTTTCTGGGCTCCAAAATCACTGCAGATGGTGATTGAGGCCATGAAATTAAATGACACTTACTCCTTGGAAGGAAAGTTATGACCAACCTAGATAGCATTTTAAAAAGCAGAGACATTACTTTGCCAACAAAGGTCCATCTGGTCAAGGCTGTGGGGTTTTTCCAGTGGTCATGCATGGATGTGAGAGTTGGACTGTGAAGAAAGCTGAGCACTGAAAAATTGATGCTTTTGAACTGTGGTGTTGGAGAAGACTCTTGAGAGTCCCTTGGACTGCAAGGAGATCCAACCAGTCCATCCTAAAGGAAATCAGTCCTGGGTGTTCATTGGAAGGACTGATGCAGAAGCTGAAACTCTGGTACTTTGGCCACCTCATGCGAAGAGTTGACTCGTTGGAAAAGACCCTGATGCTGGGAGGGATTGGGGGCAGACGGAGAAGGGGGCGACAGAGGACGAGATGGCTGGATGGCATCACCGACTCAATGAGCATGAGTTTGAGTAGACTCTGGGAGTTGGTGATGGACAGGGAGGCCTGGCATGCTGCAGTTCATGGGGTCGCAAAGAGTCAGACATGACTGAGCGACTGAACTGAACTGAAATGTTTTATGAAAACACCTAACAAAATTGGTAAAAAAAAAAAAAAAAGAAAGAAAGAAAAAGAATCGTAATAAGAAAAAGAAATGAATTATTTCACAATTATATCTTAATGTGCTTGCTGTGCTCTGCTTATCACTTAGTTGTGTCCGACTCTTTGCGACTCCATGGACTGCAGCATGCCAGGCTTCCCTGTCCATCACCAACTTCCAGGGCTTGCTCAAGCTCATGTCCGTCAAGTTGGTGATACTATCCAACCATCTCATCCTCTGTTGTCCCCTTCTCCAGCCCTCAATCTTTCCCAGCATCAGGGTCTTTTCCAGTGAGTCAGTTCTTTGCATCAAGTGCCCAAAGTATTGGAGTTTCAGCTTCAGCATCAGTCCTTCTAATGAATATTCAGGACTGATTTCCTTTAAGATGGACTGATTGTATCTCCTTGCAGTCCAAGAGGCTCTGAAGAGTCTTCTCCAACACCACAGTTCAAAAGCATCGATTCTGTGGCACTCATGCACGTTACATGTTATACCATAGTGACCAGCTTTTAAGATGGTTCCCTGTGATTCACGCTTTCTGGCATTCTAGTGTTTTCTTTTACATAGAGTAGAACTGAGTTGAGTAACTAATAGAATATTGTGGGAATGATAGAGTGTGATAGAGAATGGCTCCCAAGACTAAAGCATGAGCAAATTACAATTTTTATCCTGTTCTTAGATCACTTTTTCTGGAGAAAGTGATCTGTATCACGAGAACACTCGTTCAGCACAATGGGGAGGTCTATGTGGAGAGGAGATGAAGTCTCTTGACAAGATTCCACATCCATGTGCCAGGCATGTGAATGAATCTAATTGGAAATAGATCCTCCAGCCCCAGACAAGTCTTCAGATGACTATAATTTCAGTTGACATCTTGTTTACAACTTCGTGAGAGACCATGAGCTAGAACTGAAAGTATTTACCTCAGATTGGTAACTCATTGAACTCGTGGGCTGGGACTCAAACCTACATGGCTGGGACCCACATGGTTGGTCATAAAAATGAACCACACCACACTTTGCAGCTGCGCTCGTCCTCTGCGATGCCCACACTGTCTGTGGAATCTGCTTCTCTCTGAATCCGAAGAAATCCACTTCTTACCTATCACTTTGTCTCTCACTGAATTCTTTCTGCAATGAAACATTAAGAACCTGAGCTTCATTAAGTCCTGAAACCAGGTACCATGGGTTTTGCCTTATGATTGCACTTACCATAACATAACAAATAAGCCCAGTTAAATATTTCTCTTTGAGATACCTCAGGGGCCCTCTAAAGCACCCTCCAAAGTTAATCTTTATTCAGATAAGATCGTAAGTCACTGGGAGACAATACTTATTCCCTAATCAAAGTAATAAAGATCTCAAAAGAGAATGAAAATCATTTACAGGCAAAGAAACACCTCAATCTGTTTGTTAAAAGCAACATTCCAAGAATACTTTGGAGGGAGAAATCAAATCCAGTTATGTTTTTTTTTTAAATCCAGTTATGTTAACTGTAGTTAACATATTACAGAATTGATCTGTAATTCTTGTAATTGTAACCAAACTTTATCTTACATTGTAATCAGGTGTTCGACCATGCCTTTTAAGTGTTTTGTCATTTATAGATATTTCTGAACACTGGTGCTGATATGAAAAATTCTTCATCATCTAGAAGATACATAGGAAAGCTAAGGAACAAGTCACAGCAGTTCTAAAACAAGATGATGGCTATATAGAGATTTCAGCCCATACGGACTAAAACAAGGAACTGCCGTGTCCTTGGGGCCCCTAGATCAGGCATCCAGAGATCTTTACTCCCTGATAGGATGGGCAGGGTCTATGCCTCTACTTCCCTAGTGACTCAGATGGTAAAGCGTCTGCCTACAATGTGGGAAACCCAGGTTTGATCCCTGGGCTAGAAAGATCCTCTGGAGAAGGAAATGGCAACACACACCATTACTCTTGCCTGGAAAACCCCATGGATGGAGGAGCATGGTAGGCTACAGGCCATGGGGTCGCAAAGAATCGGACATGACTGAGTGACTTCACATGCCTCTACTCTTGAATTGTCTTGAAGCAATTACAGAAGCTGGACCTTCACCCTCTACCTTGTGTAAGAATATGGGAGTAAAATCTCTGAGCAGGGAATGTAACTGGAGGGAAAGGGACAAGCCATAACTTTTGAAAGAATGACATAGCCCAAGGACATGACATCACTTACCCAACTAAATTTAATCCAATCATAGAAAATCCTGATCACGTGTAACTCTTTGCCAATATTAATCACAACAAAAACAATATCAGATATCAATTTTGTCCTAAATAGTTTGCAGATGACATGAGCCTGAAGTTCATTCTGGCAGGACTATTTTGTATTTTTGAATGTTCGTATGAGTATTTAATTTCCTTTAAGTCAATTTATTAGAGTTCTTTCAGGAATTAATTTTTGGCAATATCATACCTATAACACACACTTTTCAGACACATATGAACACACAAACACAGAGGCCTCAAAATTCCTGTTCCAGAATTTCATCCACGATCTTGAAAACCCAAACCATTTCCCCCAAATAGTTTCTAAAGCTGGGAGAGGTTAATTATCATTTTGTATAGATTGAGGTAATCTGAAAAGTGGAATTATTTTTTTAAGCAAGTTTTTTTGTTACCTTGGATGCCTTTTTTGTACATGTGGGGAAAACCTCTGCCCATCCAGTGAATGTGTCTACCTTTACCAGTAAATATTTGTATACTCTGGACTTGGGCATCTCAGAAAAATCAATTTGCCAATTCACCATGCTGTTTCCTTGGGGTTGAATGGGTCTAAATAATGGAGGAGGGGGTGGCATTGTTCTAGGATTATTTTGTAAACATGTGTCACATGATTTGGTAATCTGGGCCACCACTGTTTTCATTCCTTTATGCACATGCAACCTTTGTAGTAAATTCCAAAGAGCTTTCTAAAGAGTTTCACATCCATATTGGGTAGTTTCATATAAAGCCTTAATTACTTCCCATTGTTGAGCTTATGGAATTGTAACCTTTTCATCTAACATACCATCCCCTTTGACTTATTCACCTATTTTTAGCCCAGTTTTCTTCCTTGGTATAGCAGGGTTGTGACATTTCTTCTATCAAGACTAGGACTTTTAAAACTGTCTGTGTTTTTCTGTATGCAAGCACTTTTCTTAGCTTCTTGGTCAGCTTGGTGATTTCCCTTTCCAATTTCAGACCTGGGAATCTGAGACTGACATCCCCTACAGTGAACAACAGCTATTTGTTTGAGGATCTTGTGTAGTAACTGCTGGCTGGACCTCTTTGGCCAGACCTGGAACCTCGATATTCCACATTCCAGGGCTTATTAAGGCTTTTATCTCAACTTCAGATTCAATCTGTCCTTTTCTGTTAAAATCATTTGGTGATGAGGGTGGTTCCTTTGCCCCTCAAGAAACATAGTGACCCCTAACTTAGTTAATAAATCTCTTCCCATTTAAAGGGATGGGACAGTCAGGCAGAAAAAGAAATGAATGTAAAAACAACTGACCATTAGCATTGCACAAAATGGGCTTTAGGAAAGTGTGCCCCTGTTTCTTCCCTGGAAACTCCATTACATATTCCTTATGATTGCTAAGGTTTTCAATCCTTTGGGTTAAGACTGAGAAGCTTACACCAGTGTCTATAAGAAATTCTATCAAGCAGCCAGCCACATCAACAATCACCCAAGGCTGAACATTAGTTATGTAGACAGTCTCTCTAGGCAGAGTCACTTTTGACCTTGAGTCCCATTGGTCTTCTGATTGCAAAACCATCAATACCTGAGGGGCTCCCATTGCTTTCTGTTGTCTGGGGCATTCCCTCTGCCAATGCCCTGACTGCTTGCCAAGGACACATCAACTCCAGTCCTTCCTTCAGTGCCCCTTTGGTCTACATAGGATACACCAGCCTTGTATGGGTTCCCATGGGCCATGTGGTCTGCCAGGACCAGATTGGCCCAGAAAGGGTTGCCTTCTAAGGGATTGTCTGAGCAGACAAAGCCATTGCAATCATTTGGGTCTCTTGCATATTTCTCTGGGTGCATTCAGCCTTTTCAGTCATATCCCTATTATTGAAAACCGAATGAGCCAAATGGAGCAAATCATTCACTGGAGTTGAGAACCAGCACTTGCTTTCTGAATTTTGTGCCTGATGTCTGGGGTAGACTGGGCTATGAAATGCGTAGCCAAAAGGGCCTGTCCCTCAGGTGAGGAGCGATTCAATTTGTATACTTCCTAAAAGCCTCCACTAATCTCCATGGGAAGACTGCAAGATTTTCATCCTGTCCCTGTTGGACCTCTTTCACCTTTTCATAATTAACAGGTTTTACTGTAAGTTTCTTCATACCCTCTATTAAACATTAGTCATATGATCCTGGTCTGTCAGTAGAATTCAACTGGTAATTCCATTGCAGGTGTGTTTCAGGAACAGCATCATTTCTCGCCTGGTGCACTGCATGGTCCTGTTAGGCTGTCAGTTGTTCTACATGGGCTCTGGCTGCCAGTATTATACCCTGCTTTTCCTTGGGGGTGTAACAATGGTATAGTAAAATCTGTAAGTCCCCCAGTTCAGTTCAGTTCATTTGCTCAGTTGTGTCCGACTCTTTGCAACCTCATGGACTGCCGCATGCCAGGCTTCCCCGTCCATCACCAAGTCCTGAAGCTTGCTCAAGCTCATGTCCATCAAGTGGGTGATCCAACCATCTCATCCTCTGTCATCCTCTTCTCCTCCTACCTTTGATCTTTCCCAGCATCAGCATCAGGGTCTTTTCCAAAGAGTCAGTTCTTCACACCAAGTGGCCAAAGTATTGGAGTTTCAGCTTCAACATCAGTCCTTCCAATGAATACCCAGAACTGATCTCCTTTAGGATGGACTTGTTGGATCTCCTTGCAGTCCAAGGGACTCTCAAGAGTCTTCTCCAACACCACAGTTCAAAAGCATCAAGTCTTCAGTGCTCGGCTTTCTTTATAGTTCAACTCTCATATCCATACATGACCACTGGAAAAACTATAGCTTTGACTAGACCTTGTTGGCTAACTAATGTCTCTGCTTTTTAATATGCTGTCTAGATTGGTTGCAGCTTTTCTTCCAAGGAGCAAGAGTCTTTTAATTCAATGGCTGCAGTCACCATCTACAGTGATTTTGGAGCCCAAGAAAATAAATTCTGTCACAGTTTCCACTCTTTCCCCATCTATTTGCCATGAAGTGATGGGACCAGATTCCATGATCTTCTGAATGTTGAGTTTTAAGCCAACTTTTTCACTCTCCTCTTTCACTTTAAGAGGCTCTTAAGTCCCCCTGAGGTGAGATCAAAAGATCTCACTACTCAGGTAAATTCTTTTACCTAGTCAGGTAAAAGTTCAAGATCCTCAGAAAAACTTCCCAACTTCTCTACCATACTTAGATCAGACATTGAGAAAGGTAGATAGACCCTTATTGTTCCTTGATTTCCATTGGGAACTTCTCTCAGAAACAAAACTGTAGGGGCAGTTGGTTGGTAACATATCACTGACTGTGCTAGCGGAGCTCAGGATGGGCCCCTTGGGCACTCAAGGTGCAAAAAGAGGTTCCTGAATAAGGGTGGGGCCTCTTTTCATCCCTAGCTGTGTCTTCCACTGAGTCAGTGGTTCCTACCAGTAGTAACTCTGGATCCTCCTTGTAAAGGATTTAACCTTCGGATGGCCCCATAGGGTAAATCAGTTAAAACATCTTTTGTGTGTCCTTATCAGAATTATCCCTCTGACCTATACACACCTTAAGTTCCTTTTGGATATCATTGTCTAAATTACGAGGCCATGAAAATTTGAAAAAATGAAAGCTCACTGCATTTAAATTCCCTTCTACAATATAAATCCAACTGCAATATAGTATCATAACCCAGGAACCCATTTAGTGGCCACTTTTCTTGGCCTCCCAGCCCATATCATGGCCAAACATGATTACACAGCCTAGCAAGTTTCTTTGTTTTTAATCCCAGTAGTCTGAATCTTTCCCAGTCCTGGAGGATAAGCCCCAGGGGGTTAGTGGTTGGGAATGACACTGCCTGACCCATTTCAGATCCAAACCAGAGATAATGTCTCTAACTCCCGTTCTATCCAAAATTTTACCCTTAAGTAAAAATCCACCACACAATTTGGTCAAGATTTGCACTTATGATTTTAGATGCTATCCTTTCCAAGGTAGTCTCCCAACCAGTTGTTAGTGCCAAAAGTTGTTGCAAAGAAACAGCAAGAAGATATCCCCAATGGTGTTGACGATGAGCAAGAGTTGGTCTAGTTATAAGTTAGGAATAAAGGGTCAGCACTTGTAGGGTTAGAGGGAGGGGAATAAAAGCAATCTTCTGGGGCTAACAGAAAAAATAGAGCAGAAATGAACAAGAGCAAAAGAATGTAGGAGCAAAGCCTGAGAGTCAAAGAGAACAGTATAACTCTGTCCTGGACTTGCAGTTGGATTTCCATAGGCACACGGGGTTGACCCGCTAGTCTAAACAGGCAATTGCAGAGTGCTTTCCCCAGTATACTTGGCTCATGATGTCCCAGGTACCTCTTCAGGACAAAGACCTGACTCTAAACCTTTTTTTTCCTTATCCCCATCCCTTCGCGGTTGCCAGGTGGAAATGTTTACCTCAGATTGGAACTTGAACCCATGTGCTGGACTCGAACGCAGCCAAAATCCTGCTTGGGACTCGAACCCACGTGACTGGTATCAGATTTTGAATCCTAGAAATGGGATGCTACCCCAAACCAGCAAACAGAAAAAGGAAGCAGAAACTAGGAATAAAATAGAGTAGCTTTAGAACCAGGTATAAACTTTTCAAAGACTTTGAAAACAGTGTTAATTAAAGCCTAAAGCTTCTTGAAAACACTTTTATTAGAAGCTCCATGGCCTTTGAGGAGGCTGCTGGTTAAATTTAAAGGAACGCGAGGTAAATGTTATTGGAAGCATTTTAAAACTCTAAAAAATGGGGAGTCTTCTGTGCTGGCAGAGAGTTGAGTGACTCTGTCCCAAATGTAAAATGAAAGAAGAGAATATAACCAAAGAAATGGATGATCTGGATAAGGAGATTTCCATAGAAAGGATAAAGCAGCTACCTATTTCCTTCCTGTTGATAAAAGCAAAATGCAAGAGGAGAGTGATAAGATAAAGGAAAGAATGTTAAGTAAAAGGAAGACACGACTTGTTGGTTATGAAATTTTTCACTCCAAACAACAAAGTTAAAAAAAAGAAAGAAGTAGCTTTTAGGAAAAGATAAAATCCAGAACACATCTAGGGAAGCATATTTTAAATTTTTATTGAAGTATAGTTGATTTATGAAAAGTGAAAGTATTAGTCATTCAGTTGTGTCTTACTCTTTGTGACCCTGTGGACTGTAGCCCACCAGGCTCCTCTGTCCATGGGATTCTTCAGGCAAGAATACTGGAGTGGGTTGCCATTCCCTTCTCCAAGGGATCTTCCCAACCCAGAGATTGAACCCAGGTCTCCCTCATTATGGGCAGATTCTTTTCAGTCTGAGCCATCAGAGAAACCCATAGTTAATTTATAGTGTATTAATTTCTGCTGTACAGCAAAGTGACTCAATTACATATAAGTATATTCTTTTTCATATTCTTTTCCTTTATGGTTTATCACAAGATACTGAATTTAGTTCCTTATGCTGAATAGTAGAACTCTTTTGTTTATCCATCCTATGTATTAGAGTTTGCATCTGCTAATCCTAAGCTTCCAATCTTCCTTCCCGCAAACCCCATTGGCAACAACAGCTCTTTTCTCTATGTCGTGAGTCTGTTTCTGTTTCATAGACATGTTCATTTGTGTTGTATTTTAGATTTCATGTATAAGTGATATATGAAAACATGCTTTAATAAAAAAGCTTGGGATATAACTGCAAAAATCTTTAAGGCTTTAGAAAGATTTGAGATAGTACTTTAGAGAACTATTCAGTCAAGCAGTGTCTTCTAAAAAGACCAGAAGTTTCATAAGAAACCAAGGTATAGAAAGGCTGACATCTCCACTATATGTTTTTTGTTTAATGAGTGGACAAAAATAATATTCATAGAAGACCCACAAAGATTTTAAGAAAAGTGCATTGCTAGAAATACCACCAGCTTACACTGGAAGGGATGGAAATAGTGCAGAAGAAAAAATAAGTATTTGAACTTCCAAATTTCTACAGGCAGCAAACAAATTGAGGAAAGCACTCAGTTGAAAACATAAGTTTCCTTCCATGGAAAAATGATTCAAAAGATGGAACCAAAATCTCAAAAGATTGAGTCAAAAGTCATAAAGAATTATTCCTAGACAGAAGACAAAATTCTACTGAGGAATTTCCAACCTATCCCAAGTTACATTTCAGAATTCAGTGCATTGTGCTTACTTTATTCTCAGTTTTTGACCTGATGTATCTATCTACAGCAGTTACCCTCTGTCTATAACAACAGTGGTGTGTCAGGATAAAGCCTTTCTTTTTAGTTCAAAGTCATTCTAATTGAGAGAAACTGTATTTGAAGAGTTGTATGTAATGAAGTATACCCATAGAGATGCAGTTGCCTCTGGACCTTTTTAGATGTCATTGGTTCACCTCTATAATAGCGTACTTCCCAATATGTGTTCTGAAAAGAAGTCATCTGATATTCTCTAAAAAGAAAAGTTTCTTAGTCAAGTAAGTTTGTGAAAAGCTGTATATACTGTCTCTCTGGTAGAGGATTCAGATCATATCAGCATATTAACGGTTCTGAAACATTTTTCAGTAAACAAACTAGTTTAATTTTGTTTGAGCCAGCATCTCCCAACATGATTTATTCAAGAGATGATCCTCTCCATTTAGAAAACCTGTTCTTTTTAGAGCAGTTTTATATTTACATGAAAAGTACAGTTTTTACATAGAAAGCATAGAAAGCACAGAGTACCCAGAACACCTCCCTCTTTCCCATGTTATTAACATATTAAATTATTGCAGTACATTTGCTACAACTGATAAGAGGAGACATCCTTTACTTCTTCCCCAGTTGAGGGGAAAAACATCTAAATTTTCCCCTTTACCATTAAGTATGACATTAGTGTCAGATTTGACCAAGCTGAAGTTTCTTCTATCCCCAGTTTGCTGAACATTTTTACCATGAATGGGTGTTAGGTTTTTTTAAAAAGCTTTTCTGCATCCTTTGATAAGATCATATATATTTTTCTGCCGTCTGTTGATAAGATGAAGGTAATTAATTTTCAAATGTTGACTCAACCTTACATATCTGGAATAAATCTCACTTGGTCTTAGTATACAACTTTTTTTGTACATAATTGTATTCAACTTGCTAATAATATTTTTTAAAGAATTTTTGTATCTATATTCATGAGAAATATCGGTCTGTATTTTTCCTCCTTAGAAATGACTTTGTATGGTTTTGTTATTAGGGTAATGCTGGCCTCATAAAATAAGTTATAACATGTTCCTTCCACATACATCTTCTGGAAGGGATGGTAGAGAATGGTATAGTTTATTCATTTTCCTATGTAAAAATTGTCTTCAAACTTAACCAGTAAAGTATTTTGCATTTAAATAATTACCTGATTATTATTTTTCCTTTTGTTCCTTACGGATCAGTTCAGTTCAGTTCAGTTGTTCAGTCATGTCCGACTCTTTGCAACCCCGTGAACTGCAGCACGCCAGGCCTCCCTGTCTATCACCAACTCCTGGAGTTTACCCAAGCCCATGTCCATTGAGTCAGTGATGCCATCCAACCATCTCATCCTCTGTCGCCCCTTTCTCCTCCTGCCCTCAATCTTTCCCAGCATCAGGGTCTTTTCAAATGAGTCAGCTCTTTGCATCAGGTGGCCAAAGTATTGGAGTTTCAGCTTCAACATCAGTCCTTCCAATGAACACCCAGGACTGATCTTTAGGATGGACTAGTTGGATCTCCTTGCAGTCCAAGGGACTCTCAAGAGTCTTCTCCAACACCACAGTTCAAAAGCATCAATTCTTCGGCACTCAGCTTTCTTTATAGTTCAACTCTCACATCCATACATGACTACTGGAAAAACCACAACCTTGACCAGACGGACCTTTGTTGGCAAAGTAATGTCTCTGCTTTTTAATATGCTATCTAGGTTGGTCATAACTTTCCTCCCAAGAAGTAAGCATCTTTTAATTTCATGACTGCAATCACTATCTGCAGTGATTTTGGAGCCCAGAAAAGTAAAGTCAGTCACTTTTTCCACTGTTTCTCCATCTATTTGCCATGAAGTGATGGGACCAGATGCCATGATCTTAGTTTTCTGAATGTTGAGCTTTAAGCCAACTTTTTCACTCTCCTCTTTTATTTCATCAAGAGGGTCTCTAGTTCTTCTTCACTTTCTGCCATAAGGGTGGTGTCATCTGCATATCTGAGGTTACTGATATTTCTCCTGGCAATCTTGATTCCAGCTTGTGCTTCTTCCAGCCCAGTGTTTCTCATGATGTACTCTGCATATAAGTCAAATAAACAGGGTGACAATACATAGCCTTGATGTGCTCCCTTTCCTATTTGGAACCAGTCTGTTGTTCCATGTCCAGTTCTAACTGTTGCTTCCTGACCTGCATACAGGTTTCTCAAGAGGCAGGTCAGGTGGTCTGGTATTCCCATCTCTTTCAGAATTTTCCATAGTTTATTGTGATCCACACAGTCAAAGACTTTGGCATAGTCAATAAAGCAGATATAGATGTTTTTCTGGAACTTATGGATATTTTTATTGTTTTGTTTGCACACAATAAAATGTACAGATTGTTGCTATACAATTTGATGAGTTCTGACAATTGTTTACATCCATAGAACCACCACTTCAGTAAAAATATAGAATATTCCAACTTACTCCAGAAAAATTTCTTGTGCATCTTTTAGAGTCAATTCTTCTTGCCCATATCTCCCTCATTCCAGGCCGTGATTTTCTAGTTTCTATTATCATAGCTCAGCTTTGCCTCTTATTGCTCATGATACAGCTGGAGGTGGACATCACATAGACATCATACTCTTTTGTATCTCATTTCTTTCCCTCAACATGATGTTTTTGAGATTCATCCATATTGTTTTGTGTGTCAGTTATTTATTCTTTGTACTTCATGTATTTTTACTGAGTAAATTTTAGATGCCACATTGTGAAAGTTTAAGATGTACAGTGTGTTACTTTGATGCATTCATATACTGTAGTAGGATAGCCAGGGTAGTGTTATTTATCACTTTATATAGACAATTTTATTGTCTATATTTACTATACTGTGCATTAGCTATCTATGACTTATTTACTGCTCATTAAAATTTTGTACCCTTAAACATTATAACTTGGATTTCAACCCCCACCACCCCCTGGTAATCATCATTTTACTTTCTGTTTTTTATAGGTTTAACTTTTATAGCTTCCACATAAAAGTGATATCAGACAGTACTTGACTTTGTCTCATTTATCTTACTCAGCAAAATGTGCTCAAAGTTCATTCATGTTGTTGAAAATGGAAGGATATGTTCCTTTCTCATTGCTGACTAATATTCCATCATGTACATATACCACATTTTTTTTATCCATTTGTCTATTGATGGGAATTTGGTTTGTCTCCATGTCTTAACAATTGTGAATAACACTTCAATAAACATGGGCATACATTTATCTCATCAAAATCCTGTTTTCATTTAATACAAGTATATACCCAGAAGCAGAATTGTTGGAAGACATGGTAGATCTGTTTTATTTTTTGAGGCATCTCCATACTGTTTTTCATAGTGGTAGGACCAATTTGCATTACTTCCAACAATATAAGAGTTTCACTTTCACTGCAGTCTTGCCAACACCGGTTCTCTCCTGTCTCCTTGGTGATAACCACTCTAACAGATGTAAACTAACATTTCATTATGATTTTGACTTGCATTTCTCTGATAAGTAGTGATGTTTAACATATTTTCACATGTTTCTTGGCCATTTTGATGTCATCTTTGGAAAAATATCATTCTAGTTATTCTGCCAATTTTAAAATTTGGTTGTTTGCTTTTGTGTTATTAAGTTGACTGAGTTCTTTATATATTAATTAATTGTTCAACATATGGTTTGAAAAATTTCTCTCCCACACTGTGGGTTGCCTTTTCTTTCTCTCTCTCTCTCTTTTTTTTTTTTTTTTTTTTTTTTTGGTATTTTTATTTCTTTTAGAAGGATAATTGCTTTACAATATTGTGTTAGTTTCTGCCATAAATAAACATGAATTAGTCATAGGTATACATATGTCCTCTCCCTCTTGAATTATACTCCCACTTCCCATCCTATTTCACCCCTCTAGGTTGTTACTATTTCACCCCTCTAGGTTGTTACAGAACACTGTGTCATATAGCAAATTCCCGCTGGCTATCTGTTTTATATATGGTAATGTATATGTTTCAATGTTCCCTCCCTCTCCTTCCATGACTCTGTCCAGAGGTCTGTTCTCTATATCTGTGTCTCCATTGTTGCCCTGTAAATAGGTGCATCAGTACCATCTTTCTAAATTCCATATGTATGTATTAATATATGATATTTTTTTTTCTCTTTCTGACTTCACTCTGTATAATAAGCTCTAGGTTAGTCCACCTCATTAGAACTGATTCAAAGGCATTCCTTTTTATGGATGAGTAATAGTCCATTGTATACATGCATCACAACTTCCTTATCCATTCATCTGTTGATGGACATTTACATTGCTTCCATGTCTTACAATAACTATTGTAAACAGTGCTACCCTGAACATTGAGATACATGTATCTCTTTCAATTATGGCTTCCTTAGGGGGCTTCCCTGATAGCTCAGTTGGTAAAGAATCCATCTGCAATGCAGGAGACTCCAGTTTGATTTCCGGCTCAAGAAGATCCCCTGCAGAAAGGATAGGCTACCCACTTCAGTATTCTTGGCTTCCCTTGTGGCTCAGCTGGGAAAGAATCTGCCTGCAATGAAGGAGATCTGGGCTTGCTCCCTGGGTTGGGAAGATCCCCTGGAAGAGGGAACAGCAATCCACTCCAGTATTCTTGCCTAGGGAATTTCATGGACAGAGGAACCTGGCAGGCTATAGTCCATGGGGTCGCAAGTAGTCAGACATGACTGAGCGACTTTAACCTTCAATGTATTTCTAATCTCAGTTATTGTATTGTTCATTGCTGATTGTTTATTCTTTCATTCTTCTATATCCTTGTTAAACAGTTCTTGCAACTTCTCGATCCATGCCTCCAGTCTATTTATATGTGCTTCCATTTTGTTTTCAACTTTGGAATCATCTTTACTATCATTACTCTGAATTCTTTTTCAGTTGAGCTGTCTATTTCCTTTTCATTTGTTTGGTCCTGTGGATTTTTACCATGTTTCTTCATCTGCTGCATGTTTCTCTGTCTTTTCATTTTGTTTAATTTACTGTGTTTGAGGTTTCCTTTCTGCGGGCTGGAAGGTCATCGTTACTCTTAATTTGGAGTCTGCAGCCTGTGGGTGAGATTGAGCTAGTGTTCATGAAGTTTTCCTGGTTAGGGGAACTTGTGTTCTGGTGGATGGAGGTGAATCTTGTCTTTCCGAAGATCAGTGCCAAGTTCAGTAGCATGTTTTGGGCTGTCTGTGGGTTTGGTATGACTTTGTCAGCCAGTCTGCTAATGTGCAGGGTTGTAGCCCTGTTTTGCTGAAGGATTGGTATGGGGTGTCTAGCATGGTGCTTGCTGGCCTTTGGTGGTGCTTGGTCTTAGTGCTGAGTCGGAGGTCTTTGGGAGTACTTTTGCCAAAGGTTCCATGGGGTCAAGAGTTCTTTGGTGGTTCAAAGTCCTGGACTCAGGTCTCCCACCCCTCAGGGATTCAAGCCTGACCCCTTACTGTAGCACCAAGACTTCACAGGTCACACAGCACAGAAGACAAATCCTTAAGACTATTTGCAAAAGCAAGACTCAGTAGCCCAAGACTCCCGAAGAAGCTCACCAAAATCCTCCAGTATTTCTAGGAAGGCCTTTGATCCTGTTGTGGGCAGTGTGGGGTCAGCTCAGGCTTAGATCTGGCCTTACTCCAGCTTGTTATTTCTCCCAAAGTCCTCTGTTGCCCTCAAAGTCCACAGCCTCAGGCTAATTGTGGGATTTAATCTGTTGCACCTTTCGCTTCCAAGTTTGTGGAAACTTTTCCACCTTATCAGCTCCCTCCCCAGGGCATATGTCCCTGTCCTAAAATCCTCTGTTTTTTTGTTTGTTTGTTTGTTTGTTTTTGTCTTTATCTTTCCCCCTACTTCATTCTAAGGAGATTGGCTTGTATTTTTGGAAGTCTGGGGTCTTCTGCCAGCATTCTGAGGGTGTTCTGTAGAAGTTGTTCCACATACAGATGAATTTTCTTACATATTTGTGGGGAGGAAGGTAATCTCCCCATTTTATTCCTCTGCCATCTTCCTTGTCTTTTGATTAATTATTTTTCATTAATTGTTCGTTTTACTGTGCATCAACTTTCGAGCTTGATGTAGTCCTATTTGTTGATTTTTGCTTTTGTCATTTGTGTTCAACATGTTCAAAAAATCATTGTCAAGACCAATATAAGTGAGCTTCTTCCTACATTTTCCTTAGATTTTTATGGTATCAGGTCTTATGTTTAATTTTTTGATACAGTTTCAATCTTCATGAGTGGTGTAAGATAGAGGGCCAATTTCATTGCTTTGCATGTGTTTCTCTAGTTTTCCCAGCACCATTTGTTGAAGATACTATCTTTTCTCCACTCAGTATTCTTGGCCCCCTTGTCAAATATTAGTTGACTGTGAATACCAGGATTTAATTTTAAGCTCTTTATTCTGTTCCATTGGTCAATGTGTCTACTGTTATGCCAATATAATGCTGTTTTTATAACTATGGCTATTTAGCATAGCTTGAAATCAGGAAGCATGATATCGCCAGCTTTGCTCTTTTCTCTTAGGAGTGCCTCGGCTGGCTTTTATCCTTTGGATGCTTTATTTAGCTTTTGTGCTGCCGCTGTTCACTAAGGTGTGTCTGAATCTTTGTGACTCCATGGACTGCAGCAGGCCAGGCTCCCTTGTCCTTCACTTTTTAGTTTTTGTGGTTCCCCACAAATTTTAGAATTGTTTCTTCTATTTCCATAAAAATTGCCTTTGATGTTTTGTTGGAATTTCTGTTAAATCTATAAGTGACTTCAGGCAGTATGTCAATTTTTCCAATCCATGAACAGACGATGTCTTTCCATTTATTGTCTTCTTCAATTTGTTTCAACAAAATCTTGCAGTTTTCATTGTACAAATCTTTCATTTCCTTGGTTAAATGTATTCTTAAGTATTTTATTGCTTTTGATGCTATTGTGAATGGGATAATTTTTGGGAGCTTAAATTTTTTAAAATTGATTATTTTAAAGATTTTCAAATGCTTCATCATTATTTTAGAGGAATGTAATTGATTTCAATGTGTTGATTTTGTATCTTGCCGCTTTAATAAAGTTGTTGACTAATTCTGATAGCTTTTTGACTGACTCTTTGATATTTCCTATATATAAGATCGTATCACCAGCAAATTGTGACAACTTCACTTCTTCATTTTCAATTTAGATAACTGTTATTTGCCTAATTGCTCTAGCTAGGATTTTCAGTACTACATTGAACAAAAGTGATGAGAGTGGGCATCCTTATCTTGTCCCTATTCCTAGAGGAAACACTTTCAGTTTTTCTCCATTGAGTATAGTATTATCTGTGATTATGTTGAATAATGGTCTCTATTATATTAAGTTACGTTCCTTCTATACCTAATTTGTTAAGGGTTTTTATCATGAAAGAATGTCGATTTGCCAAACGTTTTTTTCACATTTAATTATTCATGTCGCTTTTATCTTTCATTTTATTGATGTGATATGTCACATTTATTGATTTGCATGTGTTCAACTAGTCTCACATCCTAGGGATAAATTCCATTTGGTCATAGTATAGAATTCTGTTAGAGTGTTCTTGAATTTTGTTTGCTAATGTGTTGCTGACAGTTTTTGCATGTATATACATCAGGGATATTGGTCTATAGTTTTCTTGTGGCATCCTTATTTGGTTTCAGTATCAAAGTAAGGCTGATTTTATAGAAAGAGTTTGGGAGTGTTTCCTATTCCTCAATATTTTGGAAGAATTTGTGAATTATTGGCCTTAATTCTTTTCAAATATTTGATAGAATTATTCACTGAAGCCATCTGGTCCGGAATTCCTCTGTTGGAAGTGTTTTGATTAATAATTCATTCTCTTGTCATTGGCCTATTTAAATTTTCTCTTTCTCTCTGGGTTAGTCTTGGTAGGTTGTATGTTTCAATAACTTATCTGCTTCTCCTAGAATCTGCAATTTGTTGGCATATAATTTTCAAAGCATCCTCTTATGATTCTATGTATTTCTGTAGTGTCAGTTGTAGTGCCTCTTCTTTCACTTATGATTTTGAGACCTCTCTTTTTTCCTTAATCTAGCTATAGGCTTGTCAATTTTGTTTATCTTAGTTTTGTCAATCCTTTCTATTTTTTCTTTATTTTATTTACTTCTGATCTGACATTTATTACTTCCCTCCTTCTGCTAACATTGAGCTTTTTCATTTTTTCTTTTTCTACTTCCTTGATGTGTAAAGTTAGGTTGTTTGAGATCTTCCTAATTTCTTTATGTATTGCTACAAACTTGGTTCTCAGAACTGCTTTTGCTACATCCCACAATAGTTGATATGCTATATTTTTATATTCATTCATTTTAAGGTAACTTTTTTGTTTGTCTTTTGATGTCCTTTTTTACACAATAGATGTTTAGATGTGCATTGTTCAATTTCTACATATTTGTAAATTTCATTTTCCTCTTTTTGATTTCTAGGTTCATACCACTGTGGTCAAAAAAGATAGGTAGTGTGAGTTCAATCTTCTTAAATTTGTTAATACTTCTTTTCCTATCATATGGTCTATCCTGGAGAATATTCCATGTGCACATGAGAAGAATGTATGCTCTGCTACTATTAGATACAATGTTCTATATATGTCATTAACTCCACTTGTTCTAAAATGTGGTGAATTCCAATATTTCCATCTTGATTTTCTGTCTGGATAATCCATCTATTACTGATGGTGAGTTATTAAAGTTCCCTACAATTATTGTATTATTCTCTATTTCTCTCTTAAGATTTGTTATTATTTTACTTAGCATGATTTTGTGCTTGGGTGTTGGGAGTATATATATATGTGTATATAGCCCTTTTTCAGCTGATAGCAATTTATCTTCAGTTACATTCATTTGTCTATAGTAGTTACATTTTTTACTCTTTCCCTTTTGTATTTTTGATGTTCCAAATTACCTCTTTTTATGCCATTATTTTGTTACCAAGTTGTTGTAGCTATATTTATTTTTAATACTTTTGAAGATGTAATTAAGAGTTTAATATGCTATTCTAAAAAAGAGTTACAGTTTTCATATTATGGCTATTTACTGCCTTAATCAGAGATTTTCATGGCTTTTGTTTTGTTTATTTGTTTGTTTCAACTTAAAGTACTCCTTTTAAATTTCTTGTAAAGCAGGTCTAGTAGTGATTAACTCTCTCAGCTTTAGTTTATCTGTGAAAACCTTTATTTCTCCTTCATATCAGAAAGATAACTTTGTAAGGTAAAGCATTTTTGGCTGGTTCTTTTTATCTTTCAATATTTTGAATATGTTGTTCCACTGTCTCCTGGCCTATAGAGCTTCTGTTGAGAAATCTGCTGATAGTCTGAGGGTTCCTTTGTTGATTACTGTCCTTTTACACTGACAGCTTTTAAGATTTATATTACTGACTTTTGACAGTTTTAATGTAATGTATCTTGGAGAGGGTCTTTCTGTGCTAACATAATAAAGTGTTAGGTTAGCTTTGTGGATTTGTATATCCTATTCCTCTCCTATGTTTGGGAAGTTCTTGGCTAGTATTTCTTTAAATAAACTCTCTGCTTACTTCTTTCCCTCTTCTTCTAGAATAATCATTATTCTTATGTTGGCTTTTCTAACGAAGTCTGATAACCCTCATAGAGTTTCTTTACATAAAAAAAAAATTAGTTCTGTCTCCTTGTTCACCCAAAGCATTTCTAGATTCCTATCTTCCAGTTCACTAATTCTCTCTTTCATCCTATCTGTTCTGTTTCCAATAAATTATAATACAGTCTTCATCTCCTTTGTTGAATTCTTCATCTCCAGAATTTCTGTTTGGCTCTTTTTTAGAATTTCAGTCTGTTTGATAAAACACTCCTTCCCTTGATAGATTTTATTCCTTAGAAGATTGTTTTGCCTTCTTACTTTTCTTGTGGTTTGTTAATTTTCTCCATAACAGCTATTTTGAATTCTTCAGTTGGATCACAGTATTCCTTGTTCTTGGATTCAGTTGCTGGAAAATCGTCATTTTCTTTTTGTGATGCTGTATTACTATGAACTTTTTATGGTGTCTGATGATATATGCATTTGAAGTAGTGAACACAGTTCTTATTAGGCAAGGTTTTGTTTACTTTAATTCTAATAATTCAATGGCTTGGTAATTGGGGACCCTTCTTCTATTTTCCAGAAGGTGGAGCTATAGCACAAGTTTTTGGTTTTTCTTAGCAGAACTGACTTACTTAAGGTTGGGGGGAGGTGTGTATTTAGTACTTATTTCCTTGGTTATGCACACGGCTTAGTAGAGGGATCCCTAGGTAGGGGGTCCTAGAGATCAGTGGGTATTCTTTTGTTAGAACCCCACCACAGACAGCAGGAGACATTTTCCTTCAATTCTCTTTGTCCATCTACTTTCCTTTTGTATCCCTACCCTGAGTCACTGTGGACTCAGAGAGAACAATGGATCCCTCCAGCTGTAGGATATCTGACTGAGCAGACATCCACTCCCATCTTCTGTTGATCTCCTCTGCCACAAAGGTCATGCTGACCATCTGCTGAACCTGCTTTTGCCAGCTATGTTACCCCACTCCCTTCTCTCTACAATCTCCTCTTCA
Organism: Muntiacus reevesi; assembly: GCF_963930625.1. Classification (NCBI taxonomy): domain Eukaryota; kingdom Metazoa; phylum Chordata; class Mammalia; order Artiodactyla; family Cervidae; genus Muntiacus; species Muntiacus reevesi. The sequence goes on from NC_089260.1 coordinate 12,644,072, forward strand.
ATCAAATCTACCTACTTTGATGCACACAGATGAATGGATCTCTTAGGAATCCTGGAAAGCTGTGCAGAGGTTTTGGGGGGTTTTTTTTGGCTATGAACGTCTGATTCGTTGTTAATCAACAGGGAAAGAAAAAAAGAATAACTAATGCCACCAAGATGCTAACCTCATTCCTAACCCATCTCTTACTGTTAATGAGTAGTATTCTTTGTTGCGGTTGCTTAGCTGCTAAGCCGTGTCCAAGTCTTTTATGACCCCATGGACTATAGTCCAGGCGGCTCCCCTGGGACTTCATGGATTTCAGTCCATGGGATTTCCCAGGCAAGAATTCTGCAGTTGGTTGCCATTTCCTTCTCCAGGGAGTCTTCCTGACCCAGAGATCGAACCCATGTCTCCTGCATTGCCAGGCAGACTCTTTACCACTGAGCCACCAGGGAGGCATGCGCATTTGGGTTATGTTCAGTTCGGAGCAGTGAAAGCTGTAAGGAACATTATTCTTAAAATATTTTTGCGGACATGTATGTTTTCATTGGCAGTTATGTGGGGTGGATTACCTGGAGTTTAAATTCTGGGTAATAGGTAGATGTATGTTGAGGTTTATAAAAGAGTTTGCCAAGATGCTTGCAGCACTTTGCATTTCTATTAGCAGTGTCCAGGTGTTCCACATCCTCACCAACATTTGACATTATTCATCTTTTTAAAATGTTATTAACTTTAGTGAAATAAAATCTTATTATGGTTTAATTTGAATTTCCTGATAATTAATGATGATTATTCATATACTGCCTTTTGTCTTCTGGAATCTGTGACTTTTAATGAGAATTTGGCTGTTATTTTTATATTGTTCTTCTATATCATCTTCGTTTTTTTTTTTTTTAACATTCGGCTGCTTTAAGATTTTTCTTTATTGGATTTTTTTTTAGCCATTTTATCACGGTAGGCCTAGTTCTGTTTTTCTCTGTGTTTACCCTGCTTGGTATTCACTCAACTTCCTGGATCAGTGAATTTCTGTTTTTCATCAAATTTGAAGGATTTCAAATATGTCTTTGCCCTATTTTCTTTCTGTCCTCCTTCAGAGATTTCAGTTATACAAAATCTTTTTTGCTGTTGTCTCATAAGTGATTGCGGAGAAGGCAATGGCACCCCACTCCAGTACTCTTGTCTGGAAAATCCCATGGACAGAGGAGCCTGGTAGGCTGCAGTCCATGGGGCTGCTAAGAGTCAGACACCACTGAGCGACTTCACTTTCACTTTTCACTTTCATGCATTGGAGAAGGAAATGGCAACCCACTCTAGTGTTCTTGCCTGGAGAATCCCAGGGACAGGGGAGCCTGGTGGGCTGCCATCTATGGGATCGCAGAGTCGGACGCGACTGAAGCGACTTAGCAGCAGCAGCAGCAGCATAAGTGATTGAGGTTCTTTTCCTTTATTTTTTAAACATTTTTCCTCTCTGTGCTTCAGTTTGAAGATCTATTTGTTGTTGTTGTTTAGTCTCTAAGTCATGTCTGACTCTTTGTAGCCCCGTGGACTACAGCACACCAGACCTCCTTGTCCCTCACTGTCTCCCAGAGTTTGCCCAAGTTCATGTGCATTGAGTCCATGATTCTATCCAACCATCTCATCTATTTACCTGAGTTCAAGTCCACTGCTCATTTCTAGTGCATTCTAAGCCCATTAATAAAGGTTTGTTGTCTGATATTTTATTTTTAGTTCTAAATTTTGTATTTTTTTAGAAGTTTCATGTCTATCCTGAGATTCTCTATCTCTTAATTCATTATAACCATCTTTTCCTTTTGCTAAATCCTTAACGTATTTATTGTGATTATTGTAAGGTTTTTATCTGTTAATTTCAACCCATCTCATCCATATGTCTCATTCTCTAGACTATACATATTCTTTTGAGTTATAGGTTACTTTTTCCATCTTCTTCACCTAATAATTTGTTTTTTTCTTTGCTTTATTGAGATATAATTGATTCTCAGCATTATGTAAGTTTAAGGTATATAGTATAATGATTTGACTTACATACATCATGAAATGATGTTCACAATTTAGTAAACTCATTTAGTTCACTAAATTTAGTAATGTTCACAATTTAGTGAAAACAGTTTAGTGATTTCATCTTCTCATGTGGATACAAAGTTAAAGAAATAGAGAAAAAACATTTTTCCTTGTGATGAGAACTTTAAGGATTTATTCTTTTAACAGCTTTCATATATGCAATGCAGCAGTATTAATTATATTTATCATGTTATACACTACATCCTTAGTAATTATTTATCTTAAAACTGGGAGCAATAATTTCTTATTTTAAATTTAACAGTATGTTTTATTGCTGAAAACATGCTGGATTTTGTTATTTTTATTTTAAAAGTATTGAATTTAATTTTAGCAAATACCAAACTATTAAAATATTATATCTATAGAGGCTTGACTTTAGTGCTTTATTAGGGGAAGACTTATTTAGATTCAGCCTTCAGTTGCAAAGATACTCCCTTTAGTCTTGGAGTATTGTCCTTATTTCTAAGACATGGTCCTTCTGGGGTTTTAATGAGAAACCCAAAGTGTTTACTAATTCCTTCTAACTTGCTAGGACTTGAACTACAAACTGTGTCTCTCCAATGTGCCTGCTGACATCTCTTCAGCTCTTTTGCTTCCTGCTGTGCATCGTACTGACTTCTGCTTGGAGTCACACCAAGGACATTCATAGCTTTAGTATCAGTCAAAATTTTGAGAGGGATTTTTCTGCAGATAAATGCTCCTTTCTCCATAACTACCTCCTTTCCAGGATATCACCCCCTTAATTCCTGGCTGTGCTGGCAGCCCAAAATCCAACCTCCAACTTTTGAACCCAGTAAGATTAATTCTTTCCGTCCTTTTTTTTTTCATGCAAACTAGGGAGTGACCTTGGGGGAAAAGTTGTAAAAATTTGATTCTCACCTGATTTGTATCCCATCTTTCATAGATTGTATCTCCTTAAGTGTCCATTTGCTTTTGTTTGATTTCCAGTGCCTGCCAAGAGACTATTTTTTAGTCTAGAATGTATAGTTGTCATCAGTGTGAAGGTTAGTTCAATACAAATTTCGCTGCCATTACCAGAACTGAAAGTCCTTTAATAACCTATTTGTTATTTAAGACATTCTGTAAATAAATAAATGTGAAGGCTTATTCAAGAGCTACTTCTAACACTACAATTGTGGTTCCTGGTTTATTTTCTAGCACATGTCTCCATAAACATTACCTAACTTCCTCTGAGTCATTTTAAACCATTGAAAAAAAAATCTCACAATGAGGTGTAAACATAAACCCGTTTTGAAGTAGTGCAGAACCTCATTTAATATGTCATCCTTGGCTGCTCTGAGTTCAATGTATGTATCAGGGAAATGAGCAATTCTCCCATTGACTGGGAAGTCTCCAACCACCATATTCCTCTGCAATATCATGTATCTCATGGAAATCTCTTAGTCACATACACATGCCCACAGTTTATTATGTACTACAGCATCATTAAATTTCCACAAAGCACCAGTAGATTAACTGCTCTTTTGCAGAAAATTCCAATATTATGCAAAAATATTTTCTGCATAACCTTTTTAAAAGCTGAAAAATGAATTTACCATTTGAAGTTTAGTTGTCCCACAGCTTAAGTTCATGCCATCCAAAGAGAACAAGTAGAAAACATCCAACTTGGGATTGAGAATGTTGAACTTTGTACCTCAGCTGGATTCTGCTTCCCACCCTGGCCACTTTGGATTTTAGAATGTCACTGATGCAGTAAGTTATGAATTTGTGTATCTCCAAGCTAGGAACTATTTTTAGTATTTACACCTGTTAATGTATTTCATCCTCACAACAGACACATTTTACAGTTGAGAAAGTGGGCACAGAGATATATTTATTTCTCCAAGATTGCACTCAAGTGTGATCATAGCCAAGTGTGTTATTTCATTCAAGATCAAAGCGCCAAGTGGTGATTTGAACCCATGGTCTGTTTTCCTTCTTATTGACTGGATTCTGCTACTACTCGGATCCTGATAATACCCTTATCCCATTAGTAATATGTAGAGGGGACAAGTGGATAATGCCAAGACCTAGCACCTCTGATTTTACCCTCTCTTCCTCAGTGTTTGTGTGGTCATTCTGCCAAACTTCAGCCATGCTTAAGTGTTTCTTTCAGGATCATTCCCTTCATTTTAAGAGATGAGGTGGCATGAATCTGTCTTCCTTGGAATTGCTGGAATTTGAATGCTTATTAATGTAGTTTATCTGACATATCTCTATTAAGGGTCTTCTCCATGCCAGGCATTACTTAGGTACCGGGAACAGAATAAGATGGCTGCTGTCCTTGAGCATCTCAGGGTCTAGAAGGAAAGAAATATATGCAAATACAGATGAACAGATGATAAAATTCTGTGGTAGACACATGAGCAAAGAGTTGTGCAGTCACAGAAGAGGAAGAAATTAAACTGCAACTCATCCTTTTTGGGGAGCTTGTGGAAAGGGCCATAGCAAAAATGTTTCATAAACCAAGTCTTGGGGCATGTACAGCAATAGGCTAGGTAGACAAGGGTGGGAAGAACTTTTCACACAGAGGGAACAGCACATTTAAAGGTACAAGGCAGAAATGAGCATGTCTCCTGAGAGGGAGTCAGAAAGATAGCATAAATGCACGTGAAGGGAAGTAGAGGATGAGCTCACGTTAGCAGGCAGGAGGGAGATCGTGAAGGAGTTTGAGTCTGATCATGAAAGAAGCCATGCTACGATGATCTGTATTCATAGATATATTTCACCAGCTTTATTTTACCCCAGTCCCTTGACCAGACTCCACATACTCTTCACATCTCAAGCATGCACGCACACACGTGTGCACACACACACACGCACACACACACACGTATTCACAGACTCACGGTTTGTTCAGTCCTCTCCTTCCCTCTAGGGTGAGTGTATAGTTTAACAAGAGAGTATATATTTCTTTAGCCCTACTGGATTAAAGCAAGAAGCTTACTTCAAAAATACTTCATGTAAGGCTAGAAACTATAAAGTTCTTGGAGGAAAATATAGGCAGTCACTCTTTGACATACATCACAGCAAGGTCCTTTTTGACCTATCTTCTAAAGTGATAGCAATAAAAATGAAATTAAACAAATGGGACTTAATTAAACTTAACCTTTTTTCACAGCAAAGGAAACAATAAACAAGATTAAAAGACAGCCCTCAGAATGGAAGAAAATAATCTCAGATGAAACAACTGACAAAGAATTAGTCTCCAAAATATACAAGCAAGTCAATACCAGAAAAACAAACAAGCCAACCAAAAAATGGGCAGAAAACCTAAACAGACATTTCCCCAAAGAAGACATCAGTCAGTTCAGTTCAGTCACTCAGCCGTGTCCGACTCTTTGCGACCCCATGAACCGCAGCACGCCAGGCCTCCCTGTCCATCACCAACTCCCCGAGTTTACCCAAACCGATGTCCATCAAGTCAGTGATACCATCCAGCCATCTCATCCTCTGTCATCCCCTTCTCCTCCTGCCCTCAATCTTTTCCAGCATTAGTGTCTTTTCCAATGAGTCAACTCTTCGCATGAGGTGGCCAAAGTATCGGAGTTTCAGCTTCAACATCAGTCCTTCCAATGAACACCCAGGACTGATCTCCTTTAGAATGGACTGGTTGGATCTTCTTGCATACAGATGACCAAAAAAACACATGAAAAGATGTTCAACCTCGCTTATTATTAGAGAATGCAAAATCAGAACCACAATGAGGTATCACCTCACAGTGGTCAGAATGACCATCATTTAAAAAACCTATAAACAATAAATGCTGGAGAAAATGAAGCCCTCTTGGTACTGTTGGTGATAATGCAAATTGATACAACCACTGTGGAGATTCCTTTAAAAACTAGGAATAGAGCTACCATATGACCCAGCAATCCCACTTCTGAGCATATACCCTGAGAAAACCAAACTTGAAAGAGACACAAGTACCCTGGTGATTGTTGCAGCACTTTTTACAATAACCTGGACATGGAAGCAGCCTAGATGTCCATGAATGGATGAATGGATACAGAAATTGTGGTACATATACTCAACAGAATGATACTCAAGTTTAAAAAACTAATCCATTTGAGATAGTCTTAATGAGTTGGATTAACCTAGAGCCTATTGTACAGAGTGAAGTAAGTCAGAAAGAGAAAAACAAATAATGTATATTAACACATGTGTATGGAATCTAGAAAGATGGTACTGATGAACCTATTTTCAGGGTGGTAATGGAGATGCAGACATAGAGAACAGACTTGTGGACACGGTGTGGGAGGGCTGTGGTGGGACAAATCGGGAGAGTAGCGTGGACACATATACATTACCATATGTAAACTGGATGGCCAGTGGGAATTTGCTGTTTGACCTAAGGAGCTCAGCCCAGTGCTCTGTGGCAACCTAGGGGGTGGGGTGAGGAGGGGGCTGGGACAGAGGTTTAAGAGGGAAGGGACATACGTATTCCTCTGGTTGATTCATTTTGAAATATGGCAGAAACCAACAGTATTGTAAAGCAAATATCTTGCAATAAAAAATTTAAAAATATGCTTCATAATGTTACTGCCCATCTAAAATAGATTTGCCAAGGATCTCAGGAAGAGACCAAAATGAACAAAAAACTAAAAGCCTTGGAGAAATATTGTTCATTATTTTCCTTTCCCCTTCTCTTTTACCATCCTACTCCCATCTTCCTAGCAGAAAAACGGGAAGAATCTTTTTAGAATGCAAGATTAGGTTTATGCTAAATAACCTGTGGCTCATGCTTCTTCAATCTGGACATGATTTACCTCTGTGTTTTATTCAACGTTTATTTCTGCTGAGTAATCGGGTGTCAGTTTCAGCTAGCTATTGTCTTTTTTCTTCCTGCTATGCTATTTATAAAACCGTCTGCCCTTTGCGGCAACGGAAAGGCTGAACTGGGCCTTTTGACTTCTCTACCTTCCCAGGTGTGTAGCTTCAGATTAAACAGAGGTCCAGAATAAATGTTGTTATAGGCTCCCTCTTCAAGTCTCATCCCTTTTTTTCCAGAAGCTAATAAATTCTGAAAGTGTTGCCACAGCCATTACTGAAGTCAGTCTCTGAAAAAAGACCTGGTGTGCCTGATTTCTCGTTTGACTACTGTAATCACAGAGAAGAAAAATAAAACGAGGACAGAAAGGGCAGTTTCTGACTCATTCCATCTCTTCCCTTTCTTTCTAACTAACGTCTCTTCCTTCCCTCCTTTCCCTCTTCCTTTCCTTTTCTTCCTTCCTTCTTTCCATCCTTTCTTCCTTCCTTCCTCCTATCTCCCCCCATTTTCTCATTCTCTTCCTCTTTCTTGTCTTTTGCTCCAATCTCTTCTATTCCCATTTAAAAGTTATTTTATTGCATTTCAAAGCATCATTTATTCATTTAAAAATAAGTTGAGTGTTCACAATGTACCAAGCTCTGTAATTAGGACTGGGTTCAAAACATGACAACACACACACAAACACAAGCATGGAGCAGAGGAGGAAACGAGGGGAGCTTCCAGGGTAGGAATAAGCCAATCACTAAGGATGTCAGCTTGAAAGGAGCTTGAGGCTCTATATTTCTCTGTGGTAGATTTGACATGATTTCAGGTTAACTCTGTGAGATTTCTGCTTCCCAGGTGACTCAGTGGTAAAGAATACGTCTGCAATGCAGGAGATATGGCTTTAATCCCTGGGTTGGCAGGGTCCCCTGGAGAAGGAAATGGCAACCCACTCTGGTATTCTTGCCTGGGAAATACCACGGACAGAGGAGTCTGGTGGGTTACAATCCGTGAGGTCTTCAGAGTCAGACGTGACTTAGCAGCTAAACAACAACAACCATGAGATTTCTATGGCTTTCCGACTGCAAATTCTGTGATTTCATCCTCTCCACATCTCAATTTGAACTTTGTTTAGAGAATAGTAAATTAGAATTGTGCCTGAGAGGTGTGTTGTCTTTAAATGTTAAGATCTTTTTATCTAAATTTAATATATTTTCTGTACTGTGCTAAATTGCTTCAGTCATGTCTGATCTTTGCAACTCTGTAGGCTGCCAGGCTGCTGTTTCTACTTTTTTTTTTAAACTAACTTACTTCATTTTACTAACTTACTAACTTTACTAACATTTTAACTAACTTACTAACATTTCCAAAATGTATATGAGAAACTTCTCTAACTTTAGTAACAAAGTTATTTTCTGATTATAAAACCAATAGTGAATATGCTTATGAAATGATAGCAAACGCATTTTACCCCTCTTTGAAAATTTAGTTTTTAGACTAGTGAGTGAGTGAGTGAGTCACTCAGTCGTGTCCAACTCTTTGCGACCCCGTGGGCTATACAGTCCACGGAATTCTCCAGGCCAGAATACTGGAGTGGGTACCCTTTCACTTCTCCAGGGGAGCTTCCCAACCCAGCGATTGAATCCAGGTCCCCTGCATTGCAGGCAGATTCCTTACCAGCTGAGCCACAAGGGAAACCCAGTGTACTACTTAAATGTAACCTGTGTAAAATATTTTTAAACAATAGCATTTGATTAAAAACAAAGTAGAGAAGGGAAAATACAATACAACTAACCTAAAACATTATCTGTCTCTATACCCCACATTCTTCTCTAGTTCCTGCCTGTAAGCATGCACATACTTACATGGCCATGGTCATAACAGTGGTAAGACTTTTCTAGTCCTGACTTAGGAATATCTCTTGTTATTACCTGATAAGATTATTTCAAATAATAAATAAAGAAGTATGTGAAAATCTATTTTCCTCCCATAATTCTCCTCTGAGGAAAGTACAATCAGCAGTTTATTGTATTTGTTTCTAGCATTTTAATATCCACGTAAACTCATGTTTTGCTTTTCCTTAAATTTATTTCTTCATTTAATAAAGTATTAAGTGTTAGTAATTATGGCATTAAATCTATAGTTTGCTTTAGGTAGTATAGTCATTTTGATTTTTCCAACCCAAGAAAATGATATATGTCTCCATCTTTTTGTTTTGTCTTTGATTTCTTTCATCAGTGTCTAATAGTTTTCTTCATACAGGTTTTTTGTCTCTTTAAGTAATTTATTCCTGGATGCTTTATTCTTTTTGTTGCAAAGGGGAATGGGATCATTTCCTTAATTTTTTTCCTGATTTTTCATTATTATTGCATAGGAATACAAAGGATTTCTGTGTATTAATTCTGTATCCTATGACCTTACTAAATTCATTGATTAGCTCTACTAATTTTCTGGTAGCATCTTTAGGATTTTCTATGTGTAGTATCATTGTCATCTCCAAACAGTGAGAGTTTTACTTCTTCTTTTCCAATCTGGATTCCTTTTATTTCTTTTTCTTCTGTAGTTGCTGTGGCTAGGACTTCCAAGGGGTTTCCCTAGTGACTCAGATGGTAAAGAATCTGCTTGCAATGCAAGAGACCTGGGTTCGATCCTTGGGTTGAGAAGATTCCCTTAAAGAAGGAATAATTACCCATTCCAGTATTCTTGCCTGGAGAATTCCAAGGACAGAGGAGTTTGATGGATTACAGTCCATGAGGTCTCAAAGAGTTGGACATGACTGAGCAACTAATACTTTTGATTTACAGAACTACATTTTGTAATAGTAGTGAGAGTGGGCACCCTTGTCTTGTTCCTGATCTTAGAGGAAATGTTTTCAATTTTCCATCACTGAGTATAAAGTTTGCTATGGATTTGTTGTGTATGGCCTTTATTATGTTGAGGTATGTTCCTTCAATGCCAATTTTCTAGATAGTTTTTTTTTTTATCATAAATGATGCTGAATTTTGAGGAAAGCTTTCTCTACATCTATTAAAATGATGATACGGTTTTTAATCTTTCAATTTGTTAAGATGGTGTATCACATTGATTGATCTGCACATATCGAAGAATCCTTGCATCTCTGGGATAAATCCCACTTGATCATGGTGTACGATCCTTTTAATGTGTTGTATACCCTGAGAAAACCACAATTCAAAAAGACACATGTGCCCCAATGTTCACTGCAACACCACCTACAATAGCCGAGACACTGAAGCAGCCTAGATGTTCACTGACAGATGAATAAACAAAGAAGATGTGGTACATATTTACAATGGAATGTCACTCAGCCATAGAAAGAATGAATTTAAGTCAATTGTAGTGAGATGGTTGAACCTAGAGTCTGTTTTACAGAGTGAATAAAGTCAGCAAAAGAAAAACAAATACCATATATTAATGCATATATACGGATCTAGAAAAATGGTACTGATGAACCTCTTTTCAGAGAAGAAATGGAAGCTCAGATGTAGAAAACAGACTTGTAGCACAGCAGGGAAGAAGAGATTAAGACACACTGAGGCGGTAGTATTGGCATATATACAGTATCATGGGTGAAATAGATACCAAGTGTGAAACTCCTATACAGCACAGGGAGCCCAGCTTGGTGCTCTGTGATGACAGAGGCTGACAGGTGACATCTAAACATCTAGGCTGTTTCCATGTCTTGGCTGCTGCAAACCGCTTGCAGTGAACTGTTTCAGTAAACCGTGGGGTACATGTGTCTTTTTGAATTGTGGTTTTCTCAGGGTATACAACATGTTAAAGCGATCATACACCATGATCAAGTGGGATTTATCCCAGGGATGCAAGGATTCTTCAATATATGCAGATCAATCAATGTGATACACCATATTAACAAACTGAAATACACCATGTTAACAAAATGACATTTGTCTAGAGTTTGACAAGTCACAAGCTCTAGAGGGCTGGGATCAGTTAGGGCGTGTGGAGGGAGGCTCAAGAGAGAAGGAAGGATAACACACACACACACACACACATGTGATCTTAGAGGAAATGTTTTCAGTCTTCACACATATGTGTGTGTGTATGTGTATATATATATACATATATATATATACAAAATTATGGCTGATCTGTTGTCATTTGCAGAAACCAACACAACATTATGAAACAATTATCCTCCAATTAAAAAAGGAAAAATGAGGGGGAAAAAAACCCCACCAATTAACTTAAGGTTACCACTTGCCTAGCTTCAATCAGGATAATTTAAAATAAAAGACTTGTGTCCAAAAAATAAATAAACTGTTATGGAGTGGCCTCTATGTGATAGGTATTTTCTAAGCTCAGAGGTTTCAGCGGAGAACAAGGCAACCATGGTTCATATCCTTATAACTTTGTTCTCTGGTGGAGTTGGATATGATGGTCATTGAGGAAGAAGGTTAAAATTGGTTGTTGATGTGTTTTATGATGATGAACATCTTTCCATGCCAACAAGTTAAGCTAGTTTACCATTTTTAATAGCTATGTAATTGTCCATAGAATTGTTCCAATAATCATAATAGAAAGAATAACATTTACTGAGTGCTCATTGCATTCTTGACACTGTGCTGAGTTATTTATGTGGTTCATCTTACTAAAGCTTCACTCCTAGCCATCGATAGTTAGGTTATATTATTTCCCCTATTTTACAGGTTAAAAAAAACAATAGGCTCATGCAAGGATATGATCTTGATTAAGTTCTCACAGCTAGATAGAACTAAAATGTAAACTGGGTCTTCTGACTTCAGAGTCTATACTTCTAACTTTGCTGTGAATGCTCCATAATTCAGTTATAAAAATGCTTCTGAATGAACAGGCTATTTCCAGTCTTCCCACTTGTAAATAATGTAGCAATGAGTATCTGTGTACACGTTATTGTATAAATTTGTATTGGAATTTTTAAATTAAATTGGAATTGAAATTTTTGAATTGAATTGGTACTTTTAGTTTAAAAGAAAATATCTAATTCTTATACACATTGTCAAATCATCCTTCTTAAAGTAACAGTCCAGTCTCGAGAGTTCAAATAACCAAATTACCTTTTAAAACAACTATTTTTAAGAATTTTAAATTATTTTTTAAGTAATATAGGTTTACTTAGAATGCAACAGTCATGATTAATTAGACAATAAATGCAAAATACACACAAGCAATTAATGAATGCTACTTATCACCACTGTCAGAGCAAATTAAAAGCTGTTATTCTCATTATATTCATTATACTCCAGGGACCGGACATGTTGCAACCAAAGCTCACTAACTTTGGATGATAACTGTTAGAGCCAGTTCTATTGTTATTGTCAATTTTCATATTTGAAATATTTCAAAAGTTCAGATTTTAAACAGAAGAATTCATGGACCACCTTCCTAAGCAGGGTTGCTTTCTTCAATACATTCAGCAGAACAATTGGGTCACATGCGGAATAACTGGGAGATCTTATTCTTCTGCTCTCTTCATTTTCCCTGTGACTGCAGCCTCTGGGTTTTGTCCTTTGCTTATTGCAACTTGAAGGGAATTTTGTAACTCCAACTTGCAATGAATCATTGGACAGTAATAGTGAAACTTCCCATGTACAGCTAATAAACATCTCTGAAGTCTTCAAAGCTAAGGAACAGCCACCTTTTCACTCATTCCACGATCACTATTGTATAAGCCACGTAACTACAGGAAGGAGAAACGGGGTCTGGAAGTTCTTTTACAACAACTATATAAGCTCATTTACTGTTAGTACTGGAAGGCGTCTGAATCAGTATTCATTCCTTTGAAATCTTTAAGTTGAGAAAAGCAAGTTAAGTTCCCACTTGGCATTGAATTTTTTAAATGAATATTAAAATTTTTTTCAAAATGTATTATTTATTTAAATTTTTAAAGTTAATCTTTTATTGAAGCTGTGGATTTGGTATTTACCTTTGAACTTCAGATTTCTCTTTCATGAAAGATCAACAATTCATAAAACTGCTAACATTCATAAAAGTGAAAGTGGAAGTTGCTCAGTCATGTCTGACTTTTTGCGACCACATGGACTTTATAGTCCATGGAATTCTCCAGGCCAGAATACTGGAGTGGGTAGACTTTCCCTTCTCCAGGGGATCTTCCCAACCCAGGGATCAAACCCAGGTCTCCTGCATTGAAGGCAAATTCTTTACCAGCTGAGCCACAAGAGAAGCCCCAACATTCATAACATAGAGATGATTAAGTGTAGGAAGCTTATGGGCATCAAGGTGAAGAGAATGGCTTTAGAGAAAGATCTGCCTTAGTGAGGAAATGCTTGTCCCCTACAATTAAAGGGAAGGGCAAGGCAGGGAGCCTATAGTCAAAAGCAGAGAATGCCTTGAAAAGCAACCTATCTACTCATAATGGCACTGTTTACAATAGCCAAGGCATGGAAGCAACCTAAGTGTTCACCAACAGATAAATGGATAAAGATGTGGTACATGTGTACTAGGGAATATTGCTCAGTCCTTTAGGATGTACCTAGAGATTGTCATATTAAGTGAAGTAAGTCAGAGAAAGACATGTTATATGATATCACTTTTATTTGAAAATTTTAACATAGCACAAATTAACATATTTACAAAACAGAAACAGACTTCAGACATAGGAGAAAAAAAAAAGTATGCTTCCTAAAAGGGAAAGTGGGGGAAGAGATGTATTAGAAGTATGGGATTAACAGACGCACACTACCACATATAAAGCAAACAATAAGGATTTACTATATAGCAAAAAGAACTATATTCAATATCTTGTTATAGACCAAAATGGAAAGGAATTTTAAAAAAATAATATATGCCTGGTGCACTGGGAAGACCCAGAGGGATTGGGTAGAGAGGGAGGTGGGAGGGAGGATCGGGATGGGGAATACATGTAAATCCATGGCTGATTCATGTCAATGTATGACAAAACCCACTGCAATATTGTAAAGTGATTGGCCTCCAACTAATAAAAATAAATGAAAAAAAAAATAAAAAAATAAAAATAAAATATAAAATATAAAAAAATAATATAGTTATATATAAATATATATATGTATATGTCTAACAAAATTACTTGGCTGTATACCTGAAACTAATATAGCATTGAAATCAGCTATATTTCAATTAAAAAGAAAAAAAAAACACAAGCCTGTCTAAATGTCTGGGGTATTTTTTGCCATCATTCATGTTCCTCTTTGACCTTCCCTATCCCTCTTCTTATGGCCCCAAACTCGGTGATCTGACTGTTTCACATCTCAACAAGTTATTTTAGTGTTATAGAGAGAGAGCCTTAATTAAAGTTTGCATGTGGTGAGTGAGAAAGAGAAGGGCGTTTAAATTCATTGAGTCAAGACCTGCTAGGAAAAAAAAAAAAAAAAGAGTGTCAGAATGACACAAGGAAAAGAAGGAGGTGCAAAAAGCCATTTGGTTTGATCTCTGTTAACTCAGGCCAGGGAAGCTGTAATGCCGAGGCCCGAGGGGGTGAGCTAAGGACAGGCTTTCTGCCTTGTCTCTCGATGTGTTCAGTTTCATTAGTTTAGGCCAGGCAGCTGCTAACATTATTTTAGTATCTATTTTGTGAGTGATTATGTTGTATGCATGGGCAGGGGGGCAGGCGGGTCAAGTCTTTCTGCTCCAGACCATCTCTGCATGAGCCTTTCGCCTTCAGATCTCGCTGAAATTGGCCACCTGTAAAAGCAGACAACCTAATGGGAAAAAGAGCAGCACTTAAAATGCTGTTTTTTCTCCACCGGGCTCGAGTGTAAAGAGCGTTGTAAAAATATTTCAAACTGGATTTTTTGTTTTGGTTGTGTTAACTCTTTGTTTGCCCGTCGTCACCATTTTCCCACAAAATTTACTTTTGGTAACCAGAGATGTTTTGGAGAAACGGAATTGTCTGCAAACAGAGAGAAGCAGTCAGAGAAACCCAAAGGGAGGCTCGCTAAGGCTCTAATTGCTTAAGCTCATCTGTTGTATCACACAAAGACCACCGCTTTGGAAAATTAACAGTCTATCTTTTAGGGCCTCTCTTTCTTTCATTCCTATTCAAATGAAATATCCGTGAAACTTGAACCAGCTCCAAACACATTTGTGATAGTCAACACCTGAGAGAAGAAAGGAAGTAGTCTAGATTTTAATACTAATTTCTTGTTCACCTGCCTGTGTAACCCTGGGCTCATCTTTATGCCTCAGTGGCTCAGTTTAGTTTTTCAAAGCACCTACTCACCACACGCATCAGGAGACTGAACTCACTTGTTCACTATTACTGAGAGCTGTTGGATTATTTGGCAGGAACCATGGGCCCACGATGAGGTAAGGGGCAGCAGTGGTGATGGCTCACAAGCTTCCACTCTCTGAACCTTGGTTTGTCCAGCAAAGTCTTCACTGTAACCGGTAAGGGCTCAAGGCTGGTGCAGAACCATGGGGTCAGTTCAATTCAGTTCAGTTCAATCACTCAGTCGTGTACGACTCTTTGTGACCCCATGGACTACAGCACACCAGGCCTCCCTGTCCATCACCAGCTCAAGGAGCCTATCCAAATTCATGTCCATTGAGTCGGTGATGCCATCCAACCATCTCATCCTCTGTCATCCCCTTCTTCTCCTGCCTTCAATCTTTCCAAGCATCAGAGTCTTTTCCAATGAGTTTGCTCTTCAGATGGTCAAAGTATTGGAGCTTCAGCTTCAGCATCAGTCTTTCCAATGGACACTCAGTACTGATCTCCTTTAGGATGGACTGGTTGGATCTCCTTGCAGTCCAAGGGACTCTCAAGAGTCTTCTCCAACACCACAGTTCAAAAGCATTAATTCTTCAGTGCTCAGCATGGGGTGGGGATGCACATTTAGGAAGAAGAGTCATTGGCTTTACTTCTTTTTAGATTGGGCGTGGGCCTTGATGCTCTGAAACTACTCCAGCCTTCCATCTAACCTCTTTGCAAAGCTCTCTGGATGTTTCTTCCTTTAATAACTCAATAATGCCTTGTCAGACATCAATTCTTCATGCATTTTGCTGCAGTGCTCTAGCACCCTATACCAAATCCACGCCCTCATGAACCTTCTACCATCCAATGAAGAGGATGTATGTTCAACAGTTCAATAAGTGAATACACATGATGTGAAGGAAAGCTTAGGAAGGTAAGAAAATGGTAAAGTATGTCACCTCTGATGAGGAGAGAGCAAGCAGAGACTTGGATTAAGCAGAAGACCGAGCCATGCAGATCTATGGGGAGGAGCATTCCAGGTGAGGGAACACACTCAACGACCCTAGGGTGGGAAGTGTTTGGACTGGGGTCTGCTTTCCAATGTGCAATGTGTCCAGTGCCACACCGTGTGGGAGAGCAGGCTGAGTGAGGGTGACAGAGGAAGGGGAGATGGTTGGGGAGGTAAACACGAGCCAGCTGGTGGTGGCGGAGCTATGGGACAAGTGAGACACTGTATTTGATTTTGAGTGAGACCGGGGGAAACCAATGGACTGTTTGATCACAGACGTGTTATGATTGATCTGACTTTGTCTTAAAAAGGATTACTTGGTGCTCTTTAGAGACTGGATGGAAGGAGTCAAGAGAGTTAGGAGTGTAATTAAGTGGAGCAGGTGAATGATAACAGTGATGCAGATTAGGATACTAATACCTTAAGTGGTGAAAAGTGCTCTGATATGGCAGGCCTTTCAAATGTAGAGGTGAAAGGACTGATGGTGGCTTGGGCGTGGGATACAAGAGAGGGAAGTTGAGAATGACAGCTGAGGGGTAGGTGGGTGGGTGTGCCATTACCGAGAAAGAGCATCACAAACAAGATGGGGCAGAGTGAGCTCTGGGGCTTCAGAGGCTGGTGGAAAAATCTAAAACTGTATTTCAGGTGTGACTTACAGGAATAAGTCTGAAAAGTAGGGTGCCTTCTTTTTAAGGTGAGGATAATTTATAGTGGATAAAGGTTTAAACATGGTCTCTTATGGGCCAGAGATGAAATGGTGAGTTTTATAGGGAGAAAACCACATCTAGGCTGTGACTCTTGGACAGGATAATGTCACCACGAGGCAGATACCTGCCTTTGGCCAATGTAGTCAATACTGACCACAGGACCCCAAAGACTATTGGGTCAGGATAGCAGCGAACCTCTGGTTAAAGTCCTCGGTGTCTGGGGTTTCTAATGCTGTTCTAATAGCCACTTGATCAGAGGTGAGACAGACCAACCTGATGCCCAAATCAAGGTCCTACCCTGGGCACGCCTGATTGCTCTCTCCACAGAAAAGCAGCAAAGGGCGCTAGAAGGTCTTCTTGAAAAGTAGGTAGAACAAAAGGGGTCAAAAAGCCCAGAGTAGGCAATACCCAGGAAAATTGATCTCAATTACAGGGATCTGATAAGGAACAGCAATTTGGGAAACACTGTGATCATTATCTATCCGTAGGAGGACATCCATGTAATACAAATAGTTACTTAATAAAAATCCTTAAAATTTTCACTGGAAGCTTAAAAAAATATTTTGTATTGCACATTTTGTCACTGCTGAGCTAAAAATGTGTGTGTTAGTCTCTCAGTCGTGTCCAACTCTTTACTACCCCATGGACTGTAGCCCACAGGTCTCCTGTCCATAGGATTCTTCAGGCAAGAATACTGGAGTGGGTGGCCATTTCCTTCTCCAGGGGATCTCCCCGAACCAGGGATTGAACCCAGGTCTTCCACATTGCAGGTAGATTCTTTACCATCTGAGCCACCAAGGAAGCCCCAAAAGATTTCTTAACATATGCCAATTCCAACTGATGGCTAGTAGCTTCTGGGGGAGTTGTGATGAAGAACTCTGAGGTATCACGCGGGATCCATGGTAAAGAAGATGGGGACCCATGAGCAGCATCTTGCATGGGCATAGGCATGGGGAATGCTGGTATAAGTGTTCTGTGGTTGTTCCTGGTGTACACTCTGCTAACCTGGAGACTTTTCCAGTTTTAGTGATGCTAAGATGAAACAGAGGTATCTTTGTTTCAATATTTAACCTAAACTCTTGTTAGGATTTGTTGTCTTTTTTTTTTTTTTTTTTTAAGGAGGAAGGTTGTTTTTGTATAGATTTATCCCTTTAGTGGGCTCCCCCGATAGCTCAGTTGGTAAAGAATTTACCTGCAATGCGGGAGACCCCGGTTCGACTCCTGGGTTGGGAAGATCCCTGGTTCGATTCCTGGAGAAGAGATAGGCTACCCGCTCCAGTATTCTTGGGCTTCCCTTGTGGTTCAGCTGATAAAGACTGCCTGTAATGTGAGAGACCTGGGTTCGATCCCTGGGTTGGGAAGATCCTCTGGAGAAGGGGACAGCTACCCACTCCAGTATTCTAGCCTGGAGAATTCCATGGACTGTATAGTCCATGGGGTCACAAAGAGTTGGACATGACTGAGCGACTTTCACTTTCACTTTCATCCCTTTGATAGAAAAAACCTTGGAATCTGTGTTCTGATATAATTAATTCAATTCAGAAAGAACTATAAGGACATTTATAAGTACATTTGAGACATATACAGAAGGGGCAAAGTAACTGTAAAGGATAATTAAAGGAGAAGGTGAACTGGTAATCCCTTGGAGAAAAACTTGAGGTGAAAAAGAATAAATATTGAAATAATTGAAAAGAACGTACTCAATATGGAGACCAAAGAAACAGAGCTGAGCTCAGAGTTACAGGTATTTTTAGGGAAGAAGTTAGAACAATTAGGGGGTGTGCGTGCTAAGTCGCTTCAGTCACATCTGACTCTTTGGGACCCTATGGACTGTAGCCCACTGGGCTCCTCTGTAAATGGGATTCTCCAAGCAAGAACACTGGACTGGGTTGCCATGCCCTCCTCCAGGAGATCTCCCCAACTCAGGGGTCAAACCCATGTCTCCTGTGACTCCTGTATTGCAGGCGAATTCTTTACCTCTGAGCCACTGGGGAAGCCCACAATTAGGAAGAAGTCTTAGTGAAAAATTTCACAACAGAGAAACTTCTTGAACTGAAAAGAAAAAGAAAAAATTTTGACTCTCTAGGTCAAAGTATATTGCATTAGGGGAAAATTACTAATTTTAATGTTGGCTAGGTGCAGAATTGTGATGTTTTTTATTTTTACATGGGTAAGCCAGTGAACAGATAACAAATATCCAATTAAATCAATCAAGATACAATTATTAAAGCACTTGAGCAATCAGTCAATTTTTACCAAAAAAAAAAAAAGAATTCATCGCAAATGTCAAATAAAATCAAACAACAACTTAACCTTTTTTCCTAAAATGTTTTAATTTTAACTTTCCTCCTGACAATTTACCATAAGCTGGATACCCATTTGATTGAGATATTATCAAATGAACTGTGTGTTACGTGTATCAGTGTATCAATCGCTCAGTCATGTCCGATTCTGTGACCCCATGGACTGTAGCCCACCAGGCTTCTCTGTCCAAGGGATTCTTCAGGCAAGAGTACTGGATTGGGTTGCCATTTTTAGGGTCAAAATCTCTTCCATTTCTGAGAATTTGAATCAATATAAATGATGATAAAACATAAAATAAAATGATGATGCTGGGTTCCCACGCATTGAGTGCTGACTTACACCAACTTCTACACTAACTACTCCCCACATTTATTTCTTTTACACTTAACCAGTCAGATTAATGCTAAATCTCTATTTTAAGTTGAGGGCCTGAGGGCTTTGAGAAATTAAGAGTCAGGATTCAAACTTCAATTTGATTCTGAAGCTTTAGTTTTAACCTAAAGCATTATCCTATCTTTCCAGCTGAAATCCCTGAAACTAAGAAGGACGACCCCTGGTAGTATGAACCACAGGCAAACCAGGGTGGTTATCCTTTAGGAAGGACCTTATTAGGTCTTCTCATTGAAACCAACTTCTGCCAGCAGTGAACTAAGTTTGCATGGCCAGTTGGGGTGGGGGAACATATTGTGTAGCTCTTAGAAAAAGAAACACTCTTTAAGTGCAACTTTACTGAGGGTATTGCTATCCTGAGCAGCCCTGCTCCTTTATTTTCCCTGGGTTCACTCACTGGTACGAGAGGACAAGAGAATGTCTGCAAAGCTCCCAGGTACACAGAACTCTCCAGGCAAAAGAAGAAACTCGCGCTGAAGTCATCCATTTAGCCCCTCATTTAGTAATTTGTTTCCTGCTAAATCCACCTTCTCCGTGCCATGGAAGACTTAACTCTCACTCAGTCTCTGGTGTTTTATCTTCTCAAATTGTACTAGATCTGCAGATTTACAAAATTGCAGTGTGATATCTGTTTAACCCTGTGGTTTACACATGTATACTTTTATTGTCAGTACCAGACACAGCAATCTTTTAATTTGCTAGAACATGTAGCACAATAAAATACAATGGCATCTTATATGGAGATTTTTTAAAATTGTGTTGACTGGGGGAGGAAAAGTTACGGGTAAATACTTTCATATACAGTTTTAATAACATTCAACTTTCTGTAAGTTACCCCACCCCCACCTTGATTTCACAGTGGCTTTGGAAAGAATTTAAATCTGATACCAAATCATGGTATTAAATTTCCAAAGTCCCCAAATTCACCTTTAAATTCCTTTCATCCTTCTCCGCTGGATTATGACTTTCATCCAAGAGTTCCCTCACTGCGTTGTGGTCCCAGAATCAAGAAAATTCCTCTTTACATTGAACTGATCTTTTGGTCAGTAAAATACATTTGCTTGGATATTCTCCAATCATTCTGTTATGATTAGTTTGAAATGGGAAGGACCACTCTTCATTTGGACTACCAGAAACATTCTCTTAAAAAAAAAAATAATGGAAACAAACAAAATGTAAGAAATAATGGGGACTTTTGCCCCAGGCCTGTGTTCATAGGATACAAAGACAGGCACTGAGAATTGGGGTTGAGGGCTGGTTGTGGAACAAATAGTCTATCAGTTTTGCTTAAGATATTGCCAAAGAATTGACTTGAATAATTTTAATGTAATTTTGGTTTTTTATTGACACAGTTCTGTGATATTTTCCGAGAGTTTGAAGCATTTGCTCAGAGTCAACTGAGTGTATTACCAGCAAGTTACCAAACGGTTCTTTCCACAAATATTTAATGAACTTTCACTATTCATCAGAAGGATATGCTAAACCCTGGGGAATATACTGATGAAGGGGAACCCGCTCTATACTATGATGAGCACTTCTATGGGACTTTCACATAATGTGCTCTATTATGCTTTGTAGAGCAAGAAAAAAATTAGATCTTTTTCATAAATGCCATAATAGTTTCATACACCTGATTCATAGCAAAGAGGAGGCTAGTATGTTGGTGGGCTCTGATGCTAAAGTATCAAACTGATGAATAAGAATGAGAATAAAAATAAGTTTCAAGGAAACTCCCACTGATTTGCACAAGAGGAGAAAAATTAAGATGTGGAGAATACATTGTCAAGTAACAGCAACAAAGGAACACCACCTTTTCTGCTTTTGTGCTCGCACTTATATATGGGCATTTTTTAATGTTGGGGAGCTCATTTCAAATGGAATCCTATAGTCATGCAGTGAAGGTGATCAGGAGAGGTGGGCAGTTTTCCAGTTTCCTACTCCCGCTTCTGCTCAGCAGCACCTCTGACCACATCCAACCCAGACAAGTCCATCCCCTCTCTGATTAAGACCAAGTGCCCATGTACAAATCTTTCCTGGAGTAGGAAGTCACTTAAAAGTCTCATTTTTCAAAGGCTTGCTGAGCACAAAAAGTAAACAGGCAAGTTGATTGGATTAGTAAGGTTGAAATTAAGCAAATTAGTTCCCAACTCTTCATAGTAGCTACCCAAGATGTCAACAAAGCAAGGATCAGTGTCAATAATATTAAAGCAAGGCTCACTATAACACCTATAATGTGAATAATCCAGTGACATAGAGAAAATTGCTTCTAAGCTCCTGAATTCTAAAGGTCTCCAAGAAAGGAAATGATTTTTGATCTTTCTGGGTATTCCAGATTGGGAACTTGAAAAAATATTACTATTAAATAATATTAATAAGAACATAGATAATGATGACAATAATGGTTTCCTCTGTCTGGTGCAGGGTCAAGTGGAGAAACACACTCAAGTGTTTGCTTTGCTTATTTCACCAGTCCTATGTATTTCCTTCCACTCACATTTTTGCTATAAGCTAACAGGTATTCTATACAAGAAATAATTCTTACTCACAAAGTATGTAATTCCATCTATAAAGGAGCCCAGCTCCCTGAAGAAGCCTGGGTTTCCCGATGGTTGAGATGTACTGATGACACCTCAGATTGTACCCCCTCTCTTGATTGAAAGCAGAAGGACCTCCCCTCCTGCCTGGCCTCCTCACTTATGAACAGTGTTGATCCATTTCCTGTTCCCCTCTGTTAATTCATACCAGGACAGACACAAGATCAGAATGAGGGACCCTGCATTTCGGCACCTCCTTGGAGCGGTGTTGATGGGAATAAGTGTTTGCAGACTGTAGGTTCCTGTTCAGGCTACCAGAGGATGACTTTTCAATTCTTAGTTAACCAGTTCCATCCCAGAAAATAGCCACTGTACACCAGCCCTGTTCATTGTTAGGGTTGTTTTATTTCCCTCCTTGAAGTAATGACCACCCAACCATTATCACTCCCAATTTAGAATGAAACAAAGAGCACCTCATCTGGCTTTCAAATGGGATGCAATTGTTCCTTTGTTCTGCTGAAATCAATCAGAATCTTGCCTGAATGGTGGTGGTGGAGAGTTTCAGGTTACTATAAGGAATGTGTTTCCAGGGATGCTAGCTCTGAAATAAAAAATGTGATAATGATTACATGGAGAACCAATAATTATAAGCATTTCCTTTCAAAATCACAGAGGGAAAAAATGCAAGGAACTTATCAACCTCAGGAAAAAACAAAATCACTGAATTTCTGTTATATTAAGATACCAGGCTGGGGAACACAGTCACACTTCCTTTGAATGCTGCTGTATTTTGACATCATTGTAACCTTGATTGATTCTGTCACACTGTTTTGCTGAAAGTAATGCTAAATTTTGGGATAGGAAATGGCAACCCACTCCAGTATTTACCTGGAAAATTCCATGGACATAGGAGTCTGGCGAGCTATATAGTCCATGGGATCGCAAAGAGCTGGACTAAGTAACTGAGCATGCATGCAATGTTGAATCTGTCAAGACCTTTTTTTTTTCTTAAAGTGACACACTCTTCAGCAGAAACAGCTGAAATTATTTGTCAAAAATGCAATATTATATTTTGTTTTTCAAGTATATTGTAACTGATTTGTGTTTTAGGGAAAAATCAAGATTCAGTATAAAATAGAATCTATGGAGGCAATTACAGGCATCGTTACGGTAATATATATTCTATAATCTGTGCTTGGAAGGGGCATGCCTGCTGCTTCAGAGGCAAATATTTCAAAACTTAGTAGTTTCACTTACCACGACGCATTCTTGTCTTCTTCACTAGATCAAAGCAAATGGCCTCAAAGGTCAGGCACTTTCACCTGCTCCACTCAAAAAAGATTTTTTTCTGCTCACTTATACTCACAATGTTATTTTAAAAACCAAGTTAATTGATCTTGAAGGCTATTTGCCTATCAAGTTGTGCTTGGTAGTTCAGTTGCATCCAACTCTTTGGGACCCCATGAACTGTAGCCCTCCAGGCTCCTCAGTCCATAGGATTTTCCAGGCAAGAATAATGGAGTAGGTTGCCAATTCCTTCTCCAGGGATCTTCTTGACCCAGGGATCAAATCTGCATCTCTTACATCTCCTGCATTGGCAAGCAGGGTTTTTTTTTGTTTTGTTTTGTTTTTGTCATTAGTGTCACCTGGGAAACTACTCTAACCCTGGTAGAATCTACCCTCAGATTTTACTCCCTGAATCTCTGTTCAAGTCCAAAAGCATTAACCAAGCAAAGTGGATCAGGCTGGTAGACCTGGGTTGCTAGAGCTGAGGCTGACAGCAGAACACCAAAGGTGGCTTGCAGACCAATTAACTTCCACTGTTGTCTCGGGGCTGTTTCACCAAAGGTTCAAACTCTGAATTAAATCTTTAAAACTCCACGTGATTCTGCACTAGAGAAACCCAGGACATTGTTTCAGGCACTCATTAAAATTCGTATCTACTTTTTTCTACATACTTTTATCCTCCTCCTTGACTAAACATGGGCTTCCTGGTGGCTCAGATGATAAAGAATCTGCCTGCAAAGTGGGAGACCCAGGTTCATTCCTAGAGTCAGGAAGATCCCCTGGAGAAGGAGATGGCAACCCACTCCAGTATTCTTGCCTGGAGAACCCCATGGACAGAGGAACCTGGCGGGCTACTGTTCATGGGGTCTCAAAGAATCAGACGTGACTGCCAGACAAAAAGCACTTTCAATGTCATTTTCACTTTGACTAAACACAGATGAAGCCTATATAACATCCACGCCTAGAGGGAGAAGGGACCTGAACTAATGTTCACTAAATGTTTTCTGTGTGATCTTGGCCTTTTGAGGGCTATCTCATGTTATTATGTTATCAGGAAAAACTCAAAAGGTAGGTGTTTTTATCCCCATTTTGTAGATATGAAAACCAAGATTAGAGAAAGAAACCAATGGTTTTCAGGCCTTTTGTAAGTGGCAAAGCAGGAAGTCACATTCAACTCTGTCCCATGTCAAAGACACACTCTTCCCTTGTACCTAGCAGCCTCCCAATCCACAGCATCCACAGGGTGAATGTTATGCAATGGGAGAGGCCTAGATAACACCCAGTAGAGCCCAGAGTTTTGGCCCGAGGAGTTTGAAGCTTAAGTGACTCACCTAAGGCTAGCAGACTTCAGACCCAATGTAGTTGACCTTCCCATGGTGACTAATGGATAGTAAGAACAAAACTGGTTTTAAGAAATGTGTTGTGTTAACCCCAAGTGTGATTTCTGACTGTGCTTTTTTGAATATTATTGCCACCAAAATTTCTAAACTGCCTTGTATACAAATCTATATATAGACTTATTTTTCCTTGATAAATGTACTTGATAGCTAATAATCAATGAGAATTTCCATGACACTACATGGCTAAGCCCTGAACTTTTGAAAAAGAAGAATGTGCTGTAGTAACAATCTCCTCTAAAATCTGGCCTTGAGGATGATGATTTATGTGGCATTTATATAGCAATCCACTTGACTTTATGAAGAGTCTATAAAGATTCTTTACTTGTTTCTTCCTGAAACTCTTTTACACACATTGCTTGATTTTATTCCCCAAAAGAACCCAAGAGGAAAGAACTGTGACAAGACAAACTTGGGGATTTCATACCATTTTTGTGGATTTAAAATTTCTTTTTTTAATTTGATAAAATAAAGTGGAACCTGGTAAAAGTAAGAGAGTAGGTGAAAATATGGTTTGGGCAGAGGGAGGAGGGGAGAGATGGACATCAGATCTATGCTGACATTTGCATAAGAATCTGCATATAGAACTGGACCCCAGATTAATTCCTGGTAAATATTGGAATTTAGTACATTTATGTAAGGAGAATGTGAAGTGGAAGTGTTAGTCGCTCAGTCATGTCTGATTCTTTGCAGCCCCACGAACTGTAGCCGACCAGGCTCCTCTGTCTGTGGGCTTTACCAGGCAAGAATACTGTAGTGGGTAGCCTTTCCCTTCTCCAGTGGATCTTCCTGACTCAGGGATCGAACCTAGGTCTCCTGCATTGCAGGCAGACTCCTCACCATCTGAGCCACAAGGGAATTCCTACGTAAGGAGAACCCAGTGCCCAGTGGAGATGAAATATGTCTCAGTAAGCAGGAGGACAGGTTGAAGGTTGGGACAGGAAGAATGTTTATAGCAACATACCATAAAAGCTTTAGCTTCAGAAAAATCATATGCCTTGGAAGCTCTCACCAGGGTCTCTGGGGACCCTTTAGATGCACACATGCCAAGAGTGCCCCCTTTTGTCTACCGGGAATATTAGAGAGCTTCAAGAGTCCCATGACTGTTAAAGTTTTTGCTTATTTGCCCACAAAGGTACAGGTTTGTGGTATGGTAAAAGTACATGAGTGTCTAGAATTTGTTGGTTTATTCATTCTACTGTGAAATATTATACTTTGAAGAATCTTCAGCAATTCTAATAACAATTCTCCTGCTACAGCTGGAGAGAGGGAGGCTTAAAAAGGGGAAGTATCTCACTTAAGAGCATGTAGAGTTAGTGACAGACCTTGGTCTTGAACTCAGGACTCCAAGTCTAGTGCCACCTCTTAACCTTAACCAGCCAGCCTTTTAACCTTTAGTTTTGCCTCCTTCATCCTGTTTAAGGGTGGATGATAAACCTGTGAAACAGGCTTATGGAATGCTTAAGTAGAAGGAACCTCGGAGATAGTATCTGATATGTCCAAATTTTACTAATAGGAAACTGATGTCTGAGTGACTTTTCAAGGCCACATAAGGAGAAGGATAAACCAGAACTCCAAATTCAAGCACTTTCCATCAAAACTATTAAGGGAAAATAAGAAGAGGTAAAACACACACATTTCTCATTTTAAAATGAGGTTCTCTACTATACTTTTTCGTGTACATTACCCACCCTGCCCCTTCGTTCTTGATTCTGAGGCTCTTGAGCCTAGGCCATGCCACTGAACAGGCAAGTGGGAATTCAAGCTTGGAAACCAAGGGATGATGGTTTGGAACACTAGGATGAGGATTGGTGGGGTATGGAGTGGGGACAGCGACTGTCATTCAGGACAGGATGACAATGTTGATAGGGTATGGATGCTGTGTTAAAGGTTGGCACCCAAGCAGGAATCATGTCAGACCGTTGCCCCGGATGATATTAGGTCACTTCTCTCTGCTGTTGCACAAAGTGTGGCGGGGAAGCAAAACGATCAGTCTTGATTGCCCCAAATATACGCCCAAGCAACGACGGGGCCTCACTGTGGGCTGCAGCGCACCCTGGGTCTTAATTCATCAGCACAAACAATCATTGCTTATTCTCTTATGCTAGGCCGTAGGCCAATGTCTCTGTATAACTGGCACTTCCTAAAGAGGCTGGAAAAAGAAATGGCGAGGACTGAGATTTCAGAAGGCTTGCCGTATTCCAGGTATCAGGATAGGTGTTTCCTGTGCATTGCTCCTTTTAATCTTCACTTTTCTTCCATCAGGTGGTGCCATTAGCCTGATTATACAGATGAGGAAACTGGTACTCTGGGGTAAATTACCTTGTCCCAAAGTCCCACAGTTACATCTGATGCAAAGCTCATATTGGAATCCAGTTTTTCCAAAATCTCAATCATTTCTTGTCCTTACAATCACGATAAGTAGACACTGAGTCAGTAAACTGGCACGGTCTAGTCTATCTGATCCCCACGCGAGTCTCTGCCTCCTGCCGTGCTCCTCATCCCTGACTCCTGACCGTCGATCAGGTTATAGACGCTGTAACTACCCGGACAGAGGAAACTGCGTGCATCTGCTTCTGTACCGTGGATCTGGGCTCTAATGCGTGGTTTCTCCAACCGTATAGCTCAGACTGTCCTCCACTCCATCCGGTCCTTCCTTACCTGGCGGACCTTGAACCAGTCTCTTTTGTGTGTGTGTTAGTCACTCGTCACATCCGACTCTTTGCCATCCCATAGACTGGATCCTGCCAAACTCCTCTGTCCATGGAATGCTCCAGACAAGAATACTGGAGTAGGTTGCCATTCCCTTCTCCAAGGGCTCTTCCCTATCCAGGGATTGAACCCAGGTCTCCTGCATTCCAGGCAGATTCTTCACCATCTGAGCTACCAAGGAAGTCCTTTCCTGGCTGACTTGGAGCCAGTCTCTTTTACTGGATGGCCGAAAACTCAGAGGGTCCTCCACGCCCCAGTAGTTGGCCCAGCCACAAAGCAAGGGGCAGTGGGAATGGGAGATGGGTGGCCCTGGACCAACTTGAGGGGGATGCCAGAAGCTGATAGTCACTCCAGTGGACAAGGATGCAACAGGTCCAAACACCACTGTTGACACTAGCTAAATGCCACTGGCCACCAATGCCTCCCATGAGCTCTGTAACATGGGCATAATGATACCTGCTTCTCAGTGCTGTCCTGGAATTAAGTGAGATAATGACAGCGAACTACAAAGTATGCACAGTAGGGACCAGGAAGTGAGCGCTCCTTCCCCTTATGCTCCTGGGAGGCAGAGGCAATTAACCAACAGCGTAGGGTTTTTTTTTTTTTTTTTTTTTTTGTAGGTCATAAGGATGATCCAAATCTATTTGCTGCATGTTTTGTTTTCCTCCAGGGGCTCTCTGGAGATGTCTGTAAAGGACAGAGATTAGATGCACAAGCTCTTTTTGTTCCAGAGGGTCTGTGCGAACAGTTTACTGTTGAAGCAGGTCCCAGACCCTGGGTTTCTCATGTGAGCCTCAGAATACCCATATTACAATAGAAAAGCCACTTGAGAAATTGGAGCCGCCTGAGTCTCAAGCAGCTTCCCCCACTCATTTCCACCCCTATGCCATTTACTAAAAGTGATACAGGCAGGTGGAAACCAGGCAAGGCCTGCCCTAGAAGTAACCAAAGATGCCTGCACATCTCCGTGGATCACTCGGCCTATTCTTCCTGGGGATGCCAAATGCAGTCAGGTGTGAGGCCTGGGCTTGTAGGGAACCCAAATATTTTCTTGGAAAGTAATCTCAGTTTATTAAGAGTTCCTTGTCTCAATTCAGAGTATAGATTTTTGAATGCTTTTGCTGACAGATTGACCCGGACTATGTTTTCCCCTTATTCAGGGAGCAATCGATCTTTATCGAAAGGATTTGTTGACTGACGGGCTTTCACGGTTCTAATGGGCTGTTTGATACTTTTAAGAGACATATGCCCCTTTGTGTAATGAAATTATCTGATAAAAGAGGGGATGAAGCTCGGGTTTTCAGAAGCATCTCCGTCCTCGGCTGCCTTGCTGACCGCCAGGGAATTTTGTTTTTATTTGCCTGAGATGGAAACCTTACAACCCTTGGTGAAACTGTTTTCGAATATTCAGGTTTCTAGACCATATACTGTGTTTCTAGGCCTAAGGGCCTGAACTAAACCAAGATTGTGTTTCCTTCAGGTAAGTACTTCCAGACACTCTATCTTCTGTCTTTACAACCCTCTTCTCTTCGTTACTGTACTATGTAACCCTAGACACGCATTATGTTCCACATAAAAAGCCATTTCTGTAGCATCTTGTCATCGTTTCATCGACGCCGCTTTGAAGCCGTGTTGAGTTCTGAACTCAGAGCCTACCAGCGGTGGCTCAAGTGCCCTGCGCCGTATTATTTACCCAGATGGGGTTAATTGTTGAATAAAAGAATGGTCCTTTTCAGCTTACCTTTTCGCAATCTCGCTCATACTGGTTATGGAAGACAGGGAAGTCTATGATAAATATCAAACTTTCTAATCAGAAACGAGTCCAGTTGTATTTGAAATCTTGAACTTAATCCAGAATCAGGAAATGTAGCCACTTGTGTTACTGTTGCTGAAAGAAGTAAATGACCTTTTTATTGTAGCTTACATTCACTATTGTACTTGGAGCTACGGGGACGGGAGCAAGCAAATGTAAGGGCTTGGGGAGATTTTTCCTTTTCACAGGGAGGGTACACCTTGATGTGCCGGAACCATCATCTCCTTACATGTTCAAGAGATTGTTTTCTTAAAGTGAAGATTTCACAGAATCCTAAAAAAAAAAAAAATTGTTTACCTCAAAATTTAAACCATATCCTTCAGGCTTTTGGTTTCTTTGTGGCTAAATGACTGTTACTACTGGCTTTATTGATTGATGGATGGATAATATGCAATGAGAAAATTTCAAAAAATTTTAAGTGTACAGGTGAACAATTTTTTTTTTTATATACATATATATACCTGTAAAGGGCTTTCCAGGTGGTGCTAGTGGTAAAGAACCCGGCTGCCAATGCAGAAGACTTAAGAGATGCAGGTTCGATCCTTGGGTCAGGAACATTCCCTGGAAAAGGGCATGGCAACCCACTCCAGTATTCCTGCCTGGAGAATCCCGTGGACAGAGAAGCCTGGTGGGCTACAATCCATGGGATTGCACAGAGTCAGAAGCAACTGAAGCGACTTAGGACACACACACATACCCATAAGTTACTGTCGAGATCAGGACATTTTCATCAGCCCAAAGGACTTCTCAGTCTTCTAGTCAGTGCACTCAAGGACAACTACTCTTCTCATTTCTATCGCCATGGACAAATTTTGTCCATTTTGGTAGTACACACTTCTTTTCTGACTGGCTTTTTAACTTAGAATACACATATATTTTCCATCCAGATTGTTGCATGTGTCATAATACTAGCTTTTTGGACATATCATTTTGGAGAATAATAAATTGACGTGCAATGGATTTTCTAAGGAGGTTGTTTTAAAGGTTTATTTTATCAAAGTATAATTGATTTGCAGTGTTGTTTTAACTTCTGCTGTAAAATAAAGCAATTCAGTTACACATACGCATACATTCTTTTTCATATTCTTTTTCCAGTACGGTTTATTACAGGATAGTGAATATAGTCCCCTGTGCTATATAAGGCAAGACACTGTTGTTTTTTATGGAAGTTATCGGTTTTGTCATGGTAATATCATAAAGAGGTTTAGGGAGGCTTTTACATGCATGCATGTACATGCATGTACATATCTAAAATTTAAATCTCTTTAGAGGAGAGATAGAGAGACAGAGACGGAGAGGGTGAGAGATAAAGAGGGAGAGAAGGAAGGAGTCCCTTTCTCGTGGTGCTATGTTCTAGTTGTCAGGACAATAAAAACGTAAATGTAAACAAGTAATTAAATTAATGAATGGACTTTGCTTCAGTTAGTGGTCAGTGCTAAAGCGGCATATGGCGAAAGGTGACGGGGAAAAGAGTAGCAGTGGATTCGGAGCTATTTTTGACAGGTGTCCAGAGGAGACTACCCCAAGGATGGCCTGAGCGGAGGAGAATCGGGGGGATGAACCGGGTATGCAAAGACCTAGGGCAAGTGTGTTCTAGGCCAAGGCATGGCAGGTGCAAGAGGCCGAGGCAGAAACAGGCTTGTCTGGTTCAAGGGAAAGAGAGAGGGTCAGTGTAGCCAGATCCTGGTGGAAGGAGACAGCGGTGGAGATCAAGTTAGGCAAGCATGCAGCAGGTTCTGTAGATCCCAGTAGAGGGCACAGTGCATTTTAATTTTAAATGTGATGGGATGCCCTTGGAGGGTTTTAAACGAGGGTAAAGACATGATACGGTTATGTTACAAAAGCTCACTCTGGCTGCTATGTGGAGAATGAATAATAGAGGGACAAAATGGAAATAGGGAGACCAGTTGGGCGCCTGTTATTGAAAGACGACTTTGAGTTACACCTGGATGGTAGCAGTGATTAAGGAGAGGAATGGTAGGTTACATCATGGTTTATTATTATTTTGGGAGACAGGAAAGCCAAGAGGATTAGCTAATGAATTGGATGTAGGGCAGGAGAGACGCAGTGGTTATGGTTTTAATTGTTAGCCAAAGCAAGTGAGTCAAAGATGGGACTGTTAAATACAATGGAAAATACTGGAAGAGTAACAGTTTGGGACAGAAATACTCCAGAGTTCTGTTCTGGCTGTGTTAAGACCCAGATGCCTATTAGATTTACACTTCAAGGCATTAAGGAAATGGTTGGATATATTCATGTACAGCTCAAGGGAGAAGTCAAGCCTAGAGACAGAAATTTTGGAGTCATCAATATAAAAGCAAAGACGAAAATCCATAGGCTTGGATAGGATGATTTAAGAAGTGCTTAAAGAAAGACCAGATTGAGTCCTGGGGCAAAATCCTTCCTTTAAGTTGTATCACCTCCATCTTTGTCTTCACCACCATGAAAATAACACGAAATAACGTGAAAATCGTTATCACCATCAACAATTATTGAGAGCAAAATTTTCTTAGTACAATTGTGCCACTTGTATACACTGGGCTTCCCAGGTGACTCAATGGTAAAGAATTTGCCTACCAGTACTTGAGACAGGAGCTTGATCTCTGGATTGGGAAGATTGGGAAGATCTTTGGATTGGGAAGAAAAGGAAATGGCAACCCACTCCAGTACTCGCCTGGGAAATCCCGTGGACAGAGGAGCCTGGCAGGCTACAATCCATGTGGTCACAGAGTTGGACACAACTTAGCGACTAAAACATACAAGCAAAATATACACTAATGTAGTTACAGTCACCTCTAGCTTGGTCACTTATTACCTGACTCCTAGACAAAGATCTTTAATCGCTAAGGCTTATCTCATCAGTCAAACATGAATAATAAATTTTTGTTTATAGAATTAGAGTAAATGAAGAGGTAATAAACATAATGATTCAAAATATTAGCCCCAATCAATTCCCAAAAAGTCAAGTGACTTCAAGCAAATTTCTTCTGCTTGACTTTCTCATCTGTACAGTGGGAGTAATAAAGTGGAAGTCACTTAAGGATTTTGTGAAGAGTGAATGAAATCATGTGCATGAATCAGTGTCATGGACACGCAGTTAAGGGCTCATAAAGTGTTATTTTTCCCAAACTGCCTAGGACAGACCCTTCATAGGTCAGGGCCACTCAACAAACTGTATTCCTCTGCAACAGTAAGAAATTTCACCGCAAGTCTTGTGTCATGGCGAGCTCTTGGTGTCAACCGAGATTCTGGTTCAGTGCAATGGTTCCTGAGAAGAGCCGGGGCCCGAGGCTGGAGTGAGTGGAGGCAACAGAATCACCCACCATGCCTCTGTTCTGGCCACAAAGGAAGTTTGGCATTCTGAGTCAGCAGAAGAACTTTGCCTGACAGCAGATGAACTCCACTGTGCTGTATTCTTCGTGCTTTTCAGAAGAGCAAGCCAGAGTCGCAGACTACTACTTGTGATTGAGTCAGCTTCCGGGATCATTCAGGAATGATAAAGACTTCACATGCAGCCAGGATGAATGGTGATGGCAGATGGGGAAGTCAAGCACAACCCCTTGAGCCCATAGGTGATACTGTGAGATGGGGAGAAGGGCTCCCACAGAGACAAGAGACCTTTAAAGATGCACGTGCACATACCGGTGGAGGCAAACACCCCAGAGCATCTGATAACCTCAGGAGTGAAACCAGATCAAGGAAATGCCAGTGATGAGGACCGCATGCCTAGCACCAGAGATAAGGCTTATCAGAAAGGGTCTGCTGTGAGGCTACAATGGCTATCCCTGAATTCTCAAGGCGCCTTCTGCCCAGGAGCCCTCCAGCATCACCTGTCAGTTGTATGTCCTTAGATAAGTCACTGAGTACATAGCTCAGAGATGCAGTTAAGGGCAAGACTCCCAGAACTGGATTCAGGCCTGGACCTAATGCACAAGGTCAGGTTACCTAATGCACAAAAGTAACTGTTATTTTTATTCAGCAAGTCACAAAATCCATCAAAGCTCCTCTTTTCCCATCATTAGTACGTGTATCAAAGTACCTGACTCCACCTTGGGCATTGCCCTAAGGCAGCACTGGTCAGGAGAACTTGGGAAATGATGGTAATGTCTTATGCCTGCATATCAAGACAGTAGCCACTGGCCACATGTAACAATTGAGCCTTTGAAATGTGGCTAGTATCACGGAGGAATTGAACTTGAAATTTTCTTGATTTGAATTTATTTGAATTTCAGTAGCTACATGTGACTAGTTGTTATCTTATAGGATAAGGCACCTAGTCGAGGGACTAAATGAAAAAGTTATACACAGTTGTGTATCACTGTGCCTGGCATCAAGGCATGATATCTACTAGCTGGTACTGTCATCAAACTTCTTATAGTCTCACTTTCCTCATTATATGAGATTAGAGGTAATATTCACCTCACGAGTTTGTTGGGAGGATTTAATAAAATATCACATGTGAGGCAATGAGCACAGTGCTTGGCACTGTGCAGGCACTTTGCACATGTGAGTTCCTCTCCTCTTCTATTTTGAATTCTAATTTGGCATTACCAAAATAACTGTTTAATGATGTCCAAGGATACTGAGAACCGATAGTGAGATTCTCAGCAAGCAATCGGATGATTCAGTAGTCACTTGCACATCTCTAATGCTGCTTTTGGCTGAAAAAAGAAGTCTGCTTGAGCAGGCAAGAAAAAAAATATTGGCAGTGATACGTGCACCATGAGAGTTCCACAAATATGCATTTGGCAGAAGCCTGACTGTCCAGACAGATCACAAACCACTAGGCAACGCACCTGCTAGACGACAGGGAATGTTATTGCTGTTATAAAGATATGATTTATGAGTAATCTATACCCCAGGCAAAGACTTGCTTATAGCAGACCTATTGTCCAGACGAGTCATCGACCCTCCAACCGGGGAAATGACAGCACTGATTGAAGAGACAGCAGGAGAGAACGTGAAATTAAGCAAAACACTTGACCCTGTGGTCAGTGGGAGGCTGAGACTCAAGACAGGAAAAGATGCTGTGTTGCAGCTACTTATCCAGATGTTACAAAATGGCTGGTATGACAGGAGAAAACAGAACAGCTGCAGGTGTGTGAGTCTCAAAAGGAGTGGCTTCTTCGGCCTGCTAACAGCAGGAGAATTTTAAGCAATGTCTTGTCTATTAGAGGTCAGAAAAACAGAAAACACACAATCAGAAGCAGGCTTGGGAGGAGCAATTTTGCTGTTTCCCCCCAATTATTGCCAGTATCTGCTCACTGATTCTTGAAATTGCAGCTAGAAACTGGTTTCTTTTACTGAAGGTTGTCCTCTCCAGGGTAAACTAATATTAGATTTGATTGCAAGGACAATTTTTAACTTTTGGGGCTGTGGTACCTTCAAATCTGACAAGCTATTTAGTTTTAGGAACAAGTGCATTTAGTGCATGGAGTCATGGAAGAGATCTGTGTCCTGGAGGGAGGGTGTGTGTTATGGAGATGGGAGAAATGTGATGAAACGGGAGATTTCCTACCATGGCGGTGGACAGTTATGTCATGGAGTGACCAGAATGCTTTAAAGGCACACCAGAAGCTTTTTGAGAATGAGTTTGAATCCTCTCATCCTTCTTCTCCCTGATCACCATCTTCATCATCATCAGCTATGCATCAGACAATCTACTAGGTAACCTCATAGCCATTGTACAACATAGGTATAGCTAGTCTCATTTTACAGAAAATTGAGGCTTAGAAAATATAACTGAAGTAAATCAAAGTCACATAGCTAATAAGTGACAGCCAGATTAAAAGCGTGATGTCTTTCACAAGTGCTATGATCTATGGCACCCAGCACGCTCTTGCAGTAGGTCCATTATATGACTAATGTGAGTGAAGAAATGAATTTTTAATGTTGTTTAATGCTAATTAAGTAAAATTTAAATAGCCACATGTGGAAAGTGGCTACCTTATACAGCACCATTCTAGGGACCAAACAAGATAATATTCTTTATCACCATACCTGGCAACTGGTCTGTGCTTGACCAGTCTAAAGCTTCTGGACCTTCATTAGGTTCTGATTTCTAGAATTTGTTACAACTGTGGACAATTTCACTCCAACCAACCTGTGATTTCAGTAACTGAAAACCAGAATATTAATAATAAGTTACTCCTGCTCTATTTTTCTTTTCTCATCATGTCTTATCTATCCTCTTCTTTATTTGAATTCATAATCTACTACAGCCAACTGCTGGAAGCAGCTGTAAACCCTGTGGTGTTCAAACCAAAAATATATTCTAAACTAAAAATGGTATTAGGCAAGGTATGAAAAGTATATGATGAAGCACTAACCAAAATGGATAAGCTTAGGTATTTATAAATAGGAACACAGATATGGTGTTTGATAACCTTGTTACTTTAAAACATTTAGTACCATTCATTGCATTGTCTATCCATTTCCATGCCCATCAATACATTTTTGCCTTTACTTCAATGGTTTTTTCCTGTTATAGACTGAACCGTTGTCTTGTTGTTCAGTCGCTAAGTCATGTCTGAATCTTTGCAGGCCCATGGACGGTAGCCATGGGTTACAGGTTCCTCTGTCCTCCACTGTCTCTGGGAGTTTGCTCAAATTCATGTCTATTGAGTAAATGAGGCTATCTAACTATCTCAACCTCTGCCATCTCCTTCACCTTTTGCATCCAATCTTTCCCAGCATCAGGGTCTTTTCCAAAGAGTCGGCTCTACCCATCAGGTGGCCAATGTATTGGAGTTTCAGCTTCAGCATCGGTCCTTCTAATAAATATTTAGGATTGATTTCCTTTAGGATTTACTGGTTTGATCTCCCTTCCATCTGAGGGACTCTCAAGAGTCTTCTCCAACACCACAGTTCAAAAGCATCAGCCTTTTGGTGCTCAGCCTTCTTTATGGTCCAACATTCACATCCATACCTGACTACTGAAAAAAACATAGCTTTGATTATATGGACCTTTGTCAGTAAAGTGATGTCTCTGCTTTTTAATATGCTGTCTAGGTCTGTCATAGCTTTTCTTCTATGGAGCAAGTGTCTTTTAATTTTATGGCTGCAGTCACCATCAGCAGAGATTTTGGAGCCCAAGGAAAGAAATATGTTACCGCTTCTACTTTTTCCACTTCTATTTGCCATGAAGTGATGGGACCAGATGCTCTGATCTTTGTTTCTTGAATATTGAGTTTCAAATGAGCTTTTTTGCTCTCCTCTTTCACCCTCATCAAATGACTCTTTAGTTCCTCTTCATTTTCTTCCATTAGAGTGGTAACATCTGCATATATGAGGCTGTTGATATTTCTCCCAGCAATCTTGATTTCAGCTTGTGATTCATCCAGCCTGACATTTTGCATGATGTACTCTGCACATAAGTTAAATAAGCAGGGTAACAATATTCAGACTTGACGTACTCCTTTTCCAATTTTGAGCCAGTCCGTTGTTCCATGTCCAGTTCTAACTGTTGCTTCTTGACCTGCATACAGGTTTCTCAGGAGGCAGGTAAGGTGGTCTGGCATTCCTATCTCTTGAGGAATTTTCCACACTTTGTTGTGATCCACACAGTCAAAGGCTTTAGTGCAGTCAATGAAGCAAAATTAGATGTTTTTCTGAAATTCATTTACTTTCTCTATGATCCAAGAAATGTTGGCAATTTGAGGTCTGGCTACTCTGCCTTTTCTAAATCAAGCTTGTACATCTGAAAGTTCTCAGTTCATATACTGCGGAAGCCTAGCTTGAAGGATTTTGAGCATAACTTTACTAGATTGTGAAATGAGTACAACTGTGCAGTAGTTTGAACATTCTTGGGAATTGCCTTTTTTGGGGATTGGAATGAAAATTGACCTTTTCTAGTTCTGTGGCCATTGGTGAGTTTTCCAAATTGCTGGCACTTTGAGTGCAGCTCTTTATCATCATCATCTTTTAGAATATGAAATAGGTCAACTGGAATTCCATCACCTCCATTAGCTTTGTTTGTAGTAATGCTTCTAAAGGCCCATTTGATTTCATACTCCAAGATGTCTGGCTCTAGGTGAGTGAAATACCACTGTGGTTATCCAGGTCATTAATATCTTTTCGGTATAGTTCTTCTGTATATTCCTGCCACTTCTTAATCTTTTATGCTTCTGTTAGGTCCTTGTCACTTCTGCCCTTTATCATGCCCATCCTTGCATGACATTTTCCTTTGATCTCTCCAATTTTTCTGAAGTGATCTCTAGTCTTGTCTATACTAATGTTTTCCTTTATTTCTTTCCATTGTTCATTGAAGAAAGGCTTTTTATCTCTTTCTCTGGAACTCTGCAGTCAGTTGGGCATATCTTTCCCTTTCTCCTTTGCCTTTCATTTCTCTTCTTTCCTCAGCTGTTTGTAAAGCCTTCTCAGATAACCACTTTGCCTTCCTGCATTTCTTTTCTTTGCAATGGCTTTGGTCACTGCCTCTTTACAATGTTGCAAACCTCTGTCTATAGTTCTTCAAGGCACTCTGTCTTTCAGATCTAATCCCTTGAATCTATTTGCAACCTTCACTGTACAATCATAAGGGATTTGATTTAGGTCATACCTGAATGCGCTAGTGTAAGGAATTCATGATCAGAGCCACAATCAACTCCAGGTCTTGGTTTTGCTGACTATATAGAGCTTCTCCATCTTTGGCTGCAAAGGATATAATCAATTTGATTTCAATATTGACCATTTGGTGATGCTGAAGTATAGAGACGTCTCTTGTGTTGTTGGAAAATGGTGTTTGATCTGACCAGTATGTTCTCTTGACAAAATTCTATTAGCATCTGCTCTTCTTCATTTTACCCACTCCAGTGTTCTTGCCTGGAGAATCCCAGGGACGGGGGAGCCTGGTGGGCTGCCGTCTATGGGGTCACACAGAGTCGGACACGACTGAAGCGACTTAGCAGCAGCAGCAGCAGCTGCTGCTTCATTTTGTACTTCCAGGCCAAATGCGCCTGTTAGTGTAGGTATCTCTTGACTTCCTATTTTGTATTCCAATCCTCAATCATAAAAAGAATATCTTTTTTGGTGTTAGTCTAGAAGGTCTTGTAAGAACCAATCAACACCCCATAGAACCTGTCAATACCCCAATTAATATTTAAGTTATAACACCCAGGGAGCTCCTTTGCCCTTCCCACATGTGGGGACAAAGTGACATGATGGCCATTTATGAACTAGAAAGTGTTCCCTCACCAGACACTGAAACTTCCCCTGCCTTCATCTTGAATGTCCCAGCCTCCAGAACTGTAAGAAATTAATTTTTGTTGATTATAAGCCACACAGTCCATGGTATTTTGTCATAGTAGCCTGAGAAAAGACACTTAATTGTCTTTTACTATGTTGTTGCTGTTCAGTCGCTAAGTTGTGTCCAACTCTTTGACACCCAATGGACTGCATATACTTAAGGAAAAAGCCAAACTCTAACCATGCCACACCAATTAAAATAAGTAAATGAACATGAATAAAATTATTAAAAGATTCATTAAAAGAGGAGA
The DNA here is from genome assembly GCF_963930625.1 of Muntiacus reevesi. Lineage (NCBI taxonomy): Eukaryota > Metazoa > Chordata > Mammalia > Artiodactyla > Cervidae > Muntiacus > Muntiacus reevesi. The sequence goes on from NC_089260.1 coordinate 12,682,742, forward strand.
AACATTAGAATGAGATACTGGACTGTATCCCTCTTGACCTTGCCTCGGTAGACAGCACTAAAATCATATTTATGGTAGAGAACAAAATTCTGGAGAAGGAAATGGCAGTCCACTCCAGTATCCTTGCCTAGAGAATCCCATGAACAGATGAGCCTGGCAGGCTACTGTCAGTGGGATGACAAAGAGTTGGACACGACTGAGTGACTAACACTCTGTTAAGTCTCTATTGTCCCAAGAGAAAAACTGACACAGACGGGGAGACAATTCTGAGTCGGCCACACCCAGGAAGGATTCCTTCTACTGAATCAGCTGCCCAGCACCTTGGTGGATGGGGGGGCCATAGCTCTGGTTTCTCTGGAAGCTTGTCTGCCAGGGGGACAAAACTATGATCCCAAACCCACAGATCACCAGGCTCTTTGCTGTTAATAGCCGGGGTTCCCTGAGTATTGACTGCGCCATAAATTTGTCTATGCTCTTGTTTCTTGTCCTACTAGGTTGGCCAAGAAGTTCATTCAGGTTTTTCCAAACTTTTTGGCCAACACCATGCAGAGGTAAAAAATGTTCCTTTTAGCTACTTCTCAGACTTTGGTTTTACTCCTTTTCTTGCTCTTCAAGTTGTTCATTTCAAACCATTTATTCTATTTAATATTATAAATATTATGAAAGTTTAGAGCTGTTGCATCTCATTTGGTCTCTCAAAAACCTGTCAAACACATGCAGTTAGCATGTATTATTCAGATGAGGAAAATGAGATAAGAGGTGAAATCACTTGTATTCATTTATTTGATTGACTGCAAATCCATGCCTACTGTATGCCAACCACTGATGTCAGTGCTTATCCCACTAGAGCTCCTTTGATCAGAATCATCCTAGGAGGTAGGTTTTCTACTCTTTAATTTAAAAACTGATGCTGAGGGAAATTTATTTAGCATTTCCAACTATCAACCATAGTAAGCTAGAATTCTATAATTCATGGAATTCACGTCTGTCTAACTCCAGTCATGGTTTATTTATTTTGCCAGATATGAAATGGAAGAAATATAGCTGAATGTTTTTACTCATTCCATTCCTTAAGTAGATATTATGCCCAAAGACTTCTGCCATAGAAGAATGGGTCTTCTCTGCCACTATCTAGAAATGTTCTGACCTTATTCTTTGATAATTCTGAAATAGCCAGTTATTCTTTATAACTATTTTAATTCAGTTCAATATTCAACAAACATTAGGCATCTCTTTCCAGTGTGGAAGCTCTGTGAATCAAACTGAGGTTAAGAATGGCCATAGAGTCCATTATTTCAGACTACAAGCTAAATAAAGATTGAGACCAAGCTACACCATCTAGATGCTAAGAAGGCCATCCAACCGAGTGATAAAGACCAGAAGCTCCTACAAACCTCTGAGATGCAGATAACACATCTGGCTGCCAGCCTGTCATTTAAAGTAACTGGCAGCTTTGTCCTTTCCCTGCCCTTTCTTCCGCCAGATCAAGTCCTCATCCCCTCACCTCTGGGCGCTGCAGAGTCCTGGAGGTTACTCTGCCCCCAATCTGGGCCCCCAGGAGCTCTGACCTAGCCAGTCTCTGGTGAAACCCTTCCTCTTCAGATTGTGAACTCCCAAGCAAAGGCTCCAAATAACACAACTCCAGGGGCACCACTACCTTGTAGGGAACAGGAAGGAAGGTTCCATGGCCTTGACCCTAGCTTATACCAGAACAATGATCCTTTTACTTGCTTTGTGGCTTTGGGTTCCCAATGACCTGTAGTTTGCAGAAGGAAATGTTTGAAAACCACTCACCTCCTGTGTCCTGTGCAGACATCTGCATTTTGGCCCCTAAGGCCCTACCTTCTTAACACCTTTTTCCATGGGAACATCAGTTAGACTGACGTTCCTTTATGGCTCTTGGGAATTAGTGTTTATATTTTGGGCTAAATCACCTATCTCCCACTATCTTAGCCCAGAGGCCATCTCTCTGGCATCCAGGCAGGTCCTTCATGGTCCATAAACTATCATGGTCAGTCTCATATCAGAACCTTTGCTTATGCAATTCCCCAACACGTGTGTTTGCCAAAGTGCCAACACCAGCCTTTCTCTTAAGGACCTATCTTTACTGTGTCCTTTAGTTCAAATACCCCTGAAGAGCTAATTGGTGGTTTTTATCCATTGCCTTGGTATAATGTAGGTCTTGTAGCCCCTCTGGTCCAGCCATGGGGCAAGCAAATAGTCGTATAGTGCTGTATATAGGGCACCTAAGCCTATTTCTTTTCAGATGCAATGGGAAAGGGAAGTTTCTGGATTAGCACATTATTGGCAGGGTAAACATCCAAGACATGCCAACTATAAAACCATATAAAGCCTACTGCCTATATACTTATTTGTCCACCCTACTCTTTTAAAGCTATCTTTATTTTAGGCAGTTTGTGTCTTGGCTTGTGTTTGTATCCCCAGGACCTAGCATAAGCCTGGTATATAGCCTAGTATATTAATAAACATGTGTAGAACAATTATGAATGCAGACTGATGAAGTAGACAGTACTGATTAGGGAATAGATGGAGACAAGATAAATAGAGGTTAAGAGTGGGCACCCTATGGCCAGACTGCTCAGGCTTGAACCTTGGCTCCGCTGCTCACTAGCTGTGTGCTGTTGGCAAATTAGTTCACTTTTCTTGGCTCAGTTAGCACATCTTAAAACAAGAGTAATCATAATACCAGCCTCATATGGCTTCTGTGATAATTAAAATGACTTAATCCACAAAGAGCATATAGCATAGCACCTGCACATGGAATATGGTAACTGTTCAATTATTTTTTGTTATAATTATTTTTATAACTACTATTGTTGATGGATGAAGTCTTGAGAAAGTAGTCATATTTAAAGGCCAAGAAAAAAAAAAAAAAGATTTGATGAAATGGTTTCTGAAAATCAGAAACAATCTCAAACTAATGGTGAAGGAAAACAGGATAGAAAATTGTTCCCAATGTCAGGAAAATATGAATTTAAACCTGCAGCTCATTCCTTATGTAGAAAGAAAATATTGGAGAGAAGATCATGGAAAAAGAGCAACTCAGCAAGGATTTGTATTGAAAATTTGTGTCCGAAGAGCCAGGCACCACTTCACAGAACAGGACAGTGCAACCAAAAGAAATCATAATGAATGAATCAATTCATTCATTATGATCTTCATTAACATCTCCAAAGGGAGTGTGAGTTTCAGTGCTGGTTAAGTGAAGAGGACTAAGAATGCAGTTATCAGCCAGGAGACAGTGTGAGAACTGTGTTCCAATTCGGGAGACTAGTCAGTGCCAATTTTGTGAGCCAGAGGCCAGTGGGCATTGTGAGGTCCAGTGGGGTAGCATGAGGGGGCCTGAAATCCAGGCTGTTCTCCAACGGCCAGAGCCAGCTTAGAAGAAGGTGCCCTTCACTAATGGATCTGCCTGGAGGGGGCATCTTTCTGAATTCTCCCACCTAAGAGGAAACGTCTTTTTCTAATTAGCACAGAGGCTATTTGGTGCTAGCAGCAGTCCTATTTGCAGCCCTGGGAGATTTTTAAACCAATTGCAAGATAAGTCTGTTTTCAGGAAGAGGAGAGATTAATGGAGCCATGGAAAGATGGATGGGAGCTTGGCGCTGCCTCTGCTTCCCTCCACACACCCTGTGGCTCGCAGTGAGGCCAACGGGAATGACCCTGAGTCGAGTTACATATTTTTCACACCTCCTACTAAAACTCAGCAAATGCTTGACTTGCTGTTCCCAGCACAATTTTTCTTCCTGCAAAACGTGTTGGGATTATCGCTTGCAGCCACATATGGGCTGGAAGTACTTTGTAGGAGCCCCAAGGGCCACAGAGATTCAAATCCCATCCCTTGGAGGGAGCTTGGGGAGGCAGGGACCCAAAGTGCCTGTCCGAGAGCTCCCACGGAGAGCGCTGATTCCTGCTAATTAAGTCCAGTTTCCAAGACGGCATCAGAGCTGCCATCCAAACGATTTTGAAAGTCAGGAGGTAAAATGCAAGTTTTCAACCCCGACACCTACCCCTTATCCATCTTCTTGAGCCATTTCAGGACATTGGGTAACATATGACTTTTCTTTCAGTCGATCCCAGATATTATCTGCTGAAATAGCTCTACTGGTGTGGGAGGGGGCTTCAAAATATGGAACAGATGCACAGCTGCCACCTGAGATGATGCATGATGAATTCAGAACTGTCATCACCTCCCCCACCACTCCCACCCTCACCCCTAAGCACATATTTGTTCATGTGGTTTACACCTGTGGGATTGTGGGATGCAAGACAGGAATCTGATTACTGTTTGGGAGACAACCCAGTCTCTGAAACAGATTCATGTATCTTTGTTTCCCTGGAGAAGCTTGAAGTCTCCTGCCAACTCTTCATATGGTCCAGCTGGGTTAGAGCTCCAGTCCAATTTTTCTGGAATTTGGTACCAGCAACTAACTCTGCAGCTTTCATTATGATAAGTCTTGTAAGGTCTGTCTCAGTCCCCCATTCGTCCCTGCCTTGAAAGCCGAGTGATTTTTCAGTGCCTTTGAACATAGGTGCTGTTGTGTAGTCTGGTGAAAAGGGAAATGGAAAGCTCCTGGCCCATGACCCTCTGAGGAAAAAGACTTTGTTTCACTGTGTTTGGGGGAGAGGAGGTCCCTGCCATTGTCTGATGAGAAACCTCCTCTAAGTCAGTGCCAGCAGGGAAAAAGGAACTCAAGAGGAAAGAAAAGCAAGAAGCCTGCTTCAAGAGGTTGGTGTGGGGGTTAAAAAAGAGAGAGAGAGAATTATTGGAGGTCTGATTGAAGAAGGCTGTCTGCAAAAATACGAATTGAGAGACTTTCTGCTCACTGAGAAACTCATTGATTTTAAGTTTATGTTGATGCATCAACTTGATACGTACTGGGTTTTTCCACTAGATTATATGTTCTGTGAGATCAAAGAATCTGTTTTGCTCATCATTGTGTTACTCAAGCTAGAATAATAACCAATGATCTCAATAGACATTTGCTGAATGACAGAATTCGCTCCCTGAACACACGCTGAACAATTGATCTCTAAGACAAACCTCCTTTTGGTTGTAGATGTGAATGTGCTGCAAACTTAGCAGTGTTCATTCAAGCCTCTGTCACTTCATATATAAGCAGTGAGAGGTACTGACCACTAAGAAGTCTCCTTTCCCAGCCTGGACTCCACAGTTGTTCCCTCCACCTCCTCTTCCTGGAAGAGGATGAGATTCTGACCCACACCAGAGATGAAGTTCTTCCCAAGCCCTTCTTGTTCTTCACTCCTGGAGAAGAGGCAGGAACTCTCCTCTCCCTTGCCCTTAGCTACATTCACTGCTATTGCCATCATGCATAACTTTGCTGTGCCGTTCTGGCTAGGTCAGCTGGGGTTAAAGTTTCCCCAGTTGAGTTCAACAAGAGTCCCAGGGTGCAAAGTCATACTCTCGGTTTCCTTAAAGCATCTTGGTTATGCATGTTGTTCTGGCCCTTGTCAATAGCTTATACCCTTAGTCAGCTCATAAACCTAGAATTTAGTCCTTATCTATTTGATCCTGGTCTCAATTCCACATTTCCTCTTCTGTTTCTCTACATCAGGAAGAGAGAGGTGGGTGGCAGGATCATCTCTGAGGGACTCAGAAGATTATCACTGTGGTTAGACCTTCTTTCTCACATAGGGGGAATCAGACTAGGGGCTTGGCTTGGAATGTCAATAAGCCAAGGGGTTAGAAGTAAGACAAGGGTTTGACCTGGATGCTCAGTTATGAAACAATGAAAATGAATGCTTCATCATCACAGATATACTAAACACCCATAAGCCTGCCCAGAGAAAGTTCCACTCAGCCATAAGCCATTTTAAGGACAAGGATTCCAAAGAAGAGGATATTTCGTCACACGCCCTGGACAGAGGGATGAGCTTTTATTTGATCTTCTGCCCTTCAGTTTGTGTTAACCTTTGGTTCTCTGTTCTGACTTCCTGATGATGCAGGATCCTTAGTTTGGTCTGCTGAGGCCAGTATATCCCTTTGAGAGTGGCTATGAGGACCCCAGGCAAGTGAAGTGCTCAGAGAGCATCTCGAACCACATCCCTTAGATCTGGGGGCTTTTAGTTAAACAATCCCTTGCTTCCCAGCTTTGCAAACCAGCTGGTAGCCAAAGCAAAAAGAGTAGAAGCTTCCACCCCTTACTTAGAGAGCACACTGGGTCAGGTGAATCCCAGGACACAACACATTCCTCATCCTAGGAACACACCTCAAGACACAACACTGCAGGTGACTTAAACTCTCATCCATACTAATCAAAATAAGACAAGACCTTAACAAGGCTCCAAATTCTCAAGTATTTTTCCAGGTCTACTCTCATAGAACAGAGGTATTGTGAGGTTAGGGACACCTGAAAGGACTAGATCCAGCCCACTGTCAAGTTTGCAATGAACTATTCATTCTTTTCTAGGTCCAATAGCTGATTTTAGTGTACATGCCACAGAATGCTCTTCTGTCTTCAGTATACTATGAAAATGTATGCTCTTTCCAGATTTATAAAATAAGAGGAAAATAATAGTAAATGTTTTTGCTTCTGGTATCACAGTGTACCAAGATTTATTTTTTTTAGCTTAAAACACAACTATTTATTAAAAGAACAAACATAATTACTAATTTTATTTTGCTTTTTAGTTAAAGATGAAGCACAATTTAGGGCAGGAACTAGAGAAATTCAAACACCAAGATATAAACAAATTGCTTCCTCATTGATCTTTATCTGGCATTAATAGCCCTGGTTTTCCGTAAACTTGAGTATAATGTTGCTCATCTGAGTGAGCCCCTCTAACGTCAGAGTAAATATTCACTGGGTCATAGAAATTGGCGGGGGGAGATGAGAGAGCAATTTGATATTAAACGCCTTTGCTGGAAGTTGCTCTCAAATTTCCCTAGCTTTCCTTCCCTCGCTGGTATGTGAATAAGTCACCACATGACTGATAAAGGCAATGACAAACTGCAAGATTCTCCCTGGATCCTCCTCCCCTAGCTTTTTTTTGCTTCGCCTTTTATGTCAAGCACTCAATACCTTCTCCCAGCAGCAGCAACAACAGCCTAATGACACTCTCTCCCTCCTCACTTGCTGTGAAAATTTTCTTGCTCAAAACATCTGGTGTAAGCAAGTGGTCTCCATAGCAGCAAATTCTAGTGCACATTTAAGATACAGAACTGCTCTCTCCTTGTGAAAGGATCAAATCCTTTCCTTTAGTGAAGTTTGAAATTTATCAGAGCATAATTTTAACCCATTAAATCTGAACATGACAAGGATGCTGCTCTACCAAATTGAGAGTCTGGCAACACTGACCTAAAGTGTGTTATTTAGCCTTAAACACACACTCTATATATCAATGTGTAAGGAGATCAAACCAGTCAATCCTAAAGGAAATCAGTCCTGAATACTCATTGGAAGGACTGATGCTGAAGCTGAGGCTCCAATACTTTGGCTACCTACTGTGAAGAACTGAGTCCTTGGAAAAAACCCTGATGCTGGGAAAGATTAAAGGCACGAGGAGAAGGGGATGACAGAGGATGAGATGGTTGGATGGCATCACCGACTTGATGGATATGAGTTTGAGCAAGCTCCAGGAGTTGGTGATGGACAGGGAGGCCTGGCATGCTGTAGTCCATGGGGTCACAAACAGTCAGACACTACTGAGCAACTGAAATGAACTGATATGCTGAACTAAGAAGTGTATAGTGTGTTTTTGGAAAAAAAAAAAAAACCTAAAATTTTAACAAAAATAATTCATCTCCAGTCATATTTTATGCCAGACATCATTGTCATTGTATGATGTCAGCTAGGCAAGTACTGGAACTCTGTTCTACCATGCATAACATAAAGGATTTGGGCTATCTTGTTGGTTTTCAAAAAATTTTCCTGAAGTTACAGAACATCGGAAATCTACTTAAAAAAAAAATCATTTATTTGTCTGTGCCGAGTCTTAGTTGTGGCATGCAAGTTCCAGAGCACACAGGCTCAGTAGTTGCAGCATATGAGCTTAGTTGCCCTAAGACATGTGGGATCTTAGTTTCCTGACCAGGGATTGAACCCATGTCCCTGGGATGGTAAGGTGGATTCTTAACCACTGGACGAGTAGGGAAGTCCCAAAGAAATCTACTTTTCATCTATTTTATAGATGGGGCTTTTGGATAAGATTTATAAAGCTCAACCATTTCCTTGAGAACCACTGACCTCCTTATTTCTAAATTTTGCCTTCTTACCGCAAATTTTCAAGATATTGATTACAATTCTAGTCTGCATTATACCTCTTTGGTGTCAGCCTTGTGAGGTCAGGGTGAATTTGGGTGATGTGGTGAAGACTCCAGCAACATTGAAGAACTGGGCTTTAGAACCCTAAAGTAAGCTTAGGCCAAAAATAGGGATGCTTACCTACTAAGTATTTTTAATTGTCAGAAAAAAAAAAAAAATCTTGCAGCTGCTCAAGTGATCCCCCGGAAACTTCCAAGTGAACATTTTTATTTATTGTTGTTAAATCTGGAAACCAAGCATTTCTGGAACTTCCAAGGGGAATGCTTAAATTTTTTCTGGAGCTTGAAGCATTCTTCTGCTTGAAAGAAATAAAGTGAAGCGTGTTAAATGAATTGTCCCTTCCTATTAAAAATAAATAAGTAAACAAATTAAAATGAATTTGTGATGCTTGAGGTCAGTTTTACACTGGTAATGCCACAACTTTTTGCCTGCATAACTCAGCCTTTTCATGCCCAGTCTCAAACTGAGCACACAACTTATTGCATCCCAGACAGCCCCCAGAACCCTCCTGAGTACTGATTGGCCCTTCACAGTTGTTCAGCCCTCTGTAGGACTAACTGAACCCTGACCTCTAGTGGCAGGAAAGAATTAGCAAGAAGAACAATGGGATGTTGTCAGTGAAATCCTAACCAAGGAAGGTTCCTGTGGTCCATAGGTCCTGTGTAGCCGAGTTGCAAAGGCAGCTAACTTGGGAAGCTAGTAACACACAAATGGATAGCTTGTGAAAACCTCAATCTGGAGGGATCTCAGATGTTACAATCCCCAACTTCACTGAGAAGGCGAAGGTATAACCCAAGTGTACAAATTCTTTTTTTCCTTCTCAGGTAGCACTAACCTACATGGAACTAGGGAATGGGAGCTGGGGATGGATGAGGAGAAAAAAGCCGTCATGAACCAAACTGATGCACAATTAGAATATTAGATTGGCAATATTAGAAAGAAAAAAATTTATTTCTTCTTGGTAACATACAGCTTAGTTGGGGGAAAAAAGCTACCTGCTACATGCAATAGCATAAATGAATCCTACAAACATAATGTTGAACAAGAAGAGTTAGATACTAAAGAATACATACATGATTCTAATCACAAGAAGCTCAGAACTAATCCCTGGAGGTAGAGGTCAGAAAAGCGATTAACTTTGGAGAGGGTGTTGAACAGGAGAGAGCCTGCAGGGAGACTGGAAAGGTCCTTTGTCTTGACTTGGTGGTAATTACACAGGTGTAGGAAATTCTTCAAGATGTAACTGTAAGATTTGTGAGTTCTCATGTGTATAAATTATACTTTAATGCCAACAAAAGTCATAATAAAAATGTGCCTAGTACAAGGCATGAGCTTCCTAAATATTAATTAAGGATTTATTTAATTGATGTCTCAGTTCCATTTTATCACCAAAAGTAAAGCACTGGCTTAGATGAGGAATAAGAAGAAGAGAAAAAGAGTTCAGGGAAAGAGAAAAGTCTTTAAAACAAGGTGTGGGAGAGGGTAGCAGGATAAAGAAAAGAGGATGAAACAGAGAAAGAGAAACCAGAGTAGCATGGAACTTGAAACAGTAATCAAAAATCTTCCAGCAAACAAAAGCCCAGGGCCAGATGACTTCCCAGGCAAAGTCTACCAAAAGTTTAGAGAAGAGCTAACCCTGATCATTATCAAAGTCTTCCAGAAAATTGCAGAGAAAGGAAAACTTCAAAATTCATTCTGAGACCACCATCCTCTTGATACCAAAACAACACAAAGATATCACAGAAACAGAAAATTACAGGCCAATATTATTGATGAACATAGATGTAAATATCTTTAACAAAATTCTAGCAAACAGAATCCAAGAGCACATTAAAGATCATACTCTTATTAAGCGGGCTTTATCCCAAGGTTTCAGGGATTCTTCAGTATACACAAATCTATCAGTGTGATACACTGTATTAACAAATTGAAAGATAAAAGTCATGTGATCATCTCAATAGATGCAGAGAAAGCTTTGGACAAAATTCAACACTCATTTGTGATACAAATTCTCCAGAAAGTAGGCATAGAAGGAACGTACCTCAACATAATACTACAAACCAACAGCAATCTTTATTTTCAACAGTGAAAAACTGAAAGGATTTCCTCTAAGATCAGAAACAAGACAAGGGTGCCCACTCTCGCCACTATTACTCAACAGAGTTTTGGAAGTCCTAGACACAGCAATCAGGGAATAAAAAGAATCCAGATTGGAAAAGAAGAAGTAAAACTCTCATTGTTTGCAGATGACATGATACTATACACAGAAAATGCTAAAGAAGCCACCAGAAAATTGCTAGAATTAATCAAGGAGTTTAGTAAAGTCACAGGACACAAAATTAATACACAGAAATCCCTTGCATTCCTATACACTAACAATTAAAATTCAGAAAGAGAAGTAAAGGAGACAATCCTTTATTGATTGAAACAAAACATCATTGAAACAAAAAACATCATTGAAACAAAAAGAATAAAATACCCAGAAATAAACCACCTAAAGAGACAAAAGATGTGCATACAGAAAACTTTAAGACACTGATGAAAGAAATCAAAGAAAACACAAACAAATGGAGAGATATACCATATTCTTGGATTGGAAGAATCAATATTTTCAAAATGACTATATTACCCAAAGCAATCTACAGATTCAATGCATCCTTATCAAACTACCAATGGTATTTTTCAAAGAACTAGAACAAAAAAATCACAGTTTGTATGGGAACACACAATACCCAAATAGTCAAATCAATCTTGAGAAAGATAAACAGAGCTGGAAGAATCAAGCTTCCTGACTTCAGACTCTACTACAAATTTACAGTCATCAAGACAGTAGAGATATAGACCCCTGGAACAAGGCAGAAGGCCCAGAGATAAACCCACACACTTATGGGCACCTTGTCTTTGACAAAGGAGGCAAGAATAGACAATGGAGAAAAAGCAGCCTCTTCAATAAGTGGTGCTGGGAAAACTAGACAGCTGCATGTAAAAGAATTAAAGTAGAACACTTCCTAACACTAAGCACAAAAATATATCAAAGAGAGGGTGAGATGTATGGAGAGAGTGATATGGAAACTTACATTGCCATATGTAAAATACATAGCTGATGGAAATTTGCTGTTTGTCTAAGGGAACTCAAACAGTGGCTCTGTACCAACATGAAGGGTGGGGTGGGGAGGGAGATGGGAGGGAGGGGACATGTGTGCCCCTATAGCTGATTCATGTTGATGTTTGACAGAAAACAACAGAATTCTGTAAAGGAATTCTCCTTTAATTAAAAATTTTAATTAATAAATTTATTTTTTAAAAATGGATTAAAGACTTAAATGTAAGGCCAGAAAGTACAGACCTCTTAGAGGAAGACATACACGGTACACTCCTTAACATAAATATCAGCAAAATCCTCTTTGACCCACCTCCTTTAGTACTGGAAATAAAAACAAAAGTAAACAAGTGGGACCTAATTCAACTTAAAAGTTTTTGCATAGCAAAGGAAGCAATAAGCAAAGTGAAAAGACAACCCTCAGAATGGGAGAAAAGAATTACAAACAAAACAACTGACTAAGGATTAATCTACAAAGTGTATAAGTCGTTCATGTAGCTCAATATCAGAAAAGCAAACAGCCCAATCAATTTATGAGCAGAAGACCTAAATCGACACTTCTCCAAAGAAGACACATAGATGGCCAATAAACACATGAAAATATGCTCAACATCATTAATAATTAGAGAAAAACAAATCAAAACCACAAGGAGGTATCACCTCACACCAATCAGAATGGCCATCATCAAAAAATCTACAAACAATAAATGCTGGAAAGAATGTGGAGAGAAGGGAACCCTCTTGCTCTGTTAGTAGAAATGTAAATTGATACAGCCACCATGGAGAACAGTATGGTGATTTCTTTAAAAACTAGGGATAAAACTACCATATGGCCCAGCAATCCCACTACTGGGCATATACCCTGAAGAAACCAAATGTATGCCTCTGTTCATAGCGGCACTGTTTACAATAGCTAGGTGACTGTAGCCATGAAATTAACAGACACTTGCTCTTTGGTAGAAAAGTTATGACCAACCTAGACAGCACATTAAAAAGCAGAGACATTACTTTGCCAATAAAAGTCCAGCTAGTCAAAGCTATGGCTTTTCCAGTAGTCATGTATGGATGTGAGAATTGTACTATAAAGAAAGCTGAGGGCCATAGAATTGATGCTTTTGAACTGTGGTGCTGGAGAAGACTCTTGAGAGTCCCTTCGATTGCAAGGAGATCCAACCAGCCCATCCTAAAGGAAATCATCCCTGAATATTCATTGGAAGGACTGATGCTGAAGCTGAAACTCCAACACTTTGGCCACCTGATGTGAAGAGCTGACTCATTTGAAAATACCCTGAGGCTGGGAAAGATTGAAGGTGGGAGGAGAAGGGGACATCAGAGGATGAGATGGTTGGATGGCATCACTGATTCAATCGACATGAGTTTGAGTAAACTCTGGAAGTTGGTGATGGATAGGGAGGCCTGGCGTGCTACAGTCCATGGGGTCACAAAGAGTCAGACACAACTGAGCAGCTGAACTGAACTGAACTGAGGACATGGAAACAACCTAGATGTCCATCAATAGACGAATGGATAAAGAAGGTATGGTACATAGAAAGTGAAGTCACTTAGTCATGTGCAACTCTTTGTGACCCCATGGACTGTAGCCTACCAGTCTCCTCCATCCATGGGATTTCCAGGCAAGAGCACTGGAGTGGATTGCCATTTCTTTCTTCAGAGGATCTTCCAAACCCAGGGATAGAACATCAGTCTCCTGCACTGTAGGCAGATGCTTTTCCATCTGAGCCACCAGGGAAGTCATGGTACATATATACAATGAAATATTACTCAGCCATAAAAAAGAAGGAATTTGAGTCAGTTCTAGTGAGATGGATGACAATAGAGCCTGTTATACAGAGTAAAGTAAATCAGACAGAGAAAAACAAATATACTCTGTTAACCCATATAAGGCTTCCCTGGTGGCTCAGACCATAAAGAATCTGCCTGCAATGCAGAAGATCTGAGTTGGGTCCTTGGGTCAGGAAGACCCCCTGACCCAAGATCCCCTGAAGAAGGGAATGGCAACCCACTCCAGTATTTTTTCCTGAAGAATTCCATGGACAGAACAGCCTGGCAGGCTACAGTCCATGGGGTTATGAAGTTCGGACAAAACTGACTAACACATATAGAATCTAGAAATATGGTATTGAGGAACCTATTCACAGGTAAAGGACAGAGAGACGCAAATATAGAACATGGACCTGTGGACACCGTAGGGGAAAGAAAGAGTGGGACGAACAGAGGAAGTATCATCGACCTATATACACTACCATGTTTAAAATAGACAGCTGGTGAGAAGTTGCTATATAACACTGGGAGCCCAGCTGGGTGCTCTGTGATGACCTAGAGGGGTGGGAGGAGAGGAGGGCAGGGAGGCTCAGGAAGGGAGTGATATGTGTATAATTATGACTGAGTTGCATTGTCGTATGGCAGAAACCAACACAACATTGTAAAGCAATTTCCCTCCAATTAGAAAATAAATTATAGATATTATAATTTATATAGAATTTATATATATATATATGTATAAAACAGAGCCCATCTAACGATGAAGAGCAAGCAATGTGTGGGAGGCAGAGCTTTTCCCTTGGTTTCCTTTTCTCTGTGGTTGTCCCTGCAATTATTTTCCCGTTATTTAGCAATAGCCCTTGAGGTCACAGGAAATAGCTAACCTTTCTTTATGTTTAACATCAAATTTTCTTTTTTAAATATTTGTGAAATTCTCCAGTTTTCCAGAACAACTAAAGTTGCAGATTGACACTTGGAACTGGAAATTGTCTCAATTGCCTTCACCCTGTAGGAGCCATTGCCTAAAAGATCAACCCCTTTAACGCATATTTACTGACCCCCAGCCACATGGCAAACTGCACTGGCTGCCGGGTTGGCAGTAGAAGAAGCAGGCTGAAACTCTGCTTGCCTGGAGCTCACACCTCCTTTCCTGCTTTTACTCTTTAGAAATTTACGAATGTCTAATTTTACAATACCTAACAGTTGCCTTAGAAACCACCCTATCTCAGCTGTTTTGTTGTTGATTTGCTTTCATTAAAGTTAGGAATTTTTATTTATTGGCTTGATGACTGGATACATAGGAAACAGAAACCACAAATAAAGCAGGAGTCCTTCTGGAATACAAGGATTAATCGTATTTCTGTGACTATTGTATGAGCATCCTGTCTCTTCTTCTCTCTGGCCGAAGTGGCCAGCGTGGCCCACCAGGGCTGAAGTTATGACTCAGGCTTTGCAGCCTGAACTCTTACACTGAACAAGATGACATGAAGCAATAAGCCAGATACTGGGTGTGGGCTGAAAATAATCCACTCCTGCTCTGAATTGGCAACAATGAATAACCATCTAAAATCTTCTCAAATGTCTTCAGTGAGAATTTCCTCCCTAAGCTGAAGCAAGTAAAAGCTACAATGGTAGCCAACACTTGTTTACTACCATTATTTTAAGCATTATTAGCATTATTGTAAGTGATAGACATATACTGACTCATTTAATTTACAGCAACCATCCATGAAATGGATGAGGAAACCAGGACACCCAGAGCTCCATGGGCAGCAGAGCCAGGGTTTTAACTAAACGTTCAGGATCCAGAATCGGCTTGCTTTTCGTCTCCTCGTTTATCAAGAAGACTTTCATAATTTTATGAAATCGACAAGAGCAGGAAAGAGTACTGGGATTGCCTGGGTATTTAAATTTTTTCCCACTGCTGCTTACCAGTCCTTGTAATCTTTAATCACTTGACCTTTTTGGATCTCAGTTTTCACATTTTAAAATTGAGGGTGTTGGTCACTTCCTGCCTTTATTCTCCTTGAGCCTATGGATCTTAGGTTTGGAAGCTGCCTTAAATGCCTGAAAGTGAAAGTGAAAGTTGCTCAGTCGTGTCCGACTCTTTGCCACCCCGTGGACTGATACAGTCCATGGGATTCTCCAGGCCAGAATACTGGAGTGGGTAGTCTTTCCCTTCTCCAGAGGATCTTCCCAACCCAGGAATCAAACTGAGGTCTCCTGCATGGCAGGCAGATTCTTTACCTACTGAGCTAACATGCCTAATCCAACAATAATCTGATGATGGTCAGAACCATCTGCGGAATTTTGAACGTCTAGAGTCCTGAGCCTTATCCTAACAGATTGAACCAACATTTTCAGGAGTAAAGTTTCAGATTCTTATCATTGAAATTAACTCCAAGGAGTCTGATGTGTTTGAGAACCACTTATTTAGTTCATATTTCCTCAGTGCTGGAATTCTCTCCACATCACTTTTTCTCCTCTTTAAAATGAAAAATGTTAAATGAGAAAAAAAGTGGAGATAATAAGATAATAAACCCATGACCCAGCTTCAAAAATTACCCACTCAATGCCAATCTTACTTCAGTTTTACTCCCAATCACTTCATGGTGCTCTGGGCAGGTGATGGTAGCCCTGCTTCTCTTTAAACACCTCCACAGATGGAGCTGTCACTACCTCCTCAGACTGTTCATACCAGTTAGAATCCTTTTAACTGAAAGTAACAAAGACACAATTCTAATTTCAATACAAGATCATCCCTTTGGAATGACAGTAGGGTATTTCACAAAATCCAAGGAAGAGTTGAGCGACCAAGTTGTGGGAGGATAAAAGTATAGTGAACCTCAGGAACGGCTGGCGCACAGGACTTAACCACTTTGCTTTTCCTTTGTCTCACTTCCCTCTCCTCTCTCCTTTTCTCTCCTTCTCTTTGTCACACCTCTGAGTGTTAGGTTTATTTTTTTCTTTCTCGCCATACATCTTCTCCTCTGGGTGGGAAACTCTTCCCTAGTTTTGCCTCTGAAAGTTTCCGCTACAGCTAGCCTGAATCCTCCACACTCCAGACCCCCAAATCCCAGGGAAAGGACTCATTCGCCTGAATTGGGTCAGGGGTAAAGTTCAAGGTATTTCAGTGACAACGTTGAGGGAATGAAACTAACTCCCCAGAAGTGGGGGTGGAGGAGCTAAGATGCTAAAACACTTTCTGCTACCCATGCCGGGTCCAGCCCCTAAGCTCTCAGACTTCCCTGCAGAAGGCTGACCGCTCCCTTCTTCTGACTCCACCACTAGATCTTTTCCTCCACTTTGGAAATATACAGACCAAGTCTATTTCTCCTTTCACATGATGTGATTTGAAAACAACTCTCAAATCCCCCACTTAATCTTCTCTCCCCCAGGCCAAATAGCCCTGGTTCCTTCAACACTCCCTGGCTTGACATGATTTTGAGTCCTTTCTTTGTCCTGGTCACTCTCCTCTGGATGGGCTCCAGTTTGTCACTTAAAAATTGGCACCCAGAAGTGAAGGCAATAAATGTTCCAGATGTGGACAGGCCTGCGGAGCCAAGAGCAGAACTAAGCAAGCCCCACACAGAGCATGCACGTGCACATGTACGCTGTGGACAGGACACTGTCAGCATAGCCCCAATTTGTACTCCTCTTCTCGAGCCTCAGAAATGCACAGTTCATGTGGGTGTTTCAGTCAGCTAAATCTCAGCTCTGTTTGTGGGAAGAGATGTTAATCTAGCAACCTCCCATCCTTCTCCAACCGTTTTATTGAACCCCAAATATTGATCCCTTATTTTAAATGCATCCTGTTAGTTTGGCCTGGTTATTCCAAGCTGTCAGATTTTGGGAATCTTTATTTTGCACTTTTAAGCAGTAGATTTCCTTCTCTGCTGCAAGGGATCTTCTGCACCTTCATGCCACTGATACAATGTTAAAGAGAACCACTCAGTACCCTGGGACACAGGGACACACTGTTAGGGATCTCCATGTTGATGTGGCTCTATCAGCTTCCTTTGTGTAGTCACCTTACTGAATTTCTCCAATTCCTTATTCTCAGTTCTAAAACAACAAAAACCATAAATTGAATTTAAAACTCTCCTCGACAAAATGCTAGCAAACAAACTTTAACAGCACATGAAAAGGATTATACACCATGACCAAATGGGATTTATTCCAGGAAAGTGAGGGTAGTTCAGCATTAAAAAAATAAATAAATCAGTGAAACACATTGCGTTAATAGAACAAAGGAAAAATAGCTTACATGATTATCTCAATTAATGCAGAAAATCATTTGACAAAAATCCAACACTCTTGCATAATAAAAACTCTCAGAAATCAAGAAACAGAAGGTAACGTCCTAAACAGTATATAGGGCATTTATTTTTTTTTAAAAAGTCCACATCTAATATCACACTCAGTCGTGACAGACTGAAATATTTTGCTTTAAAATCAGGGTACCTGCTTTCAATACTATTATTCAACATTGTACTGGAAGTTCTAGCCAGAGCAATTAGATAAGAAAAAGAAAAAAAATTATCTAAGTTGGAAAGAAGTAAAGTTATCTCTATTTGAAGATAATATGCTCCTTTTGGGTTGGCAAAAAAGTTGCTTTCATTTTTAAGTAACAATAAAAGGCACATCTTTTATTTTCACAAGGAACTTTACTGGACAAATTACTCACCTTTCTGTTTAACTACCTTCTGCCATTTTTCAGGCAACTTCATAATTCCATCTTCCCAAACTTTAATCTATTTGAACAAAAAACTGCTCCAGGTGTCTTTTACAGTCTTCCAGGGAATTGAAATTTTGTAAAGACCAAAATAAGTGGAAATCTTAAGGGATAATGTTGGTGAATATGTTGGATGAATCAGAACTTACCAGCTAAGCTTTAACAATTTTTGCCTGGTCATCGAAGAAACATGCAATCTTGCATTATCCTGATGGAAGATTATGAGTTTTCCATTGACTAATTCTGGATGGGTTTTGTCAAATACTCCTTTCAGTTGGTCTAATTGGGAGGAGAGAATTAATTGTTTGGTTTTCTAGAAAGGATCTCATAATAGAGGACTCCCATCCAATCCCATCATATATACAATAGTACCTTCTTTGGATGAAGACTGGTCCTTGGTGTAGTTGCTGGTGGTTCATTTTGCTTGCCACATGTCTCTTTTGTTCCACATGAATGTACAGTATCTACTTTTCATTACCTGTCACAATCTGCTTTAAAAGCAGAACACATTCATTATGTTTACATAGAGAATTGCATGTTGAAGTATGGTCAAGAAAGTTTTTTTTTTTTTTTCCCCACTTAACTTATGTGGAACCCAAACATCAGAGAAATAAACATAACCAAACTGATGCAAATGATTTTCAGCACTTGTTTGGGATATTTTGAGTATGCCAGCTATCTCCTTCATGGTATAATGTTGATTGTTTTCAATTAATGTCTCAGTGTGATCGTTATCAAGTTCAACTGGCCTATTCGACCACAGAGCATCATACAGAGAGGAATCTCCAGCACAAAACTTCCCCAAACACTTTTGACACATTAGATGAATCACAACACCTTTCTCCATACACTGCACAAATCTTTTTTGTGTTTCAGGGTTTTTTTTTTTTTTAACCTTTTTTTTTGTAATAATAAAGCATAAAATGCTGAAAATGTTCCTTTTTTCTTCCATCTTCAATAATAAAATGGCTATACAAAAATTCACCAGTTTTGATAAGTTTTTCTTTAAGTGCATGCTAATATTCCAGCTGTCATAATACAAGCTAATAAAATTGTTTCCAATGAAGTTAAAGACAACTAAATTCTAGTAGAGCCATCTTATGGGGAAAAAAACAAATGAACTTTTTCACTAACCAAATATATGTTAAAAAGTCCCCAAAAAGCATAAGAAATCTTCTACAGCTAATAAATTAAGTCAACAAAATTTCAGGGTAGAGGATCTAAACTTATAAAAATCAATACTGTTTCTATACATCAACAATGAACAATGTGAAAAGAATATTAAGAAAATTCCATTTATAATAACATTGAAAAGAATAAAATATCTGGGAACAAATTTAACAAAGAAAATGAAAGACATATACTCACAATTATAAAATATTGATAAAATAAAGCAAGTATGATATAAGTAAATGTAAAGACATCTTACCTTTATGAATAAAAAGATTTAATATTATTTAAATAGCAATGCCAAATATTATTTAAATGACCAAAGTACCCTACAGAATTAACACAATCCAAATTCATATGGAATTGTAAAGGGCTCCAAATAGTCAAGAGAATCTTTTATTTTTTAAAGAACAATGATAGAGGATTTACACTTGTCAATTTCAAAACGTATGACAAATTTACAGTTTAAAAAAAAAACTATGGTACTGGTATAAGGACAGACATATAGACCAATGGAATGGAACTGAGAATCCAGAAATAAATCCTACATCTATGGCCAACTGATTTTTGACATGAGTGCCAAGCCCTCTCTATGAGTAAAGAATAGTCTTGTCAATAAAGGATTGAATTTCCTCTGGATTGCCACATGCAAAAGAATGAAACTGAACTCCTACCTAACATAATATACAAAAATGAATTCAAAATGAATCCACAACATAACTATTTAACTATCATATTAGTTAAAACCATAGAACTCTTAGTAGAAAGCATAGGGTAATATTTATGCTCTTGTATTTGGCAATGAATTCTTAGACATGACAACAAAAAGCATGAGCAACAAGAAAAGATTAGACTTCCTCCAAATTTAAAACATTTGTGTATCAAATGGCATAACCAAGAAAATGAGCAAACAACCTACATAATGGAAGAAAATATTTGCAAATCATGTATTCTAATCCAAAATAAAAAACCTCTTACAACTCAACAACAATAAGACAAACAACCCAGTTTTAAAATGGGCACAGACCATGGCACAGGCATGGAATAGGCATTTCCTGAAAGAAGATAAAAACATGGCAAAAAGGATTAGTCATCACTAGAGAAATGAATATCAGCACTAGAATGAGATTCCATTTCACATCTACTAGAATGGCAATAACAGCAATAACAAAGCAGCAAGTATTGGTGAGGATGTAAAGACTGCAAAACTTCACAGCTGCTTGGAAACACAAAATAGTTCAGTCACTGTGGAAAATAGATTCACAGTTCCTCAAAGACACAGAATTAACTTGAAAAGCTAAACATACAATTATCATATGATCTTGCATTTCTACTCCTAGGTCTTTACCCCAAAGAATTTTTTTTAAAAATGTTCAAAAACTTGTAATGAATGTTCTGACGGCATTATGGACAATAGCCTAAAGGTGGAAAACTCAAACATCCATCAACTGGATGAGTGAATAAATAAGGTGTGGTATATACATAATGAAGTTCTCATAAATGCTGCAACATGGAACAACCTTGAAGACAGTATGGTAAATGAAAAAAGCTAGACACAAAAGTACGAGCACTGTGTGATCCTACTTGTATGAACTCTCTAGAACAGGCAAATTTATAGAAGTGAAAAGTAGAGTGGACGTTACCAGAGGTTGGGGGGACAAAGGAATGGGGAGTTACTGTTGAATAGTTATAACATTTCTGTCTGGAACAATGAAAATGTTTTGGAAATAAATAATGGTGATGGTTGTACAAAATTGTGAATATATTTAATGACATAGAAATAGTTGAAATGGTTAAAATTTTATGATGTATTTTATATTACAATTTTGAAAAATTTAATATACCAAAACCCACTAGATAAATGAGTGGTATGGAATGTAAATTATACCTCAATAAAGCTATTTAAAAACCACACTTTGAAAAAAAATTTTAATTAATTTATAGTGCACTTAATGGTGGCAAAACCCAACATGAACTGACGTGAGATGAAGTTAGCTGTAGGTTTTATATATCCCACTCAGCATGAAAAAAAGTATTTTTTCACAAAAATATTAATATGTTTGATTCAGGTGCTGGTCCACACACTGCTAGGGGATTGTTTATAGTTTTATTAATATATACACATATATCTTTGCTTTCACAAATTTGAAGAATTTGAAGTTTGAAGGATAAAAAGAAAGTCCTTTGACAAATGATCACCTGAGACCCTGGGGAAGAGTTATAACTGCATTTCCATTCCTAGATATTTACTCAAAGTAAAGAACTTTCTAAACTGATGGCAGTGCTGTCTATTTTGATTTGGTTGATTTTGTGGGTGTGGATACTCTTTTATCTGGTAAACTGTGAACTTAATATCTGTGTATTTTATGGTATGCAATATCTCAAAACACACAAAGAACATACGGAGGAGATAAAGGGACACATAACAAAAAAAGAACTTACTTCATATGGTTCTCTGAAATAATGGGAAATAAATATACAAAGGCCTTAGCAACAGTCTGGCACACACGGGAAGTGCTCAAAAACTGTTAGATGTTAATCTTAGGCTGAATACATCTCCCTGGTTTGCGGTTCAATTATAGAAGCAAAATGATTTTCAGATATTTATCTGTAAATATATGCATGTTGCTTTGGCCCGGTTACCCTATTTTAATGTAAAACAATGAGTTTAAATTTTACAAAGCAAAGGCCTAGGAAGCTCACCAGTCACTGACATTATGGTCACACACAATTGGTAGAAAGAAAGATTAAATCATTTAATCGTACTGATTAAAAGAGAAAGAGAACAATATTGGGGGGCAGGGGTTCAGGAATATTTACATTTTCTGCAATTATAGGAAAAAATGATAAAATTTATCAATCATTTTATAGTTTATAAATCTAAAAGGAAGCTAACTCTCAGAGAAGTTAAGTGATTTGCCTAAGACCACACAGCTAGAAATGAGGGAGAAATTAGACCTCAAGTTCCATGCTGTTTTCATTATCTTGTGAGCTCTTACCCAGGACTCCATTAACCCCAGGTGAACTCCCTGAAACTTGAATTTCTGGTGAGGAGAAGGTCTACAGCTTTCAACAGATTTTCAAATGTCTTCATTACCTCTCTGCCACCTCCAGCAAAATCACATGCCTTTGTAAAATAGAATATTCAGAATCTAAATATGCAGAGATTTTAATTACCGAGATTTCTGTCTTCAACTTGAGAAGAAGTGGCAAATACCAGGCAAATAAACTCATGCCCAGGGTTTATTCCAAAAAGTGACACAGTCAACTCTACCCCCTGCACCTTGCAAGCCAACATCAACAGCAGGGACCGTAACAAAACAGGCTCCATCATCAGCGGGACCATCCTGGACTCCCTTCCGGAGGGTTTCAGGAATTGATGTCTTACTATCTAAATAATATTTAAAAGTAATCAGCTTCTTTTTTTAAAAGAATGTGCGAAGCCAATATGAATTCTGGTTACTAAGTCTCCTCTGCAAGGAGTAACTGGATATTTGTCAATTTCATACTTCTGGGAGTCATGGGGGACAGCAGCTGAGGAAAACTACACTCACAGGAATGTAGACCCTCATTTTCAAGGGAAAATGGGGTTTAAGTAGCTTTTGACTCTAAACATCTCTATTTCAATGTATTTGAATATGGAAAATTCCCAAGTTTCTGCTGCTGATGAAATAAATGTACTAGATTCCTGTTGTGTATTTGTTGCTTGTCATGAGTGATTGCATCTTTGGATCTATTAGATACCTGTGTAGTGAAAGAAGGACTCAGGGATTCCAAGTGATTAGTCCCAAGCTCTGTAGTAACATGCATTTCAAAAAGCCCTCTGGAGCACAGCTGATAATATGAAATAGTGGAGGCTATGGGAATTTTGGTTTTATAACATGAAGAGAACAATTAGTTATCTCTTATATAAGATCAAAGTAGGAACAAAACTCAAGTTCAATTTTAATGTCATAAATATCATAATTAGAACATCTCTCTACCCCTTTGTTCCCCCTAAAAAATGATCAAAATAAGTGTCATCATTTCTGTCACTGACATTGAAAGAAGGGCCGTTCATTAAAGACCTGGCTGTCCATGCAGCCTTGTCTATACTTTAATAAGAAATAACCATGCTTATGAGATTGTCCAACAATTTTTAAGAAATTTTGCTTTACTCATGTAAAATAAAGTGATTTTAATCTTACCCATGACCCCTCATATGGTCTAATTATAAGTGGTAAAAAAATAAAAGGATCATTTTTAATAATCCAGACATGAAGACTTTAGTTTTAATCCTGAGATGTTAGTAAATAAAATGAAAAGTCTTCTTTGGAACCATAGGTTTGGTCTCTACCACTAACGACTGACAGTACCTTCTTGCTTTTTCTAAGTTCCTCAAGACCTCATAGCAGGCAGAACTGTCGGGCATTGATTAGCCAATAATAATTTAGTAACAAACGTAGGCACACTTATTAGGAATTGTCAGAAACTAAAATAATGACCACACAAAAATCCAAACCATCTGGCCCATAATAGAGTATATCTTTCCATAGTCTATATCTTGCTTTTGTGGTAATGAATTATTCTATCACATTCCTAGTAAAGAGTTGGAGAGGAGAGGCCAGGTGACCTTGAGATCTCTGATTTAATTTGAGATTCAGTTTCTTCAGCTTCATATTCGATCATAATTCCCAATGCAGAGAGACATCCCTTTCTTTTCCTTCTGGCCTGACAACCAAGAATGCTACCAGCTGACTTATAGGAATGATAGACGCATTAGTCAAACCCTGTTCCTATGGGCAGGTGGGAGGAAGGAAGGATGGAGTGTAGATTATCTAGGAGAATTGTTCCCAAATCTGATTGATTACAAGGTTTTTAAAAACACAGATCTCTGAGCCTCAGTGGATGGACTTTGGGGGCCTCAGAGTGGGTCCTTGTCACCAGTCAGCTCTCACTAAGGTAACAGACCACTTCAACACCTCAGTAGCTCACACAAGCATTTGTGCTCACGTTTCATAGGGGCTGTGAGTTGGTGTGGCTCTGCTGGGCATGCCTGGGCCTGACCAAGAAGCATGTGTATCCTCATTTCAGAAACCAGGCTGAAGGAGTATCCTCTAACTAGGGTGTGCCGTTCTCTTAACTGAGTGCAGAAGCTAGAGAGGGTGCCAAGCCAAACCATGCCAACACATCTAATGTTTCTACGTTGGTGTGGCATGCATCATGCTCACTTATAATTCATCAACTAAGGGCAAATCTATGGCCGTGCCCAGTGTTTTGGGGATGAAAACCAAACATCACCTCCGGGAAAGCATATGGCAGCCTGAGGGTGGCAAGGGAGACAAATAAATGTGAACAAGCATACAGCTTATCACACCTCAGAATATACAATTTTTAAAAAGCTCCTTGGGCAGTTCTGACTGGCCTCTGATCCCTGGTATTTCATGGGAAAGGCATCTCCCTTTATGCACCTGCCATGACAACTGAGCATCCGTTAGGAACCTCTTCAGCAGAGTGGTTGAGTTAAATAACGGATTAGTGTAACCCAATCACTCACTCCATCAACAGATATGTGTACACAACACATAAGGAAATCTGATGCTTCTGTAAGTTTTAGCAGATTTTGCAAAGCACATTTATATCCTCTTCTCATGTAATCTCCATAACTCCTTAAGTGGCTATAATCCCATTTTGCAAGACTCAAAACCAGGCTGGGGGAGTTTCAACGCCTGATGGCAAATCACCTAGAAAGAGTGGATGTGGACTGATTTTACTCCCAAGTCCAGATATCCCAAGTTCCAGTGAGTGCTCTGGGTGCCCGTTGTTGCCATCACTTCCTCTCCAAGATATGTTTGCATAGATATTGGGATATGTAATGTACATTTTAATTAATTTGTTTATTTGATGCAACTATACCAAGCACTTACCACATTCCAGGCACTATTCTAGGTGCTGGGGAGGCAGCATGAACAAAACTGACGAAAATCCCTGCTTACAAAAAAAAAAAGAAAAAAAGAAAATCCCTGCTTACAATTTTAGAGAGATGATGTTAAACAATTAAACAGGTAAACTCACGTCCAACAGCAACATTTGGAACATAAGTCAGGTGAAGACAAGTGCTGGGAGGCAAAGCAGCAGGTGTTTGGCATGGTCAGAGTCAGTCATGGCTAAATTTAACAGGAAGTAAGTCCTTATTAAGAAATGAAGAAAGATTATCTTTCAGTTTTGATCCTCAGACTTCATCAGAGGGCAAAACATTTCTAGAACCTCCCCAAATCACTCCTCTGTTTCAAAATGCAAAAAATAAACTCACATTAAATACTATGGCATAAACTATGTTTCTTTTGACAGATTCACTACTGAAATTCAATTTTTATTAAAATGATCCATGTGGCCTTTCAAAAACTTAAGCAAGTAAGAATAGTAAAATTCAATAAAAAAAATGAGCACATTTTTCTTCTTGTGAACCTAAAAGGACATCAAATATACCTCATTGCATCTGTATTTCAGAATAAACACCTCTTATTATGATAAGACATGTCCTCTGAAGTGGACCTGTTCTTTATTAAAGAAATTCCCATAGTTAGCAAATTTACCATTTGCTTCTTTCTATCAGGACTTCTCTTTCCTTGAGAAAAACCAAGATAAGTCATCACTGCTGGATCCTCCATTCAACACACATAAATTGAGGCTCTGTCATATATTAGGCACACATCTGTGAACTGGAGATATAGCAAAAAAGAAAACAGACCAAATGCCTTGCCCTTTTGAAGCTTACATCCCAGCTAGATGGAGACAGACAATTAACAAACATGTTTGCTTGTTTGCTGGGGGCACAAGGGATCTGAGGAAGAAGAGTCCAGACGCGCAAGTGCTCTCAAGCCCTGAGGTCATCTGCAGGCAGGAAGCAGTGAGTTTTCAGCACTTCAGCCTTGCTGCCACCGACGCAGTTGGTAGATAACACCCAGGGCACGTCCCACGCTGGCAAGAGGGTTGAGAAGTGTCGCGCTTTTAGCCTCTGGCCCCTGCGTGGATCATCTGTCGGGCAGTATTTCTGTCCAGCTCTCAAACGTAGTGATAGGTATGAGATGTGATCAATCGTTGCAGAATAATTGGTTTGAAAAGTCATCGTGGGGCCACAGCTGGAAACGAGCACATTCAGAGTGACAGGATCTTGGCAGTCACAGAGGCTGAAGCTTGGAGTCTTGCTTTGCAACCAAACCAAGTGGGATAGCTGGGCATTAGGAAGAAATGCCTTCTTCACACCATGACTCTCACATTGCATCACCCTCTCCCCGTGGGGACTGAAGAAGGCAGCTTCAAGGCTCCTGTTTATCAATGTATCAAAAGTAAGGTTGGGCAACTGTCACTACAGAAGTAGAATTCATTTTAAGAGCCTGAAAATGTATCTCAAGATATTAATAATTTGAGGGTTCACTTTATTAGTAGTAGTTTCAATCATTCAATAAAGAACACATACACAGAAGAAAATTCCTATAGGCACCTTGTGTTAAAAATAAACAGACTTTTACCAAGAGCCTATTCTGTAACTTATATGCCTGAAGTCTAGTTATTGACTCAGTGGGAGAAACAGTGGATATTGGGGAATTGTCTTGGCAGCTGGTAATTTTTTTGCAGAATTTTTTGCATCTCTGTGATATTCCGTCGATGCAATTATTAAATACCTGCTTTGTGCCATTCACTCTGCTGAGAGCTTTGCATAGATACTATTCAGGCTTCTCCAAGCTTTATGAATTAGTGCTATCATCACCCACTTGACATCTAGTAAGCTGAGAATCAGAGAATTGGCATAACTTGTCCAAAATCAAGCCTGAGATTCAATCCCAGGTTTGTTTGGCTCCCAAACTGTGTTCTTTCCCCTATGTCAAACTGACCAAAGTCCTATGTTTTTCTTGCTGTGGCAGACATCAATGGCTGAGCAATACATCTTCTCTATCCAGTTCTTCATTAAAGACCAAAGGTTACTGGTAATCCCCTGAAGGTGGAATTTCAGAGCAACCTCACTTTCTTCATCATACACTATACAATAGTTTTCTTTTTAAAGTAAGGGGCATATAGTACTTTAAAAAGACATGGTACATATATACAATGCAATATTATTCAGCCATAGAAAAGAATGAAGTTAGGTCATTTGTACAGACCTGGATGGACCTGCTGCTGCTGCTGCTGCTAAGTCGCTTCAGTCGTGTCCGACTCTGTGCGACCCCATAGACCCGACTACATGTGGCAGCCCACCAGGCTCCCCCATCCCTGGGATTCTCCAGGCAAGAACACTGGAGTGGGTTATTTCCTTCTCCAATGCATGAAAGTGAAAAGTGAAAGTGAAGTCGCTCAATCGTGTCTGACTCTTAGTGATCCCATGGACTGCAGCCCACCAGGCTCCTCCGTCCATGGGATTTTCCAGGCAAGAGTACTGGAGTGGGGTGCCATTGCCTTCTCCTGGATGGACCTAGAATATCATATGGACTGAAGTAAGTCAAAAAGAGAAAAACAAATATCATATATTAATGCATATATGCAGAATCTAGAAAAATGGTACAGATGAACCTATTTGCAGGGCAGGAATAGAGACACAGAAGCAGAGAATGGATGCATGGACACAGCAAGGGGAGAGACGTGGGATGAATTGGGGATTGGGATTGACATGTATACCCTACCATGTGTGAGCTACATGGCTAGTGGGGATCTGCCATAAAGTACAAGGAGCTCTGCTCGGTGCTCTGTGGGACCTAGAGGGGTGGGAGGGAGGTCCAGGAGGGAGGGGATATATGTGTGTATAGAGCTGATTCACTTCTCTGTATGGTAGAAACTAACACAACACTGTAAAGTGTGTGTGTGTGTGTGTGTGTGTGTGTGTGTGTGTGTGAGTCAGTCGTATCCGACTCTCTGTGACCCAATGGACTGTAGCCCGTCAGGCTCCTCTTGTCCATGGGATTCTCCAGGCAAGAATAGTGGAGTGGGTTCCCATTTCCTTCTCCAGGGGATCTCCCCAACCCAAGGATTAAACCCAGGTCTTAGCAGGCAGATTCTTTACTGTCTGAACCAGCAGGGAACCCCAATAAATTTTAAAATTACTTTTGTAATAAGAAGAACATAAATTGTATTTCAGAGTTATGTAGCAAGGCTCAAGGCCCTGAAATGTACTCAGTTGCTCTCCTGTCCTTTGCCCCTTTTCTGATGTGATCACAGAAAGCCCATGTGCTGTTGTGCACGGGACAAAAGTTGTCAGGAGCCAGGGGTCTAAAGAAGACTTGGATTGCATGTGTGAAACTATGTTCCACATCTTCAGAGGACTATTGCTGAAAAGGATCACACTGAGAGATCATGGGGCTCCTCTGTGTGGAGGTTTTAGAAAAAAGAAGAAGCATTTATGCTAGTAACTCGGAAATTTTTGCAAGGGCTGGACCAAGTGATTCTTTTTATTTTTTAGAATAATTTTTTTTCAGGTCAACAAATGATTTTTTATCTGTAAAATGGAGACCATATTCCAGCCCTAGAATTGTGGTGAGGATTAAATTAAATAAAACAAATGTGAAGAATAAGTACTATAGGGCCTGACATATAGTAGGAACCCAATTAATGCTACTTCTGGCCTATCATTGATTAATGGCTTATGAAGTCCAGAAAGTCATGTCTAAGGAGAGAGATCAGTTTAATGCAAGGCTTTCCATCCTCATGCCCTTGTATGACTCAAAACTGCATCAAACTGAGTTTGATTTTAAGCAATCTTTGGGAATTAAAAATTCACCCAAATAAAAAGAGGCCAGAGAGGTAAGGAACAGGATCTCTTTGTCTCTGTCAGGCAGATGGGCCCTGAAATTGCTTGGTTTCAACTCCCTCATCAGTTTTCCAAGACTTTGTCACTTACCAAACACTCAGAAGTTTCACCGAAGCAGGATTATTTTGTGTGAGGAAACCCTCAAGCAAAGCAGCTCATATTTCCATATAGAGACCCCACTATTAGTCAAAACAACACTTTGGATCATTCCAATTAATTATTTACTTAAAGTTCCACATCTTCTTTCTATGACTATGGATAGTCTCTGGGGAGGGTGACTTGTTTTTTCCTTATGGCCGTTATTATATCAGGTTACTCGAGTTAACGTACAGCATCAGGAATGTTCCACTTGCTAAACTTTTTGAGGGTTTCTTCATTCACGTATTCAGCAGTGAAGCGTCCTCTAAAGAGCTTTTCTCATTCCCTTTTCTATTTCTCCCTGGGCTGCAAAATGGAAATAAGTGCTCAGTCAGTAATATTATTGTAAGGCTCTTTGAAGCATCTATGTGAAGGGCATGACAACCACTCCAGTATTCTTGTCTGGAGAATCCCCATGGACAGAGGAGCCTGTTGGACTGCAGTCCATGAGGTTGCAAAGAGTCAGATACAACTGGGCAACTAAGTCCAGCACAGCACACATAACTGTCAGAGAGGTGCTTCCTGAGGGTTCGTGTAGTTCAACTCACTCCTTCTAAACATCCAAAAAGCTCACAGAAGCACCATTCTGACTCAGCTTGCCCATCTGCGTGCATTTCCTCTCTTGAGAGCAAAGGGAAAGCTCAAGAGATAGGAGAAAAGAGGATGGGAGAGGGAGTTAAGAAGGGGTAGAGAAGGTTCAGAGGCAAGAAAGGAAGCCATGGAGATATGATGGCCCAGCAACATCTGCATTCCAAGCCCCTGCAAACCCTCCTGGCATGATGTCGAGTGGAATCGCTTCTCACTTTAGCATCTCACCTCCCAAGCCTCATGACAAAGCTGCTAAGGATCAAAACTGTCTGTGAGTGGTGGGGTTCCCCGATGAGTTTCTTTCTATTTCTGATCTGACTTTCTTCATGAGCCCTCCACCTGCCTTAAGTAGCAAGAAAACAACTCTATTTAGTCCAATTTAGTCTTCAGGTTAGTTCTGCCCAACCATCTATCCAGAATCTTTAGATTCACTTGTTTTTCTCCTCACTTCGTCTGTACTCTCATCTCCCTCTCCTGTTCCTCTCTCGGGCTCCTGCAGCCCATGACACTGGGGGAGGGGTACCCCTGGATTTGCACTTGCGCCTGGGTGTGAGGTGCCTGGTGTCTGCTGAGGAATGCCTGGCACCACCCCATGGCTGGTGTCCACAGCTGGCACCCGCAGCTGACATCTGTGGCTGGAGTACTTTTGGTCTATTTCTGCTTGGCTTGCTCAGAGTCTGGGGCCCCTCCCTGCAGACTTAAGCCCCACTGCCTACCCTACTCCTGCTAATGAAGATGCTTTGAGTCTCTGCCATATCTGCCACTTCGGGCCCTAGCTGTCATTAATGCTATCCTGATGCGGCAGGCTCATCTCAGTCACCCCAACAACCTAGGTTCAGGTCTGTGCCTTCACAAAGGAGCATCCAGGCCAGTTGAAAACAGGAAAAGCTCAGGCCCGCAGGCCAGTCCCTTTATCCACCTGCATATCCCACCCCATACTCTGAATTTGTAGGACCCTCCATAGAGTTTCAGGGTCAGTTGTTTCCATCCAAAACAAAAGCTAGGTCAAAATCCTTGTGCTCTCACTATGCTCTCAGCATATCCACTGGCCCTCCTCACTGCACGGGGCTCTGATGACCCAGAGAGGAAACATTCAGATATTCTTCCTGATTTCCCTGAACTCATTGCTCCATCATCTTCTCTCTTCAAGCCCTTGGCGCTGGAAGGGTAAACTTTTCTTTGGGGTCTCCTTCTTCTCTGCACTACATAAAACTGTATAATGTGTTTCACTAGGACTAGTTTGATATGTTAAATGGACACCAGAGTCATTTAGAACATTCTAGTTTTATAATGCTTGCCTTCAAGGCTATTGTCTTGCTAGAAATCTTTGAACATCAACTTTGCCATAACACTTTTCTGTTTATTTTCACTTTGTGATAAACTTACTTTATATTGACTAGAAAACTGATCATAAATACTTAAGATAGAAGAGAAAGAGTATTAAATATCACTCAAAATATTCTGCTCATTTTGAGGGAGCAGAGATGTTCCTTTCAGGGTTCTTGCTCCATGGATTGGTCCTCAGAATGGCTATTGCCTCTGACTGATGTTGGAGTTATCAGGGTAGCAGCCTCCATTCCATCTCCTAAGAGTTATCTGTTCCTGATAGTCATTGTTGATCCAGGCTGTAGACCGTGGAGCCACTTTCTCTGGGGACGCCACTGAGATCTTGCGGCTGAAAATGAAATCTCTTGGATCTTCTATTCATTCGTCAAATGTTTATTAAGCATCTCCTATTGGTATATACTGATCCAAATGCTCTTAGACATAGAAGTAAGGAGAAGGAACAAACTAAATTTGCCAGAAAACCTTGTCATTAAGAATTTGTGCCTCTCTCCCAAAGAGGTAAAATGAGTTTAATTGTAGATGTCAACCCACAATTTTAGATGTCCATGTCAACCCTACTTTACTTGGCTCTATGAAGACCAAGAGAGATTTAAACCTCATGCATTCTTTCATCCGTTCCTTTAAAAAATACTGATTACTGTTATATCGCAGGCACTTTGCTAGGTTCTGGGGAAGCTGAGATCATTAAGATATATTATCTTCTGCAAAGCATTCTAGATCATTCAGAAATACAGACTTTTCCATGGCAAGAGTAAAGTGGTGTTACAGCTGTTTCCATCACCCCCATCAGTGAACTCTGCACAGTGTTCATTAAACCAGCTGCAGCGAGAGCCAGGAAAGGCTTGGTTAAGGTGGCCTTTGGTTGAAGGAGAAGGTGATTGGGAAAGAGACATGAAGAAGGTAATGGCTTGATTGAGACTTCAAATATTCAGCTTGTTTGTTTGCCTGTTTACTTATAAGCCAGGAAAGGTTTCTGAGCAGAAGGGCAAGGCCTGAAGGTGATCAGCAGCAGGAAGGTTCCAGGGAGCGGCAAGCAGATGGAATGAGTATGGGAGGAGCCAATGGAACAGAAAAAGATCAAGCCCGGTTCCTTGGGCAGATGCCAACCTGTGGGAGGTGGTGCTGTTTACTCGTTCTTTTCACACCATACCCCATCAGCTCCTATAGTCAATCATTATGAATGTTTCAAATGAAGGACAAGGGACAGAGAGAAAGGAGGACTGATAGCCCCAAAGTAGACAATCACTAGCTACACTAAAGCCTTTGACAGTGGGGATCACAACAAACTGTTGTGGGAAATTCTTAAAGAGATAGCAATAATATCGAATGTTGTCAACAGCCGGAGTCGGCATGAGGAGGTGAGGTCCCTGGCCAAGGTCGCATGCTGGAAGTGATGGCTTAGGGTCCATTTCAGGTGTCCTTACCCCAGAGCAGGCCCCGCTTCCACCACTACCTTCAACCAGCATGTGACACGTGAGTTTCAGAGAGAGGTCAGTAGTTCTGCGGAGTCCCTATCAAATTTCAGGTAAATAAGCGAAAGAAAAATGAAAAACAAAGTAGATTCCCTCTGAAATAATTTTAGTTTATAATGAATGGAATCTAACCGGATATCAAGTTCCAGCTTCATATTTTTTATTTCTGTGAGGTCCCTGTTCTCTTTGAGCTCAGTTTGCTTCAAAAGAAATGCCATTAATGGAAGGAGGGTTTGAGGAGTGCTGGGGAATGACAATTTCGTTACGTATGCCTGGGGAACAAAGTAAAGTAACCACAGAAAGATGTGGACTTCTGTCTTAGGCGGGCCACCTTCACTTGCCTCCCTCTTCCTGTGGCCATTGTGGTGAGCTGAGAAAAGCCAGAAGCTGTTTATGGAGCTAATTTTTATAGAACTCAGATATACTTAAAGGTCAGTTTACTGTGTCACCTACTTGTGACTCACTTCTGTACAAAGGCAGCAGGAACAGTTTGATCCCTATTCTCTTTGACTTCATTATTCAAAACAGATATGAATATTACAGTGTCACCACAGCAGAATTAAAACTCAACAGTCTCTGATCTTAGGTGTATCACCTACATGCGCCCACCAGTATCTCTCTCTGTATGCAGGAAGTATGTGAGATCAACCTTGGCATGCTTTGAGAAGTCAAAGATTCTAAATCAATAAGAGTTAAATTTCTAAGAGCACTAAGAAATCAGATCTACTTGAACCTCAGCATTCCATTTACAAATCACTTATTACCCCTAAGTCTCTGATTCCTCATCTATAATGTGGATGTGTTTAAGAGTGTCCACTTCATAGGGGTGTTGTCAAGTTCAAATGTATTAAAAATATATATTAAGCTAACATATAAAAAGTCCGAGCCCATCTATGTTAGAATTAAGGGATGAATAGTATTCACCTTTTTGATTAAATAAGTTATCTTTATTCTCCTTATCAGCAAAGAGGTTTTATTTAAGTAGGAAGCAATAAGGAAAATTTGCAAGTCAGATTATTAGAATACATTAAACAGAACACTTGGCATTAATAAAACAAGCACACATACATATTTGAAAACAAATCAAAACACTTTTATTGGCATTTGAAATGGTCATCATTTTAAGAAAAAAAAAAAATCCCTTAGTTGGATGATCCTCCAAAGGAAATCTAGAACTGAGTATAATGGGCAATGACTTTGATGTGTAACAGAGGAATGCTGCATGGGGACGGGCAGTGAAGGAGGGGATGTCAAGAGCTGAAAGGACTGAAGTGCACAGGATGTAGAAGAAAGTACGTGAGCTGGTTGCAAGGCTTTGATTTGGGTTTGGTTACCAGCCAGCCCTGAACTTGTACCAAGTACCTTCTGTTTTCAAGTTAAAAGTCATTTACTGGAACTCTATTGTATATGCCCCAAAAATGTCCCCCCAAGAGTTCATATGAAATTTGCACACAAGTAATTCAACCCTAAGGGATGTTGTGATAAATCCTTTGATGGAGACACAGCCAGCTACCCTTGGAGAACAGTGCGGAGTCCTGACAAAGACAGAAAAGAAGAAACAAGTCTGTTGCCTCCAAGGGCTTACAGTATGGCTAAAGAGAGAAGACAGCAGTTACAAAATGTTCAATAACTTAAAGGGAGGTTATAACTAAAAAGGTACAAAGCACAGAGAACTCATATTTCCTGGTCTTGGGTAAATATTTTTTTATTGTTGTTGTTTGGTCCTAAGTCATGTCAGACTCTTTGTGACCCCGTAGACTGCAGCACACCAGGCTTCCCTGTCCTTCACCATCTCCCGGAGCTTACTCAAACTCGTGTCCATAGAGTTGGTGATGCCATCTAACCATCTCATCCTCTGCTGTCTCCTCCGCCTTCAATATTTCTCAGCATCAGAGTCTTTTCCAATGAGTCAGCTCTTCACACAAGGTGGCCAAAGTATTGGAGCTTCAGGTCCAACATCAGTCCTTCCAGTGAATATTCAGGACTGATTTCCTTTAGGATGGACTGGTTTGATCTCTTTGCTGTCCAAGGGACTGTCAAGAGCCTTCTCCAACACCACAGTTCAAAGGCATCAGTTCTTTGGCACTCAGACTTTTTTGTTGTCCAGCTCTCACATCTGTACCTGACTACTGTAAAAATCATAGCTTTGACTAAATGGACCTTTGTAGACAAGGTAATGTCTCTGCTTTTTAATATGCTGTCTAGGTTGGTCATAGCTTTCCTTCCAAGAAGCAAGCATCTTCTAATTTCATGATTGCAGTCAAACATTTATTGCCATGCCTTTCTGTTATAGACCTATTTTTTTTTAAGTCAGATCAGGACCGAGCTAGCCCATATATAGAGGTGATTGGTCTCTGAATAAAAGAAACTGCTGTGTGCTGGTCACAGGCATGGGCATGGGGTTTGACTCTGCGTGCAAACCTGATGCTCCTACTCACTAGCTCTGTGACTTTGAGCCAGTCACTTAATCTTTCTGGGCCTCAGTTTCATCTTCAGTAAGATAAGTCTAGTCATGAAATCTGCTTTATAAAATTATTATGAGGATTAAATAAATCAATGTATTTAAAGCTTTGGGTAATACTTGCTACACAGCAAGTGTTCAATACATGTAAGAATAATTTTATGATGACACCACAATTAAAACCATGAGAAGGCTCATCATTTGTTTTTCTTTTGCTTTCTTTATACTCACCCTCGCAAAACATTAGTAATTTTTTTAAACATTAGTAATTTTTATGCTATTGTAGAAGCAATGGAACTGTAGAGTACTTAGAATACTGCCTCCACTGGCCCTCTATTTATTTATTTCTGGCTCTCTGTTTAATCTGAAAGTCTCTGATTGGTCTTTCAGAAGTCTTCCAAGACTCTCCAAACCAAGTTGAGTGGCTCTTCTGTAGGTTCCTATGACCCCATACACTTAGTCTCGCCAGCAATGTGGTTTTTGGAATGTGTCATGGAATGTGACTTTTGGTTCATTTGTCTGTCTCTGTCTCACTCACTCCTGCACCAGGAGGGGCAATTCCTTGAAGGAAAAAGCTGTATCTTGTTTTCCATTGTATCTTCAGAAGCTAACATGGTGCCTGACATGATATTGAGTGTATATGCTAAATGGGAGGAAAAGAAGAAATAAGAGGGGAGGGAAGAAAGGAATTAGGGAGGGAGGGGCGGGGGAGGAAAGAAAGAGGCAGGAGGCAGAAAAGGTGTGTAGAGGTGCTCTGGTCCTGGCAGTGTGACTGTGTCTGAGTCTGCACACCTTCTTCCCTCTGCCTCTCCTTTCCCTCCAGTCCTATAAAGTGAAGGGAAGTCTGAGCCATGAGAATGTTTTACTTACCCCAAATCACCACTGGAGAAATCCATTGCATTACTGAACACTTGTAATGGGTTGGCTCCATTTCAGAATATAGGGTTTTGCTGACCCTGCCAAACAGGCTTATCCACGAGAAGCTTAGATAGTGCCTTCGCCCACACCTGTCTGGCTCAGGGAGCTTGTTGGTCTGTCAAGGGGAGAGCTGGGCATTGAGAAAGGCTGATGGGCTTTGACGAGAAAGAGAACCGGGCACACAAGTCTCGTTTATAATCCATTCCAGCTGCTCCTCTGCTGGGGAAACTGGCATTCTGTTTTGTTGGCCCCTTTTCCATCAGGACAGCTGTGAAACCCTACTCAGTGAAGTAATCGCAATAACAACCACCACTTTGCATGTTGATGCCTTTCTTCCAAGGAACTCAAAGTTCTTTGGAGACATAACCTCATTAATCCATCCTGCATGAAGCGGTGGCTGATGGGGAGGGGTAGGAACTCTTACTCATGCTTCCAGGGCTGGGGGATTTGGAAGGGGGAAGGGTGGAAAAAAAAAGGGAAGAGAAAGAAATTTTAGAGCTGGGAAAGATAAGCAACGGTATTTTCTCCCTGAACCCCCCACTCTGGCACAAAGATAACATTGCATAGGACAATACTCAGTTAAACATCTGAGATTTAAAAAACAAACAAACAAAGAAAAAAAAAAAACAAAAAACACTGAATGTTCACCATCCCCTCAAAGGAAGAGAATTCTAAGTGAGAAGTTAAGAAACCTGATTTCTAGCCCTGACACTGACACTGAATAGCTGTGTGACCATGAGCTAGCCCCATCCTTGGAGCAAGTGACCTGGTGGGAATGCTAGAAGAACAGAGCCAAGGACAGGAGACCGATGCCTGCCTTTATAGCGGCATGGTTTGGGGTGTGTTCTTAGCTCCCAAGGATCACTTTTCTTATCTGTGAAATAAAAAAAAATTAGACCGGATTATCTCTAGAGTTCTTTTCAATTCCAATAAAACCAGTTATTCTAGAAATGGTGAGCTGGGAAACCTCAGATCTGATTTCTGCTCAGACTTTTGGAAATCCAAGAACTATCCATATCAGTTTTCTACCACTGCCACCCTGAAACTCAGCAGTTCCTATAAAAGAACAATTTATGATTTCTCACCATTTTGTGACTTGCCTGGGCAGTACGGTGGCTTCACATGGGTTCACTTTTGTGACTGAATTCAGCTTGAGGTTGGAGGGATTCAGTTGGGACATATGTAGTATCTGGGTCTCCCTTGCCTTGTGGTGTTTTCATCCTATAAGAGGCTACATCTGGCTTTCTCACTAGTAGTGGTACCACTTCAAGAGGGCTAGTCTTGGTGCTTATGTGCTCATTACACCTCTTCCATGTCAAGTTCAATACTATCTTGTGACCTAAAGAAAGTCACATAGCCTAGAATCAGCGAGGGAAGGACTACACAAGGACATTGTTACAGCCAAATTGTGTCCCTCCAAAGGGAAAGTTGAAGTCCTAACCCCATGTACCATAGAATATGGCCTTATTTGGAAACAGAGTCTTTTCAGATGCAGTCAAGTTAAAATGTGGTCTACAAGAGTAGGATAGACCTCTAAATCAGTGTTACTGGTGTCCTTATAAGAATAGGGAGAGTCACACAGACAGAGACGAGATGGCCATGTGAAGACAGAGACAGACTGGAGTGATGCTGCCAATAATCCAAGGAATGCCTAGGGCTACCAGAAGCTAGAAGCAAGGAAGATTTTTCTCCTAGAGTTTTTGGAGGGAAAATGGTTCTGCCATGCCAGTCTTGACTTCAGACTCTTACCTCAAGAACTGTGAGAGGATAAATTGTTGCTGAAAGGTACTCAGCTTGTGGTACAACAGCCCTAGAAAATTAGTACAGGCATGAACACCAGGAGACATGGTTCTCTGGGGCCCACTAGTGTAACAATCTAGCTCACCACCTGCTTTTATGAGCATAATCACACAAATGTTTTATGATTATTGTCCAAAATATGAGAAAATGTAGGTGTGGTAGATTGCAGTAATTCTTTATCCTTCCTTTAGTCCATGGCCTCTGCTGTATGACTTGACACCCTCCACCCCAAAAGAATTAGGACATATTCCCTTTCCTCCTCACTTTCTTATGGTCATGTGACTTGCTTTAGCCAATGGAAGAAGAAGGAAAGGCCATTATGCCAGTTTCTTAACAGGCCTTTATATTTCTACAACAACTGTCTGTTCTGACTGTTCCTTGTGGCCAAGGTGCTCTACCTAAGATGCTCCCAGAGCTGCTGTCCTAGGTATGAACCAGAACCGCCACTTCCATCATGCTCAGGGGTTCAGAGCTATGTGCTACCCTGGGTTGAAACTAGAGAGAATGCTCCTGTCTCTATAGGGATCAAACCTATACTAAAGCTTTCTCTTCTGTTTTCTCCTCTTCTCCTCTAGCACAGGTGTCCTTAATACTTCCTTCTAGAGTCATTTTCTCCCATGCTCAGCTTGCATACCAATGAAGTTGGGATTCAGCTTTTTCACCCTGGTTATATAAATCAATGCCAACGTCTTCACTATTGAGATGGGAATCACACTACACCAATCACTCTGCAACTTGCCATTTTTACTCAACAGTGTATCACTCATCTTCTTTCATTACTGTAAATACAGATTTGTCCTCATTTTTAATAGCTGCACATATTTCCATATGCACATGGATATCCATATGCATGCATGCATGCATGATCAGTAGCTTCAGTCATATCCAAGTCTTTGTGACCCTATGGATTCTAGCTTGCCAAGCTCTTCAGTCCATGGGATTCTCCAGGCAAGAGTACTGGAGTGGGTTGCCATGCCCTCCTCCAGGGGATCTTCCCAACCCAGGGATCAAGCCTGGATCTCATACATTGTAGGCAGATTATTTACCCTCTGGGCCACTGGGAAAGCCCATCCATATGTATATGCATAGTTTATTTAAATAATTCCCTACTATCAGACATTCTGTTTGTTTCATTTGTTTCATTTTTGTTTATTAATAATGTAATAAATACACTTTCATATATTTGTTCCATTATTTTCAAAATAAATTCATAGAGATAGAATTGCATATGCAAAACATTTTTTAATGATTTCAGTATAATTTTCCCAAATTACTGTCTGAAAACACTATATTAATTTATACCTACCAATGTGTAGGAGGGCTAATTTTTTAATTCTCATGTAAGCACTATGATACTTTACACCTTTGCCAAGTAATAAAAAACAAAATTTGTGTTTCATAGTGTATTCTTCAGTCCTCTTTTAAACAATTGGATTGCTTAGAAATGTGCTTATAAAATTAAATGGGAAAGAGACAGCAGGAATAGAGAATACTGATGAAATCAGAAATGAGCTCACAGAAAGAAACCAAGAGCAAGGAAGGAGCAGATGTGCAGGTCAAAGCACTGTTGTTAATGGTCGTGCTTTTCATGGATTTTTATTTGGCATATTAATTTAAAATGGCTCAGATGTGAGTGAATTCAAATTCAAAACGGTGTCACTCTAAGTTGACACACTCACAGAGGCTGAAAATGTAGGAGTGAAATTCCAAATAAGAGCAGATTTGAGGAAAAGTGAAATAGTATACCAGGGATAAGAGTTATCCCCTAGACATGATATTAATTAGGAGGGACATGCAGTACTCAAAAAACTGTTTTGGGGAGTAACCAAGTTAGATATGAGCTTACTGAGTGGAGAGGAACAAGTCCAGTTAAAACTAAGGATTTACACACAGGCAGCTTCTGCCACATTGGTCTAAGATAGGATCAGGTGCTGCACATGTGGACAGATCTATTTGGTTTAACGTGTCCATGTTATCTATAGTGGCGCTGGTCCGAAGACAGGGAAGGGGCTACTCTGTCTGGGATGTCAGCACGGATTAAAGGAATAACATTTCATCTGCTGCTTTCATTCAATGCTGATAATTTTGTGTTAGATATATATATATAAATTATAAATTAATTATGCTAAAACATATATTGAGACCATGTAAAATGATATTATAGAAATATTTTTACTCACATGGATCAATGAGCATATAGATATATATATATATAAGCATATATATATATATCTAAAACCAAATTACACACACACACACACGCATGCATAAGTCGCTGTATATATAAGTCGATCCATATATAAGCATATATGTATATATATATATCTAAAAGTAAATTACACACACACACACACACACGCATGCATAAGTCGCTGCAGTGTTTGTGACTCTACGGACTGTAGCCCGCCAGGCTCTTCTGTCCGTGGGGATTCTCCAGATAAGAATACTGTAGTGGGTTGCCATGCCCTTGTCCAGGGGATCTTCCTCACCAGGTATTGAACCTATGTCTCTTATGTTGTGTTAGCAGGAGGCAGGAGGGTTCTTTACCACTAGATTTACCTGGTACATATAGTTCATTTCACAGGTCTTAAACACATGTATTCCATGTGACCCAGAATCTCACTTCCGGGAGTTCATCCTAATAAAACAATTTAGCATACACCCAAATATTTAGCTACAAGATATTCACTGAAATACTGTTTATAAATTAATGATATTAAAACATATATTGAGACCATTTAAAATGATACTATAGAAATATTTTTACTCACATGGATCAATGATCATAAAATATTATCTTTTAAAACAGAATCTGAAAAAGAATAGATGCATATTTATGCATAACTGAATCTCCTTGCTGGACACCTGAAACGAAGACAACATTGTGAATCAACCATACTCCAAATATAAAATAAAAAGTTAAAGAAAGATTGCAAAGTACAACTCAGTATTGTATGTGTGGATGAGGGTCAGCAGTCTATGACGTTCCATTAAAGACAGCTACCACTAATACTTGAATTTTACTAGTTCTTTGATCCTCTTTTCAAGCTTAGATTAAGGAGTCCTACTGCAAGGTTGGCTGGAATCCTACACTTTAAGCACTCATTTTTGCTAGCTCAGTGTTTTCGTCTCCAGAGTACACTAAGCTGAGGCATTGTGAGTGATATAAATGGGGATTGAAATTATAGCTACACTCTGAATCCAGACTCATGACACTTCTCCTCCAGGCCCTCTTTCTATGTTTATATGATCTTGACACTTGGGATGAATTCCTTCTCAGGAATCCCGTAGATCATCTTTGATAATTTGACTTCTACTGGGGAAACAGCACCCAAACACACACACAGTTTGCCAAACATAACTATCCGTGTTTGGACCCCACATTTGGACCTGTCTTAGTTCTATCCTCATAATGTCCCCAGTCTCCATGTGAATCATGTGGAAGCT
This sequence comes from Muntiacus reevesi, assembly GCF_963930625.1. NCBI lineage: Eukaryota > Metazoa > Chordata > Mammalia > Artiodactyla > Cervidae > Muntiacus > Muntiacus reevesi. Next base: position 12,723,784 of record NC_089260.1, read on the forward strand.
AACAGACACTTGGAAAGTGGAGGTGGTGGGCAGAGGTGACATCTAGTAGCATATAGAAAACATATCTGAATCTTAGCTCTGGATCACTCAGCTTATTCTGTCACATGTTTTTGTGTATGTAACTGTGAAAAACAAAAATGTGAAGACCTGAAGAATATGCACCAAAAATATTGACAGTCCAGTGGCGGGTTATGGGTAATTTGTTATTATTGTCTTCTTTTATCTCACCTGTGTATTCTAATCTACAGGGATCATGTATTCCTTGTGGACATTAAACAGCAGAAGTAACTTTTTAAAGATACTCTTAAAAAAAAAAAAAGCTTCTCTGGTGACTCAACCGGTAAAGAATCCGTATGCCATGTGGAAGACCTGGGTTCAATCCCAGGGTTGGGAAGATCCCCTGGAGAAGGGAATGGCTACCCATTCTAGTATTCTGGCCTGGAGAATTCCATGGAATATATAGTCCATGGGATCACAAAGAGTCGGACATGACTAAGCAACTTCACTTTCACTTTTTTGAACAACCACGCTGAGGTGTCTATTGCTTCACCTCCCAAAATTCTATGGTTATAACTATCAGGTGAATTCTTGATTCCAGGGCCATTAACTCAAGTGCTTTTGCATTATATAGCAATTTTTAGTAATTTTTTTCTGATCAAACCCATTCCTTCACACTAATCCTAAAATGGCCTATTTATTTGGGATTGATAACTTTGATGAATAATATGGACAGAATAGATGAAGTATCCAAGTTTGAAAATATGAGAGAAACCTTTACAGAGAAGATTTCATGAAGCATTTGGGAAAGCAGTTGGGTATCACTGTAGGATCCTCAGGAGGCTTTACAAGCTTAAGTGTTTGTAGTGTGATGAAAGTGGCCAGATTTTTGGTAAGACACTGGCTTAAAGTCTGAAAGATGGAATGTAGTACAGTTGGATGCAGAGAACAAATATGGACTCCAGTTAAGTTTGGGAGGTGACATAAAAGAGATAAGGGCAGATTTCAAATTTACTGTAGAAAGAGGAAGGGAAACTTGGCAACAGCCATGGGTTGACTCCTTCAGTTTCTGTTCAAGTTTTCCCAGCGTTACAACTCCTCTCACTTTATGTGATACCCCGTGGGATGCTCCAGCCTTTGGATCCACCCAGGCTTGATCTCAGGAGTGACCTCCATGTTCAAGAAATCATCTGCCACTATTTGGTCCAGTCTTAACCCCACCAGCCTCCTCAGAGATGGGGCATGCCAAAGTTCTTTTGTAAGTATGTAGTGAGAGTTTGAGTCACCCTCTTGCTTAAGAGGATATTCTATGCATTTTCAGACATATGACTAACTGGGCAAAAAGCTTAGAAAATATAACTCGGAATAACACGGTGTTCAGCAGGAGAGTTGTTCTTTGCTTTTCGTGTTGTTGGAGGGGAGAGGGAGGAGGCTTGGCTTGAAATATGGAACACCATAAAGAGACAGATAGACAGAGAATCAAAGTCCCTGAATGGCATTTAATTCCATGTTGCTGTTTTTCCTGGTCGGGTTTCAGAAATCCTCTGACAGTTGGACTATTTGCTATTTAGTCATTCTACTGTACAAATTTTACTGACAATCAGCAGGCATTGCCTAATTTCACACTCAAGCTAATAAAAAAGACCAAAGCAGACTACAACATCAAGTATACATTTAACTTGATGGAATTTTTAAAGAACATTTCCAAGATAACACATAAGTTGTAAGAGTAGCAAATATACAAGGTTGGACGACATTTAAGTACATTCAGGTTTTAGCCAAAACAGCTTGCAATAACTAGATTAAAAAAAGAAGGACAAGAAGCTTAATTGGAGGCTTTCACATTAGGTTCTGAAACACATTTTTTGGTCCCCTTGTGCCTTGTTTCCAAGATGGTAGCACCTGGAAAAACATGCAGCTTGATTTCTGTAATAGATATGAGCTCAGATAGTATGGGCTGCTTTACACCAGCTCCTTTGAAAAGGGTGGCAGTTACTGCCAGAGTCCAAGTGGCTAAATCGCCTGCTTGGAAATAGGAGTATATTCATCTGTTTGTGAAAATCACCAGGCATAGACTGTTTCCACCCAACACACCGAAGAAACTCACAGGCCTCCTGTTACCAGCAAGAAATAAAGCCAAAGCTCCGCAAGAGTAATGCCAGATGATCATGGCTGTTTTCCCGAAGCCTCGATTTTGAATGCTGTGTTACTATTTATTCTTCCCGGAGTAAGAAGCTTCTGCCAGACTGACAATAGTGTCCTCCATGAGGCAGTGGCAATTTCCACCCAATCCTGGCCCCCAGAAGTGTCCAGTGTATGCTCAGTTTTCACCACAACTTGATCAATTACCCCCAGGAAACTTCATTTCATTCCACTCGCTACAATGAGAGTAATCAGAGCTGCCTCTGACCCTTTCTTCTCTACCACGCTTAGTTTACAGTGAGCTGTGAAATGTGATAAGTTAATTCTTAAATACACGCTTTTATGCCAAGAACAAATATCTCTTATTTGACTTGCTGTTCCCCCACAGGAATTTGGTATTGTTTATTTAAGAATTTGACTTCCAGCAATTTTGTCAGATAAAATTGGGAAGAAATGTCCTCCAGATGACATAACTGCCCTATCTATGGAGGGTTCAAAACTTGCCCCTTATCTTTATATCTGTAGTAATAACTGGACCCCTTTCGCTTCATGTGGAAGGTACAGTTTCATCCCCAGTTTGCACTGAAAGTGCTACAGGGCTAGAGATATAGTCAGAGTCCATTATAATAAAATGCACAATCACCTAAAGGATCCTACTTGAAGTCAAACACTAAATTTTTCAGGTGCTTTGAAATGTAACCTTTATATACTTGGGGGTGCACCATGGGCTAAATGAAAGCTATCTTGCATGAACCCCAAAGTATGAGTTTTCAGGCTTTTATTAATATGTTCATATAAACTAATAGGCAGTTTATATGTGCTGTAGAAAACCTGGGAAACAAAGAAGAGTTTAAAGAAAACTAAAATTATTTTCATTCTGTCTACAAAGATAACGACTCCTCAAATTCCAGTTTCTTTTCAGTCTACCTTTTATACAATTGTGTAAACTTACATTTCACCAAAAAAAAAACTATATCTTGTGCTATAAACAGTTTTAGCTTTTTCTCACTTCACTTTTTACTATGAGCATTTCCCCCATCACTAAACATGTATCAAAAACATGATATCCCATGGCGGCAAAGATTTCATAGCCCATGAACTCTTTGGCATCTGGGTTACCTGCATTCTCCTTGAAATGCAGTGACCATGCAGCATCATGTCCATGCCAGGACCCCCGGTCACAGGAGGTAGAAACATAAATAAGAGAATTCACTGGCTTCCTTTAAAAGGACTCCCTTTAGGCACCCCATCTTCTGGGCTTTCAGCTGTGGTCTTCAGGTCTTAGTCTTTCTCTCTCTGTCTCTCCTCACCTCTGCTTGGCTTCCTACCCAAGCAGGCAAGCAGGCTCCCTCTGTGTGGAAGCACTATACCACTAACATCGCCATGACTGTACCCACTCACAGATCCAGTGAGATCAGAGAGAACGAGAAAGTACTTTTCTCAGTGGTCCCCTGAAAGGCTCATGGAGGTCTCTGGTTTCAGAGAGATCACAGGCTCATCTCTGAGGATGGAGTGCCCAGAGAGCCAAGTCTAAATGACTTCAGGGTCACGCATTGGGGTCAGCTCTCTGGGAGGGGACCCCAGGCAGGGAGGTTGTGAGAAGAGTCTCCACCCTCTCGCCACTGCTTTTCTTTCCTTTTCTTAAAATTTGTCCTCACTAAGCATCAGCACCAGTTCAGTGTGTGATTCAACTCTTGCCTCATAGGCTTTCTTAAGATAAAATTGCTCAGTCCATTTAGGAACAGTTATATTCCCTGAATTCAGAAGAAAAACTAACTCCAGACTCATTTCATGAGAATGCCAGTTACCTTTGCATGGTCTAGTCTTGGGTCTCCCATTAAGATTATCAGCCAGTAACATGGATATCAAGTGATGGTAGCTTGATTGTAGGATGTTGAATGGAAGCTAATAATGCAATAACTTTGAAGGAGAATCAAGATCTGGAATCACAGGTACACTCTATTTAGTGCCACCGCCATCATTACCGATCCACCGTAGTGCCGTCCTTCTCAGAAGGAGAAGACCGTGGACAGTTCCCCACGGCTTCTCAGCCAGCACAGCAGAGAAGGCGCATCCTGGAACCAGCTGTGGCAAAAGCGTGCTTGATACAGTGCAGTTCCCCAGTCTCAGTGGTGCTCAGAAATCGTTTTCTTATTCCTGTAGGGGTAGCTCTTTTTGCTATATTTGACCAAGAAAGACGGACAAAAGCTATATGTGGAATGGTTTCAGAGAGGCTGTGCGCTATCTCACTGCAAGTTGAAACATGCATATTCTACCGCAGGTTGAGATACCTCCAAGGGATCGGTCATGGACATAGGGACTCAAGCTCAGCAGTGTTCGAGAGAAGTCCTCTGACTTTGTGAAGGTCACCTTCAGAGGGCCGTCTTAGAAGGATCAGTCAATCATGGTAAGAAGGCCAGCTGGAGGACAGCCCTGTTGGTGGTGTACTGTGTTAATCTACTGAATCTGCATGTCTCTTACTAGACTGTGGGCTTTTCCTAGTATCCACTTAACTTCCTATATCAGACTTGGCACTCACCACTTCACATCCTCTTGGCCTCAGTTCACAGCTCTGGAAGAGTTCCGCAGGTTTCCAACTACTCTCCACTGACAGTGCATGCATCAAGCCTGCACCAAACACCTGTCTTCCTGCCTGGGGGTGGGGGTGGGGTCCCTGGGGGTGAGGCAGGGTGCCTGCTTGACATCCATGTATGTGCAACCCAGAAGTGTGCAAGCAGTTATGCTTTGAGGGGTAACTCCAACCACAGCAGTTCATGAGCCCTCTGATGATGCTGAACGCTCTTCACAAGGTTCCGGCAGACTGGATACCAGCCACTCTCACCGGTGACCCTCTCTCTAATGTGTCCTTATATTGGCTTTCCTCCCTCCCTGTTTCATTCTTCTTGATCCCTCTCTTCTGCCTTTTATGATCATTTCCCAAATCCATCTACGTGTAAGCCTTTAGTCTCAGGCCATATTAAGGGAAACCCAGGCTGAGAAAACCACTGCACACCAACTGCTTAGCATAGAAACTGGCTAGATTATGGATACAATAAGTATTTTTAAGTCAACAAATAAGCCAAATATAAATAAATTGAAATTATTTTAAAAACTAAGAGGTAGAAGAAGACAGAAATAAAGAGACCACTAATACAGTTTAGTACAAGAAAATTTAGGGCTTCCCAAGTGGTGCTAGTGGTAAAGAACCCACAGGGAATGTAGATGTGGGTTTGATCCCTGGGTTGAGAAGATCCTCTAGAGGAAAGCATGGTAACCCACTCCAATATTCTTGCCTGGAGAATCTCCACGGACAGAGGAGGTTAGTGGGCTGCAGTCCATAGCATCGCAAAGAGTTGGACAGGACTGAAGCGACTTAGCATGCACGTACAACAAAGTTTTGCATTGCTTAAACCTACCAACTCAGCAGAGAGCCTCCCTATGCCATACTGGTGGGCTCAGAAATGTGCTTTTTTTGTAAGTAGGTGAATTTTCACCAAGACCTATCTGTTTAATCCTTCATCCCTCAGCTGCAGAAAGCTTGGGATAGTGGACAAAGAATGAGAGTTGTCATGACCCCCAGCTGTGCCTGACCCTCCAGGTTCGCCACTGCTTCCCACCAACAGGACATTTCCATATTCTTCAAGGTCAGTTTGCCTGTCTGGGCTTCCCCAGTGGCTCAGCAGGTAAAGAATCTGCCTGCAATACAGGAAATTCGGAAGACACGGGTTCAGTCCCTGGATTGGGAAGATGCCCTAGAGGAGAACACAATAACACACTCCAGTACTCTTGCCCGAAAAAATCCCACGGACAGAGGACCCTGGCAGGCTATAGTCCCTGGGGTCACAAAGAGTTGGACATGACTGATTACCAGCACATGCAATGGGAACATGAATATTGTCTTACAGAACTGTTGTAAAGATTAAAAAACTGGTCCTCAAAAATATTGATTTCCTTTCCCCATAATCTCTACCCTCCTTTGCTTCCTTCTGCGGTGATACTGATACATTTTCTTTGAGGACTTGTTTCTAAACTTGTGGTCCATGGCTCTGCACTGAAAGCTTGGTGAAACAATCTTCTGACTCCATTTGTTTGTCTTTACAGTTTCTGCATTTGCAGTACACCAGTCAGCTGTCCCAGCACTTGAAAGACAATCTTCCTCAGGTAAAGATCTTTATAATTACTTTAAAAAAATCTTCCAAAGGCAATTTGGTCCAGGGGTTTCCCCCGAGGGACACCACCATGTGTCATGGCCCAGATGAGAGGTGCGTGTGTGCACGTGGGTGTCCTGCGAGCCTGCAGCTCTCTGCCCTTCTCTGGCCAACAGTGCCTTTTGTCTGCCTGTGCTCCTCTCAAAGGTCAGACCCTTGTGAAAAATACTTGCTCTATTAATCATCTTGGAAGACTGCTCCAGACACATTTTCAGAAGGGATGCAGTAAGTTTTGTCTGCTCTGTGCACCCTGGGAAAAGAGTTTCCCCTTGAAAAGCAATCTTGCCTGCGGCCAAGTCGTTTTTTTTTTTTTTTTCCTTTACTTTTTTAAAAGCAATGAAATTATTGCATGTTCTCAAGGTGTCGGGAGGCACCGCCACCCCTTTGGTATGGGCATGTTTGTGTACTCAGGAGATGTGTGCCCAATTAGTGGACTTCACATGAATGCTGGTGTTGGCGAATGACCTACAGCCAGCTGTTGCTCAGTCTTTTGGGGGAACAGTGTAAGGTTTAACCATTATTTAACACAGACTTGTTCAGTCAGAGACAGAGTGGTATGAGGATAGCTACATGCCCAGAGCTAATGAAAGATGAGCCAGTGATTAGACTGGCTCACAACCTAGGTAATAATTTTTATACTCACAATTAGATCATGGAATTAAACAGAATGAGGCTGATTCCCCCACTGTACTGCATAGCAGGGGTCAGGATACATGACGTTCTATTCCCTTTTTTTTTCTCATCTGGACCTTACAGCTTTAGATCTTCAGAGGGAGAGGCACTTTCATCAGTCATTTGAATGAAAGTGAGTTTTTCATCTTCCTGTCTTGTTCAGTAAGGGATCACTTCATGTGTGCAAAGAAGTGAGCACAGAAGAGAGAAATATCTGGACTTGCTTCTGCCTCATATAGAATTTTCATCTTTTGCCTTTTCCACTTGTGTGGAAACTTTTCCTAGTCGATCCATGATCTAATATTCTATTCCACGCAGCCAGTCTTGGTAGCAATGAGAATGAAACCTTGACAAATGTGCCATTCATTCATTCAGTCTCCCATCTTGTAAGGGTCAGCTTTTTGGCAAAATCATGATAATACCTATATTATTTCAGATATAGTTTAACAACTCTGCATTCTGAATGAAATCAGGGTTCTTTTCTGTAGTAATTCTCAGCTGAGATGAGAAATAACTAATTAACAATGTCTCACAGAGACTCCTCCCAAATGCCATGCCAAAGGAGGTCGACAGCCATATTCAGTAAAAACTATTTAACACCCTGGACTGTTTCCCAGTGGGATCAGACCAGACAAGAAGAACAAGGCAGGCTGCTTAGGAGACAGTCTGGGGATTTTTGTGAATGACATCTGCAATAGATAGATACACAGCCCCCCTCAGATTCTTGCTCCTGTGCATATGCAAGACTTACAACTGAGTCATAGCTTTCAGGAATGGATGTGGGTGTCGTAGTCAGTGACCTGTGGTCATAAATAGCTTGTTTCCAAAGTACCCCAGGCACAGCTGAGCCCAGACAGTCCCTCGAATGACTTAACTCCAAGTCCACTTCAATAGCCTCTTTTTATCGTCCACACCCCCTTTTACTACCACGGCCTTGCATAATTTCCACAGTCTCCTAGAAGATTTTCAGTGAAGAACCGTCTTTGAACAAAAGCACTAAGAACTGGAAATGAACACCAACTTGTGACTGAGGTATCCTGAAAATAGTCCTAACACATTTCCCAGACCTAACCACTTAGGGTAATTTGGAAAGTCAACAACTAACTCTCATGCAACAGACAGGGAGCATCTACCAAAGGCCAGACACTTGATTAGGTTCCTGCTGAGAGAAACATGGGAGGGAACAAGTCTTCACACTGCCCAGGAGGAGATCTCAGGGACAGAAAATGTCAACAATCTTTCTCACCACAATGCCGCTCAAAAACTGTCTCAAGAGAGAACTGGAGAAGGTGCCACGCAAGAGCTGGTATTCCAGAGGGAAGGGAAGTTGGTCTGTTAGAAAAAAGAGAGTATACCCATACCAAGAAGAACATTTCTATGGTCAAAATCATGGAAGTGTGAAAGCCCATGGCATGTAGAGAGTACTGTGTAGCAGGAGAGTGCGTCATGGATGGATGGATCAGGGCACAAAATGCATTTGTTGGACAGTTGCAAAAACCTTAGAACTTTTTGAACTAGATATATACCAGGGGAGATTTATTATGAGGAGGCACAAAAAGTTCATGGATCTCAAGGGCAAGAGATACAACTAGGCTTAGGAATAAAAACACTATCAAGAGCTAGAGCTGGAGTCATTCTCTCTACCTTTTTCTTATCTGGGCCATGAGGTTCCTTATTTCTGCAGATGGACAGCTCTGAATTGATCATTCCTCTATTGAATAGGAGCTGATACTCTTCTCTGTGCTCAACATGCTCACGTTCAGTAGGAAGTAGATCAGGGCTGGCTTCACGGGCACAGACACATGCAATCAAATGACGCCCACATTAGGTTTAATGCACAGCTGTGGTTATCTTGTAATTATGAGTATTTTCACTGAGCTTATATTTTGGAAGTGAAGTCCAATGGGATGATGGAGCATGGACATTGAGTAGAAGAGATGCCCAGAGTACTTTGCTTTCCTGTTCACATATAGCATTTGGAACGCCCCATGGGCACACAATTTGAGTGGCCCACAATACATGGGCATTCAAACAGACTCAAAGCAAGTAGAAGGAAAGTATGTTACTGCTGCTACTAAGTAAGGTGGGGGTGAGGGAGGTGCTGACATCCTAGAGGCCAAGCTTTCCATTTGTCCTTTGAACCAGAACAAGGACCAAGGAATCCTTTCACATTCCTTCTTATTCATGTTCTTTCCCTGGATTAGCCAACTACTTCATGCTGAAAAGATGCCATAGAAGGAAAGGGATAGATAGGGCAATATAGATTTCTTTTTCCTTTCAGTCCTTCCTTACTCATTAGTAGACTGAAGGTAGAGAGCTTTGGTGGAATGCATCAAGGGGTGAAACAAAACTGGTGAGTTAATTTTGTGCAGCATTTCCCCTGTTTTGGTAAGAATGACATACACAACAAGGATAAGCTATGAAATGAGAATCATGTAATTTTCATGATTTGCATATGAGTTAAATGCTCTTATATTTGCATTTAAAGCTGGCATTGTATAATACAAAGATAAACTGTAAAATCTGGAGTAATAATTTACAATTTCAGCTTTTTCTTTACTTAGAATGTCATTAAATTAGCAAATAAAAAGCACAATAGCAAGTTGAATGATCACTCAAGAAAGGAAAATGTTTTATACCTTACTGCTTTCTACAGTATTCATTTTCTGCTCTTTGAACAAAGCACTCAACATACTCATTTTGCACCAGGCTCCACAAATTGTATAGCCAGCCCTGTTCTGGTGATGAGTGGGCAAACAAAATAGACAGGGTGCCTGTTGTCTATGGAGCTTATTTTCCACTGAGGAAAACAGGAGAAAATAAAATCAATAAGTAAATAAACAAGAAAAACCTCATTAGCTCATAATTCTGGAGGAAATAAGCAGGGTGACATGATGATCAAGGGAAGGGGATCCTCTGTAGCTGAGGCAGTAGAGAAAGCCTCTTCAAGAAAGTGTTCTATTAGCTGAGGCCAGAAACAGGAGTGGTTAATGATGCTGACACAGTGAAGTCTGCCTCTTCATTCTTAGACTCTGGCCCACACTCTGCAGTCAGCCTGAACAAGCTTGCCCCTCTCACAGTTTTACAGATGATGGCCAGGTCTCCCCAGGATTCTTCACTGTGTCTGTGCCCCTGGGTGAGCCTCCTCTGGACTTCCTGTCGAAGGACGTTCCAGAGACTTTTCTCATCAAGCTATCTAAAGACCATGACAAGTTGAAGGGAAAACATGAGGCGCACCTATTTTGGCCCAAGAGTTTGAGGAGCCTAGAAATATAATCCCTGGAGGACAAATCCCCCACTCCAGGAACTCCTTGGAGAGGTTACCTGGCCAGCGCCCTGCCTTTGTCAGTCATGCAGAGAAAGTCACATCAGAAGGGAGGATGATTTGAATGAGCCCAGATGTTTCACTTAAAACCACAACCAGGCCTAGCATTTCAGCAATTTTTTTCAGTCATTTCTTTTCATGCTCTGTACATACTCGAAAGTGGTCTAAGGAGACAGCATACCTTTAAAGAGGACAATTGCAAATGGCAGAAAATAGCAAACATGATAATAGCTTGTCGTGTCTGACAAAGTTACAGCAAAGGCAAGCTGCCTAGCAGTGAGCAGATGTGGACCAAGAGGGGTATTGCAGAGAGCTAGATGTGGCAGGCCTCAAAGCATTTTGGTCAAGGATTATAAAATACTACCCATGGTAGAACATATACAGTAAATATAACATTTCAAGAAGGATTTAGAAATATGCAAGTTTTACTATGTGAGAGCTTAAAAGAGAGTGATTGAAGTCTCAATCAAAGGGGGTGAAGAGTTTTGCCAAGTGAACTAGAATATGATTATGTAGAGGATTTGAAGCTAGGATTATTATTATTTTTTCCAAAAAGAACGCTGTACTTGGCAGCAGCCTCAATTCCAGTACACAGAAGTTAATAAACTGATGACATAGCAGGGGATTCATCGAGAGAGTCTAATTGCTTTGTCACCTTCTGCCAAGACCATGTGAAAATAAGCCCTTCTGTCCTATTTGTGCTGTTGTTGGAAAGAGATTGAGGTTGACCGTGAAAGACTCAACAAGTAACAGGTGAATTTAGGCATTTAGGCATGCTATGTTCTCACTAAATATTTGTAGAAACATTTAGTGGGCCCTGAGGGATGGGATGGGGAGGGAGGTTGAAGGGGAGTTCGGGGTGGGGGACACATGTACACCCATGAATGATTCGTGTCAATGTATGGCAAAAATCACTACAATACTGTGTAACAATTAGCCTCTGATTAAAATAAATAAATTTATTTTTTTTTTAAGTGAGAAATTTAGGTCTCGAAATTTAGGTCAGAGGACAGTCTTCTGGACTAGGCTATGGGAGTGCTACATCTTGCAGTGGCATGTGTACAGATCCTCATGTGTATGGATATATGCATGTGTAATTATCTGACATATTCCAGATATTGAGCCCTAACTGCATGCCCATAATGAGTTAGAGAAGTTTGGTCTACACATGGAAAAGATGGGTTCACTTGCCAATGGGGTGAAAAGGGAGAAGAGGAAGCTTGACACTTGATTGCAAGTCAATAGCAGAGGATGATGTGCCAGACCACTACTGCCTCATCCTGCAAGGTTGGGACTGGGACCTCTGTGGGCAAGTCCACTGTGTGATGTGATGCAGCAAGTGATTCCAGTTGTGAGTGTTCCCCAAGCCAGTCCCCACAGACACCACCAGTTTATGAGATGTTTGGGAGCAGTTAAACCAGCGTGTGGCAGATACCATTTATTTTTATGCCGTCAGACAGGGAAACTGGATGACGACATTTACTGAGCTGCTTCCTCAGATCAAAGACTTTTGGGAACTGAAGGACCGAGAAGCCCCATTTGTCAAAGTGCTTGTTTCCACGGTGGTGCTTTCTCACAGTTATGACAAAACATGGAAGTACATTGAACCTGAAATGTCAAGAGAGAGAGAAAAAAAAGCAATGAGCATCACTGTACTTTCAGAAGTTTGCTTATTTATGTTAAAACTGGACAAATAACTTTTAAAGAAGGCAATCATTGTGCAATAAAACTAGAAAATAATGTGAAGCGTTTTAGGATTATCAATGGAAACAGTGTTGCAACTTCAGAAGCAGACTGTCAGCGTTGTTGGATTAGAGTCACAATTTTAAGGGACAAGCAAAGATTTCCTCTGAAAGAGCAGCACAAGTCAGCAGCCTTTTATAAATCTGAGAGTACAGCAGTTCCCTCCAACCTTTGTGGATAAGCATGTGAATCCAAGAACTTATATTTCTAAGACATGTCAAACTCTGGCAAAGGTTTGGATTCCTCTGGGTTTATTAAAATCCATCATTTCTTCATTCTTCCGATAACCCAAGCAGAGAGTCCCCATCAACACCACAAACCCGGAGTGCATCCTGACTAAGTGTTGAAAATGATCATTATACCAAGTGTCAGGATTCAAAACCTCATGCATTGTGGGAGACCAGGATTCGATCCCTAGGTCGGGAAGATCCCTTTGTAGAAGGCATGGCAACCCACTCCAGTACTCTTGCCTGGAGAATACCCAGGACAGAAGAACCTGGCGGGCTACAGTCCATGGGGTTGCAAGAGTCGGACACAACTTTGTGGCTAAACCACCACCACCGTTTTGAACAGCTAATGAGTTTTACCGTTGTTTTTCTTACCTTTTGGAATTTCTAATCATGTGACTTACTACCAAAAAAAAGTTAGTTTTCTAGCTTTTGGTCATAGCATATATAGAAACTAAAACTTGCCTTGGAATTCCCCCCTTTGAGGTCACTTTGTGCTCCTTTGGGGCAGGGAGTGAGATCCATCTGTTTATCTTTAGCCTTGCTCTTCTGGCAAACTGGCTCACACACTGGCAATGTGATGTCTGCCACCTTGTGTTTCATGGAGGATTTCCCCCAGCCCCAGGAGTTCCATGACCTTTGTGACTCAGACATTTATGGTCAATTCTCTTCCACGCTCTCTGGATCCAAGATACTGGGTAGTGACATAAATGGCGAGTCATTGGCTGGTTCTGAAAAGATTTCCAAGAATAACTGCCCCAAAGCTTTTTAAAGAAAACGATGACTTTTAAAGATCTAGAAATGTTGTCTGTCCACTGAGGTCTAAAATGGAGACTACTGGTGGTCAAATCATCTCATAGGCATGTTTTGCTTGGCTGGGCTAGTGTTGGCCTGCAGAGTGTTTAAGAAATATTTAATTAGTTCCCAACATTTGAAAAATCAGGAGATGTCATGTAAAAAAATCCAGATTTCTGGCATCATCTGATTTGGTAGCCCAGAGTCTGCATACCCACCTGGCAATAATTGGCTACCTCTCTGTAGCAGTCATCCCATCTGGTTGGGCCAAGCACACTCCACTCATCAGACCTACCACTCCCCGCCAGACCTTCTTCACTCAACTCCATAGAATGCCTGGCTCAGTAGGCTTTTGAGGATAAGATCTTTACTTTAGAACTTCATTGTGCCTAGCATGCTGCTAAGAACTGTGGAGGAAACAGGAAAAGAACTAGCACTGTAAGCCTTCCTGGGTTATCACCTGGTTAGAGAAAACAAGAATACTAACAATAATAATAATAAGTTAATTAATAGATCAATTAAGGTCTTCATTGTGAGGTATCAAGCACAGACATGACCCCTGACCGACATACATGAATGTGTGTCCCATCTGTAGAAGTGATGATAAGAAACAGCCGGCCCTGCAGGAGAGCAGTATGAAGAAGTCAACAATTTGTCCAGTTAGGCTCTGAAGGTGCCTCCAGTGTAGACTTCAGAGATTCATCCCTGTATTTATCTACTCTTTCATTTATCAATAAATACCTATAAACTGGTGGGGAGGCCCCAAAAGTCCAACACTCAGCCCTCTCTCCAAGGAACCTTCCTGGGGAGCTTGGTGAATGACAGTCAGACATACTGCACCTTTGGATTCACTGTGGATCCAACCTCCCAGAGACCACTTTCTGCCATGGTCTGAGCTTGATGGGGGTTCTGGACTGAGGCCATTCCTGCTCAATATGGGATTTCTCCAATGAGCACCCTTTGTGTGGGCCCCACCTTCAGTCTGGCCAAAACTTCCTCAGAACTGTTCTGTGATCTGAGGCTCTTCCTACCCAATCTCCCTTCCTTCCTTCTCTCCTTTCACTAGCCTCCTGTCAGACCTGTGTCACAGTCTAAACCTCTCCCAGCCTTCTTGGCTTCCTCTCTGTTATCCCTCATAGGTGTTTCCACTAATAAGTTGCTTAGGTGTCTAATCCTTGGCCTCTGCTTCTCAGAGAAGCAAATGGAACTTGCAATTGTATGTCAGGCACTGTGCAATAAAGTGAGGGTACATACACCGTAAGCAATAGGAATAGGTTATTTAAACTAGGGGAAGGCTAGAGAATGACTTACAGATTTATTGCGTGGTCAGAAAGTCTTTCTAAGGAGACAATGCTTAAGCTGACATTTCAATAATAAGAAGGGGTGTGTGCATGTGTGTACTTAAGCGCTTAGTTGTGTCTGACTGTTTGTGACCCCATAGACTGTAGCCCACCAGGCTCCTCTGTCCATGGGATTTTTCAGGCAAGGATACTGGAGTGGGTTGCCATTTCTTCCAAGAGGGAGTAAGAAGGAGATAGATCATCAAATGAAAGTCTTAGGAGGGAACATTCCAGGTTAAGGGAAGAGCTAGTACAAAGGGTGGAGAAAAGAACATCTTTGGTATATTTGAGAAGAGATAAAAGGTCAGTGTGGTTGAACAGTAATCAAAGAGGGAAAGAATGGAGTGAGCAAAAATGTCAGAGAACTAGGGAGGAGCCCGATTGCTTTGGGATTGTCAGTAACAGTAAGCAGTTTAGAGTAGGTCAGGGAGATTATCCTCCATCTCCAAGGACAGATGGGGCTCTGTTAGGTCAAGACAGAACTCTAAGGCTTGTGTCTCCTGCTAAATGTCACAAGAAAAAGACAGAGGTTTTAAGCAGACTACAAATACAAAGCTACTGGTTGCACTTATATCATGCAGGCTTTGCGGGCCATCCTGAGAAATTAAGTACTACACAAATGTTGCATCTGTAGAGAATGCTGAGCTCCAAGCCATGTGTGTGTGTGTGTGTGTGTGTGTGTGAGATGGTGAAAGCAACCATTGCCTAAGCTGAACCTCATTCCTATGTGCTTTCAGAGTTCAGAGAAGGTATAAAAGCCTGGGAATCACAGTAAGTTGAAGAGAACTTCTTGGAGAAATGGGAAGTTAGCTTATTGAAATCATGTTGCCTGCTAAGAAAAGGGAAAAAAGCCACAGCGTTTGTCTTGCTAAAGCTGGCTGGCTGGATTTCCATTCTAAGAAAATAAGGAGTCAACAACTCCTATTGCAAACGTGCCAGCACTTTACCTGACCACTAGCAAGTCTGCAGGAGCTCCTGAACAGATGCTAGAATGCAATGACATTAGAAAGGGACTCTGTGCCTAGGTCTAGACACAGATGTGCAACTTGTTTGAAGAATATTCCTTGAATGCCAGCTTTAAGAGTCCATGCCTCAGGCACAAGCTACTGCTCTTGGACTGGAAGTTCCTGAGAATGTGTTTTGACCAGAGGACCCTTGAGGCTATTGTTCCTTTCTGCTCCTACCTGGTTTTCATTTTAAGTGGCTTTGGGTTTTGTTTGTTTGTTCGTTTTGGTTTGTTTTCAGTGTTGCCCTCCCACCCCATCTGGGGCAGGACAATGAGGAACAGATCTTTGATAGCTCACTAGTCCTTTCCTTTGGAGAATCACAGAATAGTTACACGCAGTAGGAAAGTTTCCTGAAATAGAACTGTATTATCCGATGACTGGAAAGGATGACAGAAAAGTTCACTTAACTATAAGGAAACTGATGAAAGGCCTGGATGGTTTCCCATTGTCCAAGGAGCTCAACTTCTCTAAATAAAACTCAATATGTTCATCATTCAGCCCTTGTTATGGCTGGGTCAACATGATGGCAAAGAAATGCCTTGAGCATTGAGAAATCCAACTGCTATCTCATAAGAGAATGCCACCTATTTGAAATACTTGCTTTTTAATTTCCTTCTGAATATTTTTAAATTAACTTTGTGTTGATACTTGTGCATTTATACATATTATAAATTTTAAATAAGTGATCAATAAATTTTCAAAGGGCTTCCCTGGTGGCTCAGATGGTAAAGTGTCTGCCCGCAATGCGGGAGACCTGGGTTCGATCCCTGGGTTGGGAAGATCCCCTGGAGAAGGAAATGGCAATCTACTCCAGTACTCTTGCCTGGAAAAGCCCATGGACAGAGGACATTTTTAGGCTACAGTCCTTGGGGTCTCAAAGAGTCAGACACGACCAAGTGACTTCAACTTCACTTAAAAGTGAGTGTAAATATACAGGCACAATAGATCAAGAACCAGACCCCATAAATCTTACGGGGTCTTATCAGCACCCCATAAATCCTCCTGTTGCTCTCTTCCTGGAGAAGGCAATCTACTATCCTGGATTCTAACACAGATAAGTTAAATTTTCTTGTTTTGTAGTTTATATATTAATAAATTGACTCTTACTATATGCACTCCTGATCTCAAGGAAAAAGTCTTTAGTATTTCACGATTGAAAATAACATTTTTATATATCAAATTTTAAAAGTTCTCTTCTATTTCTACTTTGCTATGAATTTTCATCATGAATAGATATTGAATTTTGCCAAATGCTTTCTTTTATTCTATTGGAGTGGTTTGCTTTTTTTATGTTTTTCTTCTGTTAACATAGTGAGTTGTGTTGGTTGATTTTTCTAATGTTAAAACCTTCCAAAACCAGAGTAAAGTCTATTAGCTATATTGTATTATTCTTTTTATATATCATTGGTTTCAATTTTCTGACATTTTGTTTAAAAGTTTTTACATCCATGTTTATGAAAGAGCTGACTTGTAATTTTAAAAACAAATTTCATTTTTAAACAGATCTTTAGACTGACTTCCCTGGTGGCTCAGACGGCAAAGCGTCTGCCTACAATGCGGGAGACCTGGGTTTGATCCCTGGGTTGTGAAGATTCCCTGGAGAAGGAAATGGCAATCCACTCCAGTATTCTTACCTGGAAAATCCCATGGACAGAGGAGCCTGGTAGGCTACAGTCCATGGGGTTGCAAAGAGTCGGACTCCACTGAGATTTCACTTTCACTTTCTTTAGATTGCTCAGTGTTAGTTCTATTTTTAGTTGCAATAAGTAATATTTATTTAAGAGCTTTGTACATTTTATCCAAATTGCTAAATATATTAGTGTCAAGTTTATTATAATACCCTGTTACTATCATTTGATATCTTTAGGATTTGTAGTCATGTTGTCCTTTTCAATATTGACACCAATCATTTATTTTTATTTCCTAACAAGTTTTGCCAGCAACTTATCAATTTTGTAGATCTTTTCAAGAAACTAAATTTTGGTTTTGCTGATTTCCTCTATTATATGCATGTGGGTTTTTTAATTTGTCATTTGTCATTTTATTATTTATTTCCATTTGCTTCTCTTTACTTACTTTTTGAGATGAAGATTTAAATAATTCATTTCTTGACTTTCTTCATTTTCTGCATTTAGAGGTATAAATTATCCTCCATGTAAGGAAATGGCTGCATGCCACAAGTTTTGATATATCAAGTCTTCATCATCATCCAGTTCAAAATATTTTAATTTTCAATGTGGTTTCTTCTTTGATACATAGTTTATAAATTTATCTTTTTCAATATCCTGGTGTTAACTTCTCCTAATCATCTTTGTTGCTGTTTTTTCTTGATTCCACTGTGGTCAAAGGATCTATTTGTAATTCTAAATAATTTCAGTCCTTTAAAATTTATCAGTTCTGGCTTAATGGCCTAACATATGGTTAATTTTTACACCAGTAAATTGCTAATTATGTATACCTGGAAAGTGTTATTTTGGGGTGTAATGTTTCATATTTGTCAGATAATACAAGCTTGTTAAGTTCAGAATTTCTATATCATTTTGAGTTTTTTGGTTGCTCATTCTATAGGCTATTGACCCAAGTACATCATAATTTCTTACTATGATTATTTATCTATTTTAAGGTTAATTTTGCCAATTTAAAAATATTTTGAAGATTTATAGGGTTCAATTAAACTTATGGATGTGTGTCTTTGAAATGGAAAGACCCATTCATTATTAGAAAATACCTCTAAAAGATCCAACTGACTCTTCTTTTTAAAATAAATTTCAATTTTCGTTGTGTATACATATCTATAGATTGTTTGTTTAGATAGATGTATATGATGTGATAGATATAGATATCCATATGCATATCATATATACAGAGATTGATGATAGATAGCCTATCTTGGTCTCTATTTTTTTAAATCTGTTTTTCTGGGACTTTGATACACCAACACTTCATGTACCCTCAAAACTCAGCAAGTATTCTGTGAGTAAAAGTGATCATGTGTTTGAAGCTTCTGATTTTCAATTTGTTATTCTAGTTTTGTAAGACCACTGAAATCTTTGTTTTTTCCTCTTTTGCCCAGCAAAAATTTGATGCCATATATTTTCATGACTTCTGTCTCTTTATAGGCAACTTCCAGTATTTGTAATATCAACTTTGCTTAATGAATGACTAAATTTCAAAACTAGCACATCAGATTATTTTTGTAGTATCTTTTGCATAACTATTCATCAATGTATTCACTTCACAGATATTTGTTGAGCTTCTGTCATATCACAAAACTGAACTTACTGCTGTGAGTTTTTTTTGTTTCTATGAAGACAGTTAAACCTCAATACAAAGAGTCATGATTGGTGATAAAGTTTTTACTTGAACACTTTGAAATGAGATAAAGATAACATAAGATACATGTCAGTATAAAATAATCAATTTCCTTCTTTAGAAAGACTATCTCTATTCTAAGATCAAGACCTTAATATTTTCAATGCTAAATATCTTTTCTTGCTTCTCCTTTCAGAAATCAGATGGTTGGCTACAACACTTCAACAACCAAAAAAATCCTGGCACATTTTTAAAATCATATTTTTAAGTTTCAGAGAGCCATGGAAGTAACAAGGACTAGATGAACTAAAACCAAGAGAGTAGAAAACATTTCCTAAATGGCCTGGGAGCATTTGTTGATTGTGGGTGTGATATTGGTCTTCCCCTGGGCAGTGAATTCTCTCTCTATCCTTCACCTGCATGTTTTTAAATATCTGCTAGTTGCTATCAATTCCAAAGAAAAAACTTGCTGAAAGAAAAAAAAAAGAAAATTAAAATTTTGTTTTGTATTACAGCAACATACTACCTCTGATAAATTTTTGGTGGGAAAGAGAGTTCAAAAGTTGTGGTTAAACTGAGTTTTAAGAAGTTATCTATTGATTTTCTTTACCCATGCTAATTTTATTTTGCCTCATTATGAATCACTCACAATAGCAAAAAAAAAAAAAAATAGTGCTAAACATAACTGCAAAATATGAGTATGTATTTTGTGTCTTCCATGGGTTATTTGTCATTTTATTAAATCTTAACAAGGACCTGTTAAGGTGTCATTGCCCCCGTGTTATTGAATACATTTGAGGAAACTGAGGCTCAGTAAGGTAATGTGACTTGAACAAAGTCAAAGAACAGATGGCAGAGTCTGTTTTAATCCCAGGTGCCAAGGTTTTGAGTCCAGTGGTTTTCCCACTACACCAGTGATGTCTTAATATTCTGCTTTGGTTTCATATTAATTGTACTGTTGGTCATGGTAAGAATACTAATGAATACAATTACCAATGATTTAGTAAGGGAACAATTTTAAAAGCTGAAATTTATTAGAAATGGCCAATTTAGTTTTATAAGGGATAGGTCATACTGAAATAAGTGACTGAGTTTTTCTAGGATATAATTTCCATGGTGACCATGGAAAGATTGACATTATGTGCTTGGAATTCCAAAAAGGTTTTGGTAACATCTCAGAGATCATTAGCTCAGATCTTGGACTGAGGGTAAAGTACCTTAATAGACAGAAACCAGGCTCAAAACAGCAACTGAAAGAATGAATTTTTTTAGCTGGAAAGAAGTAGTAAGTAGGGCACCCTGAGGTGAGATGGGATGTTCTTTTTTGTAATTTGTAGAAATATTTAGAACTTATAAATATGATGTCCCTGGTGTGTTGACAATATATAAATTAGGGGAAAAGTCATCTCCTGCTGCTGCTGTTGAGTTGCTTCATTCGTGTCCGACTCTGTGTGACCCCGTGGACTGCAGCCCTCCAGGCTCTTCTATCCATGGAATTCTCCAGCAAGAATACTAGAGTGGGTTGCCATGCCCTCCTCCAGGGGATCTTCCTGACCCAGGGATTGAACCCAGGTCTCCTGTATTGCAGGCAAAGTCTTTACTGCTGAGCCACCAGGGAAGACCCAAAAGTCATCTAGCCAAATTCAGTTTAGCATACCCCAAATACAATTAATACAATTAATCTAACTCCTTTTGAAGGAGATAATGGGCTGGTTGGCTAGACATCTGGATGTGGAGACCCAACTCAGAATAATCCCCAAAGAAAGAAAGTACATAAAGCCCTCTCAAGTCGAGTATGGGGTCTTTTTTTGGTAGTAAAAAAAGAGGTATAAATAATAAGTATATAAAAAATAAAAGGAGCATAGTCAGAAATTAATAGGAATATATGCAACTCAAAGTCAGAAGAGACACTTAATTGTCCTCTGTGTGTGTGCCTAGTCACTCAATCATGTCAGACTCTTGCGGCCCCATAGACTGTAGCCTGCCAGGTTCTATGGGATTCTCCAGGCAGGAATACTGGAGTGGGTTGCCATTTCCTTCTCCAGGGGATCTTCCCAACCCAGGAATCGAACCCAGGTCTCCTGCATTGAGGGTAGACTCTTTATCGACTGAGCTACGAGGTAAGCCCTTTCTTTAATTTTTTTTTTTTCTTTATCTTTTTCCCCTGAACCTAAGGCTTCATTCAGTACTTTTCTCTCTCATTGGAGCCTTTGACAATTTTTTCTCACCAAAATTAAAAAAGAAAGGAAAAAAAAAAAAGAATAGTCTTCCAGAACAGAGAACAAGAGATCTTTTCCAAAACATTACACAGGCTGTCTGAGGGTCAAAGCAGTTCCTCTGTGTGTGTGTCTGTGTCTGTTTGAATATTTGTGTCTGTGATTCAATATTATTATACATTACAAAATGATCACCACAATAAGTCTACTAACCATCTGTCACCTTACAAAGTTTTCATAATATTTTTGGTTGTATTTCCTATGTTACACATTCATTATCCTTATGAATTATTTATTTTATAAATGGAAGTTCATGTCTCTTATTCTCCCTCACTTGCTTCATTCAATCCTCTCTCCTACACCTATTTTCTATGTCTATATGTACCGTTTGTTCTCTGTATCAGTGAGCGTGTTCCTCTTTGTTTGTTTATTTGTTTTGTTTTATAGATTCCACATATAAGTGGAATCATATACTCCTTGTCTTTTCCTGTCTGACTTTTTTCACTTAGCATAGTACCCTCTGTTGTTGTTGTCAAAGTTCAGGCACGAAGTCATTTCTGACTCTTGCAACCCCATGGACTGTAACGTGCCAGGCTTCTCTGTTCTCCACTACCTCCTGGACTTTGCTCAGATTCATGTCCACTGAGTTGGTGATGCTGTCTAACCATCTCATTCTCTGCCACTCCTTTCTCCTTTTGCCTTCAATCTTTCCCAGCATCAGAGTCTTTTCTAATGAATTGGCTCTTTACATCAGGTGACCAAAGTATTCAGCTTCAGCTTCAGCAACAGTCCTTTCAATGTATAATTCAGAGTTTATTTCCTTTAGGATTGACTAGTTTGATCTCCTTGCAGTCCAAGGGAATCTCAAGAGTCTTCTCCAGTACTGCAGTTTGAAAGCATCAATTCTTCCACAGTCAGTCTTCTTTATGGTCAAACTCTCACATCTGTACTTGACTACTGGAAAGCCATAGCTTTGACTATACTAACCTTTGTTGGTAAAGTAATATCTCTGCATTTTAACATGCTGTCTAGGTTTGTCATAGCTTTTCTTCCAAGGAGCAAGCATCTTTTAATTTCATGGCTGTAGTCAACATTTGCAGTGATTTGGGAGCCCAAAGAAAAGAAAATCCAGCATTGTTTCCAATTTTTCCCCTTCTGTTTTCCATGAAGTGATCAGACTAGACGCAATGATCTTTGTTTTTTGAATGGTGAGTTTCAAGCCAGCTTTTTCACTTTTCTCTTTCACCCTCATCAAGAGGTTCTTTAGTTCCTCTTCACTTTCTGCCATTAGAGTGGTATCATCCACATATCTGAGGTTGTTGATGTTTCTCCAGGCAATCTTGATTCTGCCTTGTGCTTCATCCAGCCTCACATTTTGCATGATGTGCTCTTCATATACATTAAATAAGCAAGGAAACAATATACTGCCTTGATGTACTCCTTTCCCAATTTGGAACAAGTCCATTGTTCCATGTCGGATTCTAACTGTTGCTTCCTGACCCGCATACAGGTTTCTCAGGAGACAGGTAAGGTGGTCTGGTATTCCCATCTCTTTAAGAATTATCCACAGCTTGTTGTCATCCATACAGTCCAAGGTTTTAGCATAGTCAATGAAGCAGAAGTAGATGTCTTTTTGGAATTTCCTTGCTTTCTCCACAATCCAATGAATGTTGGCAATTTGATCTCTGGTTCTTCTGCCTCTTAAAAACCCAGCCTGTACATCTGGAAGTTCTTGGTTCACATACTGCTGAAGGCTAGCTTGAAAGATTTTGAGCATAACCTTGGTAGCATGTGAGCTTCCTTGGTGGCTGAGGGTAAAGCATCCACCTGCAATGCAGGAGACCCAGGTTTGATCCCTGGGTCAGGAAGATCCCCTGGAGAAAGAAATGGCAACTCACTCCAGTATTCTTGCCTGAAGAATCCCATGGATGGAGGAGCCTGGTAGGCTACAGTCTACAGGGTCTCAAAGAGTCAGACACAACTGAGCGACTTCACACACTTTGCTAGCATGTGAAATGAGCAAAACTGTATGGCAGTTTGAGCAGTTTTGGGCATTGCCTTCCTTTGGAATTGGAATGAAAACTGACTTTTTCTAGTCCTGTGGCCACTGCTAAGTTTTCCAAATTTGCTGGCATATTGAGTGCAGCATTTTCATAGCATCATTGTTTAGGATTTGAAATAGCTCAGCTGGAATTCCATCACCTTCACTAGCTTCGCTTGTAGTGAGGCTTCCTAAGGCCCACTTGATTTCACACTTCAGGATGTCTGTCTCTAGGTGAGAGACCACACAATCACAATTATCCGGATCATTAAGACCTTCTTTGTATAGTTCTCCTTGACACCTCTTCTTAATCTCCTCTGCTTCGCTAGGTCCTTACATTTCTGTCCTTTATCATGCTCATCCTTCATGAAATATTTCCTTAATATCTCCAATTTTCTTGAAGGGATGTCTAGTCTTTCCCATTCTATTGTTTTTCTTTATTTCTTTGCATTCTTCATTATCTCTCCTTGTTATTCTCTGGAACTCTGCATTCAGTTTGGTTATATCTTTCCCTTTCTTCCTTGGTTCTTGTGTCTCTTCTTTCCTCAGCTTTTTGTAAAGCCTCCTCAGACAGCCACTCTGCCTTCTTGCATTTCTTTTTCTTTGGGGCAGTTTTAGTTACTGCCTCCTGTATGATGTTATGACCCTCTGTCCATAGTTTTTCAGGTACTCTTTCTACCAGATCTAATCCCTTGAATCTATTTGTCATATCCACTGTATAGCCATAAGGGATTTGATTTAGGTCACACTTGAATGAATAGCCTAGTGATTTTTCCTATTTCTTCAATATAAGCCTGAATGTTACATTAAGAAGCTCATGATTGAAGCCATAGTCAGTTCCAGGTCTTGTTCTTATGGACTGAATAGAGTTTCTCCATGTTCAGCTGCAAAGAACATAATCAATGTGATTTTGGTATTGACCATGTGGAGATGTCCACATGTAGAAGTATCTCTTGGGTTGTTGGAAAAGAGTATTTGCTATGACCAGCATGTTCTCTTGACAATTCTCTGTTAAACTTTGTCCTGCCTCATTTTTTACTCCAAGTCCAAACATGGCTGCTATTCCAAGTATCTCTTGACTTCCTACTTTTGCATTCCAATCCCCGATGATGAATAGAACATCTATTTTTTGGTGTTAGTTCTAGCAGGTCTTCCTAGAAACTGCCAGCTTCTTTGGCATGAGTGGTTGTGGCATAGACTTGGATTACTCTGATCTTGAATGGTTTGCCTTGGAAATGAACCAAGATCATTTTGTCATTTTTGAGATTGCACCCAAGTACTGCTTTTCAGACTCTTTTGTTCACTGTGAGGGCTACTTCATGTCTTCTAAAGTTTTCTTGCCTAAAGTAGTAGATGTAATGGTCATCTCAATTAAGTTCACCCATTCTCATCCATATTAGTTCACTGACTCCTAATATATCGATATTCAGTCTTACTATCTCCTGCTTGACCATGTCCAATTTACCTCGGTTCATAAACCTAACATTCTAGGTCCCTATGCAGTATTTTTCTTATAGCACTGGACTTTACTTTCATCACCAGACACATCCACAACTGTGTGTCATTTCCACTTTGGTCCAGTCACTTTATTCTTTCTGTAACTATTGGCAAATGCCCTCTGCTCCTCCCCTGTAGCATATTTGACACCTTCTACCTGGGGCGGGTGGGGGGGGGGCAGTGCTCATCTTCTTGTGTCATATCTTTTTGCCTTTTCACACTGTTCATGGGGTTTTTACAGCAAGAATACCTGGAGTGGTCTGCAATTTCCTTCTCCAGGGGACCACATTTTGTCAGAACTCTTCACTACAATCCATCTCTCTTGGGTGGCCCTGCATGGCATGACTCATAGCTTCACTGAGTTATCCAAGCCACTTCACCGTGACGAGGCTGTGATCTATGAAGGGAATAATACCCCCTTAAACCCATCCATATTTTCACATATGGCAAGATTTCATTCTTTTCATGGCTGAGTAATAGTCCATCACGTATATATACCACATCTTTTTATTCATTTATCTATTGATGACCACTTAGTTTGCTTTTATATTTTGGCTATTGCAAATAATGCAGCAAATAGTATTAATGTTTTTATTTTCTTTGGGAAAATGCCCAGAATTGGAACTGCTGAATGGTACTTTTTTTTTTTTTTTTTTTTTTAAGTTTTTGAGGATGTTTTATACTGTTTTCTTTGGCTTTCCAGGTGGCGCTAGTGGCAAAGAAAGTGAAAGTCACTCAACTGTGTCCTACTCTTTGCGATCACATGGACTATACGGTCCTTGGAATTCTCCAGGCTAGAATACTGGAGGGGTGTGGAGGCCACTGTTCCCTTCTCCAGGGGATCTTCTCACCCAGGGACTGAACCCAGGCCTCCCACATTTCAGGTGGGTTCTTTACCATCTGAGTCACCTGGGAATACAGTAGAAGATAACTGGGGTCCAATTTTTACCTGCCTACTCAGGCATAGAAAAATCTCTTTACCCCACATCTCAGCTACTACTGAAGTTGCGTCAGTGTGGGTACTTGGGAGATCCATCCCCAAGTACCTAGTAACCTAAACCATAAAAAGAGTCAAGAATTGTGGTATGCTTCAGTTTGAAGTATAGAACTATAAGAGAAAGCCATCATGATATTAGAAGAATCCATTTTAATATACTGGGGGAAGAAATGGCGTATTTTGCTAATACTATATCTTGTTTAAAGATTGATGTTAGTTACTTTTGACTTTTCATATGAATATTTCATCTTCGACACCTTCTAAATTAAAACCACTCTGTTTCATGGGTTGGCAATTTATTTCAATTGTTATTTTACCATATCTGTTATATTAGAT
The DNA here is from genome assembly GCF_963930625.1 of Muntiacus reevesi. Classification (NCBI taxonomy): domain Eukaryota; kingdom Metazoa; phylum Chordata; class Mammalia; order Artiodactyla; family Cervidae; genus Muntiacus; species Muntiacus reevesi. The sequence goes on from NC_089260.1 coordinate 12,749,639, forward strand.
GAAAGTATTATTAATTTAGATCTATTTGATCTTATACCTAATATAAAAATACAAGAAAATGAATGCTGAATTCATAAGGAGATTCCCATTCCACAACTGTTATATTATTTATCTAGATTTTTGACCATGGTATTATTCCAGTCAAAATCCAGTTAGAGTTCCCGCCACCATATAAACATACTTTTTTCAATAGTAGCAACAAATTTAAGAAATAATGCAGCTATTTCTGAGTCTTTTTATATATATATAGCCTCCTACATTTTGATCTGCTTTTATTTAAAATAAGAAAAAATACATATCCTAAACGCTTCCTTAATATTTTATCCTTGGAAACAACTTTTCTTCTAAAATTGAAAGGTTTATAACTAACCCAACTTTTTCCATTTATATTGCTCAAACTTTCTTTATCTTTCTATGTAATTTACTAAACCAACAGATAATTCCATTCTCTGAGAGAAAACATATTTCAGAAAGTTCACACCGATAACTTTCAAATACCATTGTTGTCAATAGAAATAGGCCAAAATCTCCAAACTCCAAATTCCCACATAATCTCCAATTCTCCCACCAGGCTTCTGAAACTGTACATTGAAAGACACCGCAAGCACATTCACACTTTGGTGGGAGCTTCGTTCCCAAACCCCTCTCTGCTTTCCTACCATGTGAGGTTCTAAAGGACCCTGTCATTTATTTAGCATCTTTGACCCTGGATCAGAGGCAGAGCAAAGAGGTCTGTTCTGAGTTTTCTGTGCTAGTGTTCCACACTGGCCTTGCCTGGACTTCTCAGCTGACAGCACCTTCCTGCTCCTGTATCACTGTGCCGCAACTCCATCACAGCGTGGAAGAGATAAGGGAGACCTGTTCTCGTTTGTTCTCACTTGTTTGTATATATAATCCCTTTGTTTTGTCCTCTAAAATTCCATTCTTGGCTAGTGCTATAGGGTCAAGTAAGAAGCTCCATTCATCCTTGAACCTCTTCCTCTTTCTCTCACCGTGTATATGCCAGGCACTGTGCTAGGAACACGGATATAATGATGGCCAAGGAAACAGTGTTTGAGCCCTCTCAGGGCTCAGAGATGCTTCAGACTCCCACGTTCATCCATAGTCTATAGTTTGGGAAATATGATTATCATGTTTCCAGCTCAAAGGGTAGCCGGAATAAGACTTAAAATCAATGATAATGAAACAAGGTGGGTACAAACCACATTCACACGTTTCTCTTCACTCAGCACACCTTGAAGAGTACCCTTCATGCCCCAAGCACTGTCGGAGTCCCTGGGTGCAGCGCTGTGAACAAACTTGACAAAGTCTGCCCTTTGTCCAACGGCCCATACTCTGGTGAGAGGAGTTAGATGATATGAGTGCACAAGTAAATGAATCAATACAATGAACTCAGAGGGTAATATGGGCTGGGAAAGAAATTAAAGTATATCATGAGCCCGAAAGTGACTAGGATGGAGCAAACAGACAGGTCTACACTAACCAGGGTGGTGGAGGAGAGGGTACATGGACTGAAAACTCCACCTGAGCAAAAGTCTAGCATCCAGAATGTTCTGGGAAGAAGGGCCAGCAACTGCAAAAAGCCTCAGACCAGGAAAAAGCTGGCCTATACTGGGAACAGAAATGCCCCTAGAGAGTGACCTGTGCTTATTGAATACCTTGGGCTGCCAGTGCAAGATAGAGTGGGGGAGAGGGGGAGCAGGGCTAGATCTGTAGAACCTGGTAGGTCAAAACCTGACTTTGGACTTGACCCTAAATGAGATGGGAGCGTCATGGAAGGTTTTAAGTCAGGGGTTAAAAACACCCTGCTGGTTACCGTGTTGCTTTGTGGGAGAAGGACATCAGGGGGCCAGAGTGGAAGCAGGAGATTAGTAAGTACAACACGACATATGACACATCTAAAGTTTAATCCAGTGACCATCTGCAGACAGTGAAAGAGAACCCCTCTGGCTTGGTCACACCCAAACACAGGTCTAGAGGTAGAGGGCCTTAGTCTGCTACAGGACATTTGGGAACAGACCTCAGGATCTTCTCCTGTAGACTCTTCCTCTCTCCAAACAGCACTGTGTAAAGGGGAGAGTGAGTGAAAGTGAAAGTGTTAGTTGCTCAGTCGTGTCTGACTCTTTGCGACCTCATGGACTGTAGCCCGCCAGGCTTCTCGGTCCATGGCATTCTCCAGGCAAGAATACTGGAGTGGGTTGCTTGCTATTCTCTTCTCCAGGGGATCTTCCCCACCCAGGATGCTAACCCATGACTCTTGAGTCTCCTGCATTGCAGTCTGATTCTTAATCATCTGAGCCACAGTGAAGCCCAAGAGGAGAGTAGCTGGCTTTCAAATAAGTCCGGCTGTGTTGGAATCCCAGCTCCATCACGGCACCTCTCCAGCCTCAGTAGTTCCCTCTGTGAAGTGGAGCTAATGAGCCCTCTTCTCAAGAAGGCTGTGGGAGTAGATTAGATAACATAGGCAGAAGGTTATCTTCTCTTCTCCCTGGGGTGGCACGTATCAGGTAAGAGTGCAAGGAATAGCAATTGTCCTCTGCATCCCAGACTAGAAAAGGCCATGTTTAGAAGGAAACTTGTGTTTATCACTTGTCCATAGGAAGCACGAATGTAACATGAGTAGGGGACTAGAAGGGTCATTTGAACCTACTTTATTCAATCAACAAGAAACTAAAGCTGAGATTTTTTTTTTTTTAAAGTCAAGAAAAGCAGTCATGGAAAAGGTTTGCCTAACTCCATGCCAAAGGAAAACCCTGTGTCACACCTTCTCAGAGACAAAGGGGTGAGGACTAACGTTTACATAGTTGCAAACTATTTCAGTCATTCTTTTAGGCAATATGCCATGGGAATGTGATTTGAATAGTGAGGCAAATTTGGAGTTTGGATCTGCATGTAAAGAAAGGGCCAGGATGAAAGTTGGAGTAATAACTTTCACCTGACAGCCAGTGGAGGGGTTTACGTGGGTAAATGGTTTTCTAATTGACAGTTTTAGACCCTGGCAAGGGTGATAGAAATGGAGTCCAAATCTTTTTGAGGGATTGTAACTCTAAAAGCTGTGTTAATGCGATAGATTAAATGTACCAAAGCCGAGGCAGCCGTCGGCAGACCCCGGGCCTGGGGATTGCCTTTTCCTGGTTTCACAACTGTTTATTTTGATTGCTTTAAGGGTTGCAAAGCCCTGTTGCTTTCCTTTCAAATTTCTGGCCCACCTCTACCCATACTGCTGGTTCATTTAAGCTTCTTTCCAACTTTGGCTTCCTCACAAAGCCTGTGCTAATTGAGCGGTCAAAGATTTTGGGTGGTCAAATTTGGTTATCCTGAACAGTCGTAACCTCCAGGATTTGCCCTTTGGCATACATTTTCAGAACTTGTTCACACACCTTGCATCTGTAGTAGTCAGTTTATACTGAATAACAAACAACCTCAGAAGTCTCTGACCTTACGGCTTGGCAGTACAGCTCTCATGGACTAGGTTTTGGCTAATTTAATCTGAGTTCAACTGCTCAGTGACTGTATTTTGGGATGCAAGCTTGTTGGGTTGGCTCCATGATTGGCTTCCATTCAGATGTAACCTCCCCCCTGCCCCATGTCCTTTTGCTTACTGGGAACAGGAGCTGTGTAAGGTCTGACCTCATGGCAAATGGAAGAAGCTCAAGAGGGCTAATAAGTACACATTTCAAGCCTTTGCTCACATCACTCCTTCATTATACACAGGTCAAGACAAATCATACAGCCAAATCTGAGATCCAGGAGCAGGAAAAATATACTCTTCCTCTGGAGGGAGAAAGGAAAATCATATGACAACAAAGGGCATGGATGTGTGATTCTAACATAGGGATGTTTGAAGAGCTGGAGACCAATGAGTCAATCTTCTACAACCTCTTCTCCAATTCCTGGCCATGTTCCTGATCTTGAATAACAGTGGGAAAAGGAGGCATGGAGCATATGGAACCCCCTTGGGGAATTATGTTTATTTCTGCACCTTCTACTCCACTTACTCTCATATCTGGGGTTTCCTTGGATCTTACGTGTCTATTATACTGACTATACGTATACTGACAAACTCACTTGAAAAATAATTCAGACTTCACAGGTTATGCTCCCATTGGTGTAATGTAAGGCCCACTTCAAAAACTTCCGTAATTCAATCTGGGACTCCTCAGGAGTGTTTGAGATGATGTTACAAAAGACTCCTTTGCGTTCTGCCCTGGCACCCCCTTGCTGACACCAGCACTGATGCTAACGCCTGTGACTCATCCAAGAGAAGGAGCCTCATCAGCTTTCAAGGCTTGGTTTATCCCCTCCTCCATGAGGGATAATCCTAGGCTTCAGTTTTACACTGTTGCCAGAGTTTCTCTGCAGGAGGAAGTCCAGGTTATCCACCATGGTTGTCAGCTTAACATCCATCCTTCCTTTTATTAGCTGCCCTTCCTTTTCTGTGGTGGCGGTGGTTTAGTTGCTAAGTCAAGACTGACTCTTTGTGACCCCGTGGATTATAGCCTGCCAGGCTTCTCTTTCCATGAGATTTTCCAGGGAAGAATACTAGAGTGGGTTGCCATTTTCTTCTCCAGGGCATCTTCCTGACCCAGGGATCGAACCTGTGTCTCCTGCATTACAGGAAGACTCTTTACTGCTGAGCCACTAGGGATTCCCTTCTTCCCCGAATCACTTCCCTATTCTTCAGTTGATGCTAATTTCACCATTCGAATAAACTACTTGTGCCTAAATCTCAGAGTCAGTCTCTGGGAAACCAAACCAAAAACTTATCAAAGCAGTTTTTTCAAACCCCATAGGGCTGACTTGGATAACTTCCAAAATGCTATTTTCCATATACCCTGTCTTCCCATCCCTCTTGTGAGGATCTTAGAACCTTCCTATAGACCTCTTTGCCCAGATAATTGCAAGAGGCTGGTCTCATAGACCCACCAGACTTGCCTAAATTAATGCCTGGATCCAGCGTGTACACAGCTCGGGCTCAAATGGACAAATCCACCGTATTGTAAATTCACATTCATCGTCACATTCTGTAATGCTTCTTGAGTTATTTCTATGTAAAAAGTACTGACAAAGGTGCTTGGAACATCAATCATATGAGAAATAGTCCATGACCATGAGGAAAGAGGGGTCTAATGGAACTCTTCTTACTGAGGCAAATGCTGCCTTCTGCACTTTATTTTCACTCTTCCCTTGATATTTTGAAAAGAGAATCTATTAACTCCTGTAAATATAAAAACCCCAAACTGTCAAATTTTGGTTAACCTAGCAGGTTGAATAAGTGCTTACAAGACAAGATAGGCCGTCAGATGAGTCATATTTTCCCTTATTTGTCTGTGAGTAGAAGTAGGTCTTGCCCAAAGTAAGCTCTCAATGAACGTTCATCGCATGGATAAAGTGCTCACCCAGGCTCCATTGGAGCCCAGGACTCACTTGAGGAAATTATTTCACTCCCAAGAACATCACTGTGGCACTGCAAAATTAAAGCATCAAACCCACCTGACTCTAAAGTCCAGTCTATGGATCTGTATACTCAAAATATGTATTCTTAAAGGAAAGTTTTATTGATATCACTTTAGGAATATTTTCTTGGGCCAAAGAAAGAAACTGCTAAAATGGTGCTAAGTAAGTAAGTGAAAGTCATTCAGTCGTGTCTGACTCTTTACAACCACAAGACTATACAGTCCATGGAATTCACTAGGCCAGAATACTGGAGTATTAAGGCCTTTCCCTTCTCCAGGGGATCTTCTCAACGTAGGGATTAAACCCAGGTCTCCTGCATTGTGGGCGGATTCTTTACCAACTGAGCCACAAAGAGTGGGAAAGTCATTTGAGAGAAATGTGGAAGTTTCCTGTTAGATTTTATTTTCCAAATTTGTCTCAAACTCTGATTGTTGATCAGAGTCATGACAAGGAAGAAGAAAACCCATACTCAGTTCATCATATGTTTATTCAGTGTCTACTGTTAACATCAAGCTGTACCAGACACTGAGGATATAAGACAACAAATAGACACATTCTAATCTCACTGAGCTCACTGTCATCTCAAAGCCCAATGTACCTGAACTGGTGGGTTCACTCACCCACACATCAGTCCCAACCCCACTTACACAAGGTAGTCAGAATGCATTCACTGCATTCATACATCATACATCATTTTATCCTATGATCTATTTGGGGTTCAATGACAAATTCTAAATGCTAAATTCAGATGATGCTCATCCAGATTTAGATGCATCATCTAAATTCAGATGATGCTCCCCAAGCATCATCTGAGAACAAGAGGAAGGGCCGCACCCACAAATTACTTCTCTGGGGAGTTCACAGTCCTCTTGCTCTGGTGTAAAAAGCAGTTGCTCAAAGCAGAGCAAAGAAGTATAGACAAAGTAAAACCCATCTTCCTGGTTGGCAATTTCCCTTAAGACTATAAAGAAATATGTCACAGGAAATATGGAGCTGGAGTCCTCACAGCTGCTGAAGACAAGGCAACGAGCAGAGAAGGGAACCGGGAGGGAATGAAGAAAGATTAAAATATCAAAAGGGAAATCAGTAAATTTGAAACCTCAGACCTGGAACCAATTAGAGGTCAGCTGGCAACTGTCAAGAATCAATATAAGAAAGATGTAATTTTTAATAACTCAGAAATAAAGTATGCTATTAACATGCTAGGAATTGGGACAGGGGAGGAAAAAGAGTGAGGAAAAATGTAGTCTGTTAGCAATTATGTTGTGCATGCCAGGGCCAGCTTAGAGGAGTCACTCTCACCTTCTCAGGGCTCCACTCTGTGTTTCAGCCTCAGCACAGCGCCCTTCATCCTCTGCCTGGCACCCCCCAAGCACACCTGGCATGTCTGCTGCTCAGCGAGTGCGGAACTCAACGTATCAAGGATTCCTCTGGGTCCTCAATCTAGACTCTTTCTCCAAAGAAGTTGGAATTCTGGGAAACTTTATTAAAAACAACCCTTGAGAAAAGGGAACCCTCTTACACTGTTGGTGGGAATGCAAACTAGTACAGCCACTATGGAAAACAGTGTGGAGATTTCTTTAAAAACTGGAAATAGAACTGCCATGTGACCCAGCAATCCCACTGCTGGGCATACACACTGAGGAATCCAGATCTGAAAGAAACACGTGTACCCCAATGTTCATCGCAGCACTGTTTATAATAGCTAGGACATGGAAGCAACCTAGATGCCCATCAACAGATGAATGGATAAGGAAGCTGTGGTACATATACACCGTGGAATATTACTCAGCTGTTAAAAAGAATCCATTTGAATCAGTTCTAATGAGATGGATGAAACTGGAGCCCATCATACAGAGTGAAGTAAGCCAGAAAGATAAAGACCATTACAGTATACTAACACATATATATGGAATTTAGATAGATGGTAGCGATAACCCTATATGCAAAACAGAAAAAGAGACACAGAAGTACAGAACAGACTTTTGAACTCTGGGGGAGAAGGTGAGGGTGGGATGTTTTGAAAGAACAGCATGTATATTATCTATGGTGAAACGGACCACCAGCCCAGGTGAGATGCATGAGACAAGTGCTCGGGCCTGGTGCGCTGGGAGGACCCTGAGGAGTCGGGTGGAGAGGGAGGTGGGAGCGGGGATCGGGATGGGGAATATGTGTAACTCTATGGCTGATTCATGTCAATGTATGACAAAACCCACTGAAATGTTGTGAAGTGATTGGCCTCCAACTAATAAAATGATATTTAAAAAAAAAAAAAAAACCCTTGGTCTTTACATAAGTAAATGCCTACCTTTCTAGTTATTTATACACTAAATTGATATCTTTAAATACCAAAAGCTTAATCAAGGATTTTCACATTTGGCAAGTTTTTATGAATCTCACCAAGATAGGAGTGTAGAGTCAAATTGGGAAATATTTTCTAAGGACTGAAGATGAGTACAATTTGAAAATCACTTTGGAGATGGACACTCTTTCAAAGAATGAAAATGTACTTAAAGACCATAACACATAAGCAGACAGGGGGATTCCCAGAAAGATCAGACAGGCATTTTCTAAAGTGTCCTCTGTGGAATATTCATTCTGAGTGATTCGAATAGTCATTGCATTAAATTAAAAAAAAAAAGCAAACAAAATGAATCCCAATAGCAAAGAAGTCTGCAAACTCTTGTGTTACACAAAGTTAAAGAGATTCCTTTATTGCAGGACATTTTAGATCCTTTATGGGGTCTGAGGAGGATTGTAAATCTAAGAATTTTTGTATAATGTGGGGTTTAGTCTTGGACCACTGAGGAATTATTTCACCAAGGACCATTTTCTTGTTGATCACCTTGTCAAATTCAAGTTCAAGTTGGCTTAAGCTTTTCTCTAACTCAGCAAGTATCAGTGTCTTGAAATTAAAATGGATCTTTATAACGACAAGGTTTGCAAAGAATATCTCTGGCATCTTTTTCAAATTTTCTTTCTTCTCCTAAGACTTCTAGGGTGAAAGAGAACTCTAACATTGCTTGCTTCTGAATCCCTCCAATCTTTGAAACTGTATCCATTTCATCGGAGCCCAGTCAGCTTGATCCCCATTCAGGATCCCAGTCAAGCATCAGGCTGATCTGAATGCCAGCCTCATCTGACCTTGGCGTACAAGTCATTGTTTCTTGCTCTATCTCCAGGTAACTGAAAGCTTTCTTAGCGGTGAAAGGGGAGAGATCACCTTTCAGAGATCAGAGATCACTTCTCCCAGCAACTTCAGCTTACCGCTAGGGAAACTGAGGCTCAGAGATGGGGAAGAACCTTAAAATCACACATCCCCTTTTTTTTCAGAAGTCAAACCTTGCAGAGCCCACCCAGATGACAAAGCTTGTGCTCCCCCTCCTTGTAACCCTTGAGCATAAAGAACCTCATGTTTCCTACAACTTCTCATCCCACTTGCCTCTTCAGGGATCTGAAGCAATTTGAACGAGCCTCCCCCTGCCCTGTCACAGACTGGAGCACATTAAGGGCAGGAAATTAGGCTGGGGCTTGTTTGTAGATCCGGTGCCGATTACTCTTCCTCTCCGATTGTACATCTACCAATACGGAATGGATTTCTCTCTAATTTATTAAAGGTCGGTCAGCATGGAATGATAAAGGAAAGGGCCATGTCTGATAAATTCACCTAAATTGAATTCTTGGGCCACATTACCAAAACAGCAGACATAATTTATCTGGATTTCAGGAAAGCATTTAGGGCTGTACCACATAACAGATGCATTTACTAAGGCAAGCCATTGTGTGATGGTTAAGTGTCAGGTGGTAATTTTGGAAACAGGTTTAAAATGGCCCAGAACCCAATGCTGGGTGCACCGCCAGGAGACACTTAAGAGTATAGACAGAGGGGTCAGTCTGGGGGTCATTATTTCAAAGTCCTTGACCCTAATTATAATTTAATTTCCACAATGGTCATATCTCTTGAGAGCAAAATTGGAATGAAGTGGGGGGGGGGGACAGTTTTAAAAGGAACAGACTGAAAACAAGTTCTGTGTTTCTTTTTTCAATCAGAGTGGCTCAGTGAGGGATGAATGAGTTATTCTTCCACCAAATGAACACAAATAAACAAGAGAATAAAGGAAGCCAAAGACTTCGGAGCAACAGAGCACCACAGTGACAAACTCTGAGCAGGACAGGGGTGGGAGGCAGTGGGTTTCACTAATACTTCAAACTCGGAGAGTCTGAATTGATACCATGAATAGCAAAAGAAATGGAGTTCAGGGTTCTTGAGATAGAAATAGGCTCAAATAATTACGTAACTGTGAGTCATTAATACCCTTGCTATGGCCTCAAAAGGCACGAGCTCCAAACTCTGGTTTGAATTTGCCTCTTCTTAAAGTCAAGATTTATGCATCAGCTTTACATCTTTATCCAGGCAATGTGGAATAGATTTCTGTCTAATTCATTAAAGGTCAGTCAGCATGGATTGATAAAGGGAAACCCATGTCTGATACATTTGCCTAAATTGAATATTTCCTCTGGGCTACTGCAAAGGTGACCTGAGGTGACCGTCATCACAAATTCACCCAGGCAGTCTTAAACTCAATCTCTGTCTAATGTCCTCACCGACTCTATGGAATCCAAGAAGAGGGCTAGTGCAGGCTCATTCTCTTAGGAACAAGCTTTGGCATTTGGGTTTGGCCTCAATAACCAGTTCCCAGGTCTGTCCCACTTGTTGAGATGAAGGTGTCCACAAACGCTGAACCCCTCACAGAGGCACTGAGAGTGGGCACTTGCGGACATGTGTTCTGCCTCCTCACCTCCCTCTCTGGCTCCGTTCTGGGTACCTAACAGAGCCAGCCAGTACCAGAGCTGCCTCTAGCAAGCACTCTCTTCTTCCTGGAAGCTCTCTCCTTGTTCAAGACTGTATCATGTAGTATGTGGCAGTTGGTTGTATGTGTCAAATTGGAGAGTGTTTGGAGATGAAATTAACACTTAAGTTGTTGAACACTGAGTGAGCAGTCTCCACAATGTGGGTGGGCCTCATCCAATCAGTTAAAGTCCTGAGTAGAACAAAAAGACAGCCTCCCTAAGCACTAGGAAATTCTTCAGCAGACTGTCTTTGGGCTGTATCCACAACACCATCTTTCCTGGGTCTCCAGGTGCTGGCCCAGACAGCAGATTCAGACTTGCTGGTCTCCATAATCACGTGAGCCAATTCCTTATAGTAAGTCTCTTTCTATAACATAAACTATCTTGCTAGTTCTCTTTTCTCTGGAAAACCCTAATGGATACACAGGGGTATCAGTCCTTATACTTCTGTCAGATTTCTGGAGCCTCCAACTTGAGGTAAAGTCTCAGTTTTCACTTTATTTCTCTGTTTAAGGGCACTCTTTGGATCTACATGAAAAAAAATGCAAGCATGGAACAGTCATGTCACAGACATGCACTAGCAGGAACTAAATTATGGATAATTCTTGGAATAGTCCAAGAATTAAGGGAAACTTTGGGATCCTTGGACTGCAAGGAGATCAAGCCAGTCAATCCTAAAGGAAATCAACTCTGAATATTCTTTAGAAGGACTGACACTGAAGCTGAAGCTCCAATACTTTGGCCACCTGATGTGAAGAGCTGACTTATTGGAAAAGACCCTGGTGCTGCGAAAGATTGAAGGCAGGAGGAGAAGGGGGCGACAGAGGATGAGATTGTTGGATGGCATCACTGACTCAATGGGCATGAGTTTGAGCAAAGCTCCAGGAGTTGGTGATGGACAGGGAAGCCTGGCATGCCAGTCCATGGTGTCTCAAAGAGTCAGACTTGAGTGAATGACTAAACTAAACTTGGGATCGTCAAGCAGGAGATTCCATGAACTGATATAAACAGGACACTATGATATCAAAAGGAGTTTAGCAAAAATACACAATAGAATCTTAACACTACTATTATGTCATTGCAGACTTCCCCTTGCCTCATGATGTCTTGGATCTCATGAAATTTGGCAGGTGAAGTGAAGTATAAGACAAAACTAAGGTAATAAACTCAAACACATCTCACTAATGTGAATTCCCAATTGAATTAGAATTTTACTGATGCAAGTTTTCATGGCCTCTCAAGTAAAAACATCACTGTATTCAAATGGCACTTTTAACCACAGGCTTGCAGATATTATATAGGATGTTCATTCATTTATTTATCCATTCAACTAGTTAGCATACATTAAGTATCCAAAGCCCTATGCTGAGTGCTGTGGGAATTAAAAAAAATTCCTTCAATACCTATTTTTAAGACACTATATAAAATCTAGTTACTATAAAGACAACCAACAGAATGAAAATTTACAAAGTATTTTTTTCTTGATTTAGAAAAATAAACTATCACAGAGTCCAGATAATAATGTATTTAACATCACCCACATGTGCATCAGCAGCTCATGACCTGCCTAGGTGCGTGCAGTGATGGCAGAACCAGCCATGGTTTTCACTGAATCCCCAAAGTATGAAATACAGTTGGGAAAAAATAGATAGATTGACCTATAGGGATGGTACTAAATTAGAGGTGGGCTGAGAACATGGAGAGGAGAGAAACTGGGTCCATCAGTCTTCATGATAAACCCAGAACAAATATAGTATTTGACCTTTTGTAAGTGCTAAATACAGAATAGGAAATGGCAACCCACTCCAATATCCTTGCCTAGGATATCCCATGAGCAGAGGAGCCTGGCAGGCTACAGTTCATGGGGTCACAAAGAGCTGGATATGACTGAGCGACTGAGCACACTCACATGCACAGGTTTTGAATTAATAGATACTAAATGAATGATGAAGGATTGATGCTTTTGAACTGTGGTGTTGGAGAAGACTCTTGAGAGTCCCTTGGACTGCAAGGAGATCCAACCAGTCCATCCTAAAGGACATCAGTCCTGGGTGTTCATTGGAAGGACTGATGTTGAAGCTGAAACTCCAATACTTTTGCCACCTCATGCGAAGAGTTGACTCATTGGAAAAGATCCTGATGCTGGGAGGGATTGGGGGGCAGGAGGAGAAGAGGATGACAGAGGATGAGATCATTGTATGGCATCACTGACTCGAGTTGGTGATGGACAGGGAGGCCTGGCGTGCTGCAATTCATGGGGTCGCAAAGAATTGGACATGACTGAGCGACTGAACTGAACCGAAATGAATGAATTGATGAAATCGTTGGGATGAGGAGGAACAAGTGCATACAAAATACCTTATAAACTCAAGGGACAGTGAGGCACTAGCTTCCAAGGGTGAAGCCAAGCTGAAGAGCCACCATGTTGTTTATAATTCCTTTCATCACACTCCAGGGACCATGGTATTGCTAAGGAGCCTCAAGCTAGAATAATAAACAGAATCAAAAGTGTCAAATTCATTAAGTGTGTTGGGTTGAATGAAACAGTAAATCACAAACAAATCAATGCCTATTACATGTCGGAAGTTGAATGAGATTAATATAGGAAGACTTCCTGAAATAGGTGAGTTCTGAGCTGAAATTTTTTTCCTTGGGGACTTGACAAATTAAATCTTACTAATAGTGTTTCATATGCATTTAGATGAATATATACTATACATATATTATATATATTCTATACACACAAGACATATATATAAATGAAGCATGTGTACTTCACAAAGTGTATTCTCAGATATTAAATCAAACAATTCTGTCCTTCTGTGATCCTTATTTTCCTGTCAATCAACTTTGGAGACAGGTCACAGTGGAGTAGAATTCCAATTTGGAATTCCAAAATCCTCAGTTCTGTCCCTTTACAGGAGAGTCTGGGGTGGCTGAACTCTTTTTGGCTTCTTGAGAGCTGCCCATATCCTCTGTGATTGCTGTTCCCAGGATGCTTGTCTTCTAGGCAAGAGATCTAGTCCTCCATCCTGGAGTTAAAAGCCATTGCTTTTTTAGCATTTAACTGGCATAAACTCTTTACATCCTCTCTCCAGCTTTTTAAAAAACAAACTTTTACTGGGAAACTATAGAGTTTCCCAGAGAACAGCCTGGAAGTATATGAATGCCAGAACCCTGAATTTACTTCCTAAAAATCTCTTTGGACCATCACCAAACCCTTCTCAGGGCACCATCATCTATCCCTAGGGACCAGAGGCAGTTCATATTTCCTTTCTTTGGCCAAAAGATTTAGTTCCATCATCCTAGAGGCTCTTGCTATTTCTCCCATGGTATTTGGTATCAAAGGGTGCCCTGGGGAAAAGGTCATAAGAGCAAGTCTAGGAAGGAACCGAATCAATCCAGTTCCAGGGCAATCGCTGAGAACCAAGGGGTCATCTGGCCCAATGAGAAGGGACAGAATACAGTTTTTGGATGAACGAATTGGAGTCACCACTAGTGTCAATTAAACTACCGGTTCTTTACCAAAACAAGGCAAGGAAGAACAACACAAGCTCAGCTGGGATGAAGACAAGTGTCTCCCCCACCTGCCCAGTAACATAGAAACCCCAAGGACCGCATGAGACCCAGGCAGAAGGAGAGCAGGCAGAGCTAGAGCCCCATCTCAGGGGTGTGAAGAGTGGGGAAAGGGTGGTCCTGACAGCCTTGGGATAAGTCATGGCACCTCTGTCCTTTAATGCAAAGATCTATGGTTTGTGTGTTGAGGACTCTTACAAGGTCTTTTCATTGTTTGAAGAAATAAAATGGACCACCTCAGAACAATGGATGCTCCTTGAAGTCAAACAAAGTTAGAACATGGGATTTTGTGACAGGGGAATTTCTGAGCATCTGAACTGATCATCTCAAAGTGTATTTCAGGATATGTTTGCCCTCTCCCATAAAAAAAACAATGGAAACTCTTTCCTTGCTCCCAGGTCTTCAAAGTTATAACTAGATTCTTTTCTTCTTGGTTATTTTTTTTTTAAATATATATCTGAGTGAAAGATACAGAGCTCTAAGCATAGATCTAAATCTAAAAGATTTTTCATCCAAATCATCCCTTTTTTTTCTTAAATCATATCAGCATTGAGTAATAAAATATTTGACCATATTGGTTTCTTAGCCCTCCAACAGCATCCTGAAATGTTTCTGAGCTCTGAGCAGAGATTTCAGAACTACTCCCCCCAGTCCCACATGTATCCCATCAAGACTTGGACTAGACAGGCAGAAAGAGCATCACCCATGAACATGTTCTAGACATTCCTTATTTCTTCTCCTCTTCTTATGGCCTACTTCCCTCTTTCACACTCAATATAATTGACAGTGATGACATCCAATTATAGCATTTCCTTCCAAATATATTTGGAGCCCAGAGAAGCAGGTTTCTTTAATTCTCTAATAGAGAATAATAACTTTTCTCTAATTTTTGTATTATTGAATAGCAATGTTACACACACACACACACACACACACACACAAGTTTGCCAGATTGTCTCTTGACAAAATACAGGACATGGAGGCTGGAAACCATCCTCTGCTCTGTTCGTTTCCCTCATAGTGATTATATAAATTATCTCCTGGGTCTGGAAACACCAGGCTTTATTTCAAAAGGATAGCTTTCCAAATCCATATGTGGAAGGACGAAGAAAATATTGTCTGTGGGAAACTGTCCAGGAGAATCATCAGCATACAAGATCATTCAGGGCCTGTGGCCCATGTGGATATGCACAGCAAACCTCACTGGCACCTGATCCCAATCACATGGGTCGGTGGGTGTCACTGTGCCCACGGTACTGATAGTGAAACTGAGGGTGTCCTGTATTCAAGTTAACGCAAGCTGTTTAGAAATGGAGCTGAAGGGACTCACTCCTGGGCTATATCCTCATTAGCCAAATGGACCTTGAGTAAGATTGCAACCTGGCCTTCCTCTAGAGGAATGTTGCCATTGAGAAATCTTAAACTTGGTTTAAAATAGAGCCTCCTTAACACTGTCCACCACCCTTTACCTCGTGCAGCTAATCTACTGCAGGGGAGCGAAAAAACAAACAAACAAACAAAAAAAACCCATGGAAATAGGAAGGAAGAAATTCCCTGTCTTCTGGTCCTTCATGATTCAGTCACAACCTTCAAGCATTACACGTGATGTTTGCTCTGACCTGGTAGATTAATGCCTTCTTCAGCTGCTAATGCAGTGATTTTTATCATTATTATTGTTTTAATTTCAAACAATGGGAGGTAAGGAAGAGAGGGTATTTACTGCAGCGATTCAGTGGAGACGTTTGGGTAAAACTACATTTGTAGTACCATAAACTAGCTTCCCAGTGCCATTTGAAACACTGCCAATTCGCTTATCACTAACATTTCCCTGAAAAACAGAATTTCTTTTCTCTCCTTCTTCGGTCAGCTTGCCAAAAAGCATTATGTTGCCACAGCCAGCTACAGGATGGGATAGGAGAGAAGTGTGCATTAATTGTATTCTGAAGCCTGCCATAAATTCACTGCAGTGACTCTGGATGGAGAGATTAAACAGCATTCACGAACATTTTCCAAAAAAGTACTCGAGTACACAATGATGGTTTGTGTGGGGCAGCGAGATGACACAGGAATGACTGTGATTTATGTACGTCTCATGTTGGGTCACCACTCCTCGAGGGGAGGAGTGGAGTCTTCCTCCTGCACAGCTCTCCGCAGAAGCTTGCTCAGGCCTCTGTGTACAGACACGGCCACTGGATGATACCAGATACGAGATGGTTTGATGAGCCAGACTGTGAGCTGGACTGCTTGAGGGACACCCAGAGAACACAGCAAACACTGAGGTCTGAAGAAAGGGACAAGGACTTGACGAGAAAGAGACTGAGACTGTGAAAGAAAATTGCAAACATTAGACTCGAATTAGACAAATTTGCAGTCACCTCGCGAGCCCCGGTGGTACTGGTGGTAAAGAACTTGCCTGCCAATACCAGAGACAGAAGAGACATGGGTTCGACCCCTGGGGCAATCTCCTGGAGGAGGGCACAGCAACCCACTCCAGTATTCTTGCCTGGAGAATACCATGGACAGAGCAGCTTGGCAGGCTGTGGTCCATAGGGGTGCAAGGAGTCAGACACAACTGAAGCAATTTAGCACACACACAATTTAATGTTCGAACCGAGATACTTTTGAGAGGATAGCAGGGCACTGTAGACATTATGCCAGGTCAGCAGGCATACTTTGGAACCGTCCTGACAAATTATCATGTGTGATCATCCCAACTGCAGTGTTCTTTGGCAGAGGAACGTAATGCTGCAAAGAAAGCATATCCTTGAATTAATGAAACGCTCAGGAAGAGGTACTGTATTAGCCCGCCACCATAACAAAGTACTGGCTTCCCTCATAGCTCAGTGGATAAGGAATCCGCCTGCAACGCAGGAGACCCTGGTTCAATTCCTGGGTCGGGAAGGTATGCTGGAGAAGTGATAGAGATCAAGAATCCAAGGTTCTGAGATTCACAGACTCACCAGGAAGAGATGATGGGAGGTGTGGTCACACACATGACAGCATACAGATGAAACAAAATTTCACAATTAAGAGCAAGAGTGATGTTTAAAATATGTAATTGATACACTATGCTGCTGCTGCTGCTGTCGCTTCAGTCGCGTCCAACTCTGTGCAACCCCATAGACGGCAGCCCACCAAGCTCCGCCGTCTCCGGGATTCTCCAGGCAAGAACCCTGGAGTGGGCTGCCATTTCCTTCTCCAGTGCATGAAAGTGAAAAGTGAAAGTGAAGTCACTCAGTGGTGTCTGACTCTTAGTGACCCCATGGACTGCAGCTTACCAGGCTCCTCCGTCCATGGGATTTTCCAGGCAAGAGTGCTGGAGTGGGGTGCCATTGCCTTCTCCGTGATATACTATATAGGCACTGACAAACTACTACAAATATCAACCACCACAAAGCTGGAGCTGGCCCTGGATGCTATACTTATGTCCAGGGCTAACTGTTAGTGGGAGGGTTATGACGGAGGCTTACAGGTAGGCTTAGTCCCCAGGCGGAGGCTTGGAGAACTAGAGCAGCAGGGACTCGAGGAAACAGCTGTTTACTCACCAGGTAGAAGTGTTCTAATGTTTTAACAACCAGTGCATACACCTGTGATCACCAACTATCAGCCCCTGTTAGAAGATGAGCGATTTGAGTCTTGCCACTTATGAGCTCTGCAGTCTTATCTAATAGCATCACCTCTTTGGGCATTAAATTTACTCATCTCTGTGAAAGCTGCATGTCCACAAGGCTCAGCTACTTGAATACTATTGTCATGTCGGCAGTTTTTCCTTAGGTTTACTGGTGCGCACGCACACACACACATGCACACACACTATCCCACATTCCAAAGAGCACCTTGATAACAATTTCCTTTCACTTTCCTTTCACTTTCTTCCCCCGTTTTCCTTCCTATTGCTCAGAAACTATCTGGGGGTGTCGTAGAGGGCTCTCACACAATCAGAGCCAAATGCTTCTGGCTTGACATTAGGAGGTTAGCATCTGAAAGTAACCAGTTGATACCCTGAAGTTTTATTTGAGAATAAAAATCCAGAGAAGTTTTCATGGACCAGGGAAAGTTTTCAATCTCATTTAAAACCCACTTAAGTGGATATTTAAGATCTTTTGCACGTGTGCTAAGTCGCTCCAGTCATGTCCAACTCTTTGCAATGCTATGGACTGTAGCTCACTAGGTCCCTCTGTCCATGGGACTCTCGGGCAAGAATATGAGGTGGGTTGCCATGCTCCCCTCTAGGGGATCTTCCCCACCCAGGGATCAAACCCTCATCTCTTAGGTCACCTGCATTGACAGGTGGGTTCTTCACTACCAGTGCCACTTCGGAAGCCCTCAAGATCTTTTAGTGAGCAACAAATTGTGCACTAAACTAACAGTTTTGCATGTATCTAGATTGAGCAGTGCTCAGTTCCCGGGAATTGGTCCTCTTGTGATCTGGGCACTGGATTTTCCAAATTTAAAAAAGAAACTAGTAAGGGATAGAGAAAGGCGCAAAGTATTAAAGGCAAAGCAGTGGTGAAATGTCAGTAACTCCCTAGCCTGGAAACAACTCATCGAGTAAATATTTTCATTACATGAAATTATGTCTCTTAGAAAATAATGATGGTCTATTCACCCTTTCTACTGTAATCCAAAATAACACAAAATGGGCAGGATAAATCATTGTAGGAAAGTATTCCTGAGGTACCAGGGTTCCAGAATGAGATAGCAGAATTTCATAACTTTACAATATTTAAAATCAGAGCATAGTGTCATCTATGGAACAGAAAGATAAACAATGACTTTCAAAGTTCTATTTAACTTTTGATGTAAAGATTAAAATGCATGAAAAATGTATAAAAGCCAAGAATTCTGTGTGAGGTTTTATGGGCAAGAAATTGGTATCAATCTTTAAAAAAAAATTTTTTTTTAAACACATTGATTTCCTTCCTGAGATTTATTGTAAAACCATTTGCAGAAAATTCATGGAAAACCCCAGAACAGGAGACCATTTTATGTAGTAAATAACTCCAGTCATAGGTTAAACACGTATCTCACCCCAGCTTGACAGAAGGATCGGGAAACCACCCCCCAAGCAAAAAGGATTATGCTGCATTGGAGCTAAACCTCAGAAGAAAATATTGCTGTGAGGGGCTTCATATTTTGTCTCTAATATGGGGGATGGAAAGCAGGGAAGATAATGACCACCAACAGTGTAAGGAAAACGTAACTAAATATGGCAGCTCTGAGAAGACAGATGAGTTATGGAATCCCAAAGCACCCAGATTCACTTTAGAGTTTACAGGTGATGATTCCCTTTGATTCATGGTCGCAGTTCTTAAGGGCAAAAGAACTTAGTTAGCTGGAGAAGGGGATGCAAACAGAAAGGAAGGCTTCTCCAGCTGGGAAAACAAAAGATGTTTGGGATGATGTCGATGAAAGCTTTTTTAAAGTGAGAGGTACGGAGAGAGTGTAAGAGGAAGGCAGCTGGAGTTTTTCCAGATCCGCTAATGATCCATGGTGCTGCTGACAAAGCAGTTCACCCAGCCAGTGCAAGAGAGAGCTGCCTGGGGGACCTGCCCTTTCTCTTAGGGTTGGACCCTAGGAGTCCAGGTTGGGGGAGCCTTCACCACTTGGTTCAGAGAGCTTTTTTCTTTTGCTCTAATTTAAATGCTTACCACTGGGACATACTTAAAGCTTAGCTTATTTTTTTCCCCCCTTTTCAGACTTCATTCCCCTTAGCAAGTATTTGGTTTCTAAGATCAGAAATCAACAGGGGAGAGGACGTTAGCCTGGGTTATAAAATGAAATGAAACGCCTTCACTTTTTCATCCACATTTACCGAAATGCTTGGTTCTTTGCTAACAAGACTGAGAAAAACCCAACCTGGGTTTAAAATACTCACCTATTTTGCCCATCCCAGGGACCCAGGAGCCTGTGAGTCTTGGTAATTATGTCTGGTTGGGCCTGTGTGATCTGAAATGCAAAGCACAGTACATGACAACATAATTCATTTTAGTCTCTTTTTCCATGTTGTTTCTCCAACTGAGGCAAGATGACATGTGCCACAAAGCCATCATCTGTGATGGTCTTAGAATTTATAACTTCAAGTTGCAGATCCCACATCACTTTCTCACCCATTATCACTAAATGACCTCTAATTCCTCCTTACCCAATTTCAACGTGGGGACTTCCTTGTCTCTGGAAGCAGTTCACTCCATCATCAGACTTTACTGTATGATGGACTCTAACTTTGACAAGGTTCTTTCCAGGTTACAGCAGTAAGGCCAATATGTTCGCCTTCTAAACCCACACTGCAGATACTGCCCTCCTGTTTGTGACCATTATCTATAGCTAAGCTCTTCCCAGCCCACGGAGCTCTATAGAGAAACTATTCAGTTGTGTGGTTTGCAGTTTGGTTTCATATCATGATACAACCTTAGCTCTAGCACGGCTGATTGCGTTTGGACATTGGGAAGTATGTTGTCAAATGAAGGTCTTTACACATTGGAACAGTTGCTACAGGGAGGAGTGGAGTGCAGGGAATGTCCTCAAAATGTCCTTCTAGTATTTAGAACAGAAGTAAATATTTTACCAACTCTAATGCCTTTGTAAGAGTGCTACACAAAGCCACACCTGAGACAAAAGAATGCATTGGCTGCTCTCTCTTCCATGCAGTCGGGTACCTCTCAAATGGTGGCAAGATGGTCCTAGAGACCATTTCATGTCTGGAGACAGAACACTAAGCCACATGAGCCAAATCTGTTCCATTTCCTGTTTCTGTAAGCCCTGTGAGCTAAGAATGGTGTTTACATCTGTTAACAGCTGAAAAAAACAAAAGAAAGAATATTTTGTGACACATAAAAATTAAATTCAAATGTCAATGCCCATAAATAAACACAGCTTAAAAGACAACCATGTTCATCATTTACATGTTTTCTGTGGTCAATTTCACATTCAATATTTCAACTTTCAGCACAGTGAAATAGTTGTGCCAGAGAGCATTAGGACTGTAGAAAGCCTAAAATACTTTCTATCTAGCCCTTAATGAAAAATATTTGCTGGTTCTTTCCATTTCAGGCCGCCACAGTGAGCGGAGCCACCACCATGTCCACGAATCTATAGTGTATGGTCGTGCAGAACTGCTCCAGCATCTTGATCAAGAGGAACAAGCAGACTTACAACAGCAAAGAGGAACTAAAGAGTCTGTTGATGAAGGTGAAAGAGGAGAGTGAAAAAGCTGACTTAACGACTCAACATTCAAAAAATGAAAATCATGGTATCTAGTCCTATTACTTCATGGCAAATAAATGGGGGGAAAGTGGAAACAGTGTCAGACTTAATTTTCTTGGGTTCCAAAATCAGTGTGGATGGTGACTGAAAAGCAATGACAAACCTAAATAGTGTATTAAAAAGCAGAGACATCACTTTGTTGACAAAGGTCTGTATAATCAAAGTTAAGGTTTTTCCAAAAACCAGTAGTAATGTATTGATGTGAGAACTGAACCATAAAGTAAGCTGAGCACCAAAGAATTGATGCTTTCAAACCGTGGTGCTGGAGAAGACTCTTGTGAGTCCCTTGGACTGCAGGGAGATCCAACCAGTCAATCCTAAAGGAAATCAGTCCTGAATATTCATTGGAAGGACTGATGCTGAAGCTGAAACTCCTATACTTTGGCTACCTGATGCGAAGGGCTTACTCATTGGAAAAGACCCTGATACTGGGAAAGATTGAAGGCAGGAGGAGAAGGGGATGGCAGAGGATGAAATGGTTGGATAACATCACTGACTCAAAGGACATGAGTTTGAGCAAACTCTGGGAGAGAGTGAAGGACAGGAAAGCCTGGCCTGCTGCAGTCCATGGGGTCGCAGGGAGTTGAGCACGACTGAGTGACCTGAAGGCCTGCAACTCCTTCCACTACAGTGGGCTCATCCATGGCAAGACTGTGGACATGCAGCCAGCAGCCAATGGCAAAAGGGTCGTGATGCTGCCGGAGATCCGGCCAGCACTAATCGGCTACTTCCTGTGTGCGAACCAGCATCAGCAAGAATGCCCAGGCCACCTTTAGAAGCATCTGGCACATGATCTGGAAGAACAAGTACCACCCAGATTTGCACATGGCCACCATCCCCAGAGCCAGAGCCATTCTGTGCAACCAGAAGCCTGAGATGGTGAAGAGGAAGTGGACCCACCCCATCAAGAAGCTCCTGAACCATCTATCCCCTCCTCAAAGCAATAAAGCTGTCAGCTGACTTTGCTCAAATAAACAAACAAAAATTTGCTGATGACTGATATATGTCCTTCCCAAGTCTTCTTGATCATGTTCCTTAAACTTAACAGTCTGTTTCTTTGCCTGAATCTGTATCCTCAACTCATTGTTTACAAAGCTTTCTGTACAATGCCCAGCACATATTATTAAGCAGTAAGTACTGGATAAATGAATATAACCACTAATTTCATTATAAGACAAATGGAATAGCATATCAGAAGCTCAAAAGATGAAAAACCAGTGGTACTTCTTGTTGCAAACAGTTCAGCACCATTTTTCTTGGTGAATACGCAGTTTGAGCTAAAATGTCTACCATTCTCTCTGTATAAGATCTACTGGTTCTAGACTCCCTGGCTTGTAATTACAAAGCAAAATCTTCTAATGCCAGTAATAAGACCAACTTCTATACCTTTTAAATGCAATCTTCTTGATTATAAGCAGCCACTGACTGAAGACTTCAATTAGAGAGGGAGATTTCTTAAACCCTGGGGCAAAAGTTTAGTTCCAAACAACTTGGAAAGTGGTTTAACTCTTTGAGGATCACCTGCCTCCCAGCATACAGCACTCACAGAAAACCCATGATTTTGCACAGTTTAAAGAAAAGAATCATTCTGTGTTTCTTATTGGGTGGCTCCTCCCTCCTGAACACTGTCACCCTGGTTAAAGTGAATATGGAAGAAATGTGGGTAGGGCAGACAGAGTTCAGTTTGCTTGTTTAAGTCTCTTTATTCTATTTCAAAATAGCTGGTCCTGGATTTGAAGTTGTAGAATCTTCAAAACCCTTTGGAAGAGTGCAGACATAAATTGAAGCTATGCCTACCCAGCAGAGACTGCAAGAGACTGTTATCATACACCATATCTCAGGAAGAGCCAAGCATTCCTGGACAGAAGCCAGCCAAGCTGGGAAGCAGAATGACAAAAAGGAACCTAGAGAAATTCCATAAACACAATCAAGAAATGTCTCATCTCCCAAATGGAAATATGTATTCTATAGTTTCTACAAATTTTCAGATATTCAGAATGAGAAAAATTGGGCAATCAAGTATAAGTCAAAGCAATAAAGCCCCCTTATGCTCATGTATTCAATCACTCGCTCCTTCTTTCTGTCACCTTCTCTATGAAGCCTTCATTATTTTACTATTTAGTTTAGACCTAGTAAATTCATTATTCTCACAGTTTTTCGCACTTGGCTTCCTTTCAACCCCTAAGCATTATGTATTCTTCCTTACTCTTAAGTGTCACACTTCGGCCTCTAGAGGGAGTTCAAGTCCCCAGATCCTCAAGAGGAAGAGTTCTGTTGTGACATGTGGAGGACCCAGTTCTGTTGGACCCAGGTGTCTGGGATGGAGCCTTTGGTGAGAGGAACCATGAGGTTCAAGGCTCTCCTCCTGCCTAGAATACTCACCAGGATTCCCTCTCCTTTGAGAATCTCCCTTGTTCTCTTAGCCTTTTTTTAAAAAGCTCTAAAAACTGTTTCACTTTTTTCTTCCTCTTTCTGGCTATATAGCTTCTATGATAGTCTAAGCAGAGGGATCCTCCCAGTTCAAATACAGTCTAAACTAGCTCATGAGGAAAGGAGATCAGAGAAGCATTTCATAAAAAGTTCTGATTAGTAATGTGACAAAATAAATGTTAGTGCAGTCACTGTGGAAAACAGTATGGAGGTTTCTCAAGAAATGAAAATATAACTAATATATGATCCAGCAATTCCACTTTGAGGTATCTGTCCAAAGAAAATGTAAACTAACTCAAAAAGATATACGCATCCCCAGGTTTATTGCAGCTTTGTTTACATTAGCCAAGATACAAAACAACCTTTGTCCATTGATGGATGAATGGATAAAGATATATATGTATGTAGGTATATAGAAAAAGATAGATAAATATAATGGAATATTGCTCAGCCATAAAAAAGAATGAACTCTTATCTATGACAACATGAATGGGCCTTGAGGGCCTTATGCTAAGTGAATTAGGTCTGACAGGGAAAGGTCAGACAGAGGCAATCAATATTTTATTTCTACAAGTTTAAATTATGCTATAAATTAATTACCATTAATATGTTATCCTGTACTTCAAGAGATTTGTATAACAAAGAATTTAGGGCCTCCAAATTTCTGACTGCTAGTACAGAAAACTTACCCCAGATTTCCTGGGGCCTGTTTATAAAACATTCATAAAGTGGACTTACCCAGCAAGAAAAATGAAATGATGTGGCAACACCACATGAAATATATTTGCCACAGGATTTAAAAAAAAAAAATCACTATGGTGAAAACATACTAGTTTTTATTGCATTTTAGGGAGTGTGGATTATTGGAGATTATTCAGGAAATAGAAAATGTTTAAAACACAGAAACTTGCTTAACAAAATGCTATAGTCTGATTTTGGTGTGACCATTTATTCCCTACCTGCCTAAAATATTTTTTCTTCTCTTTTGAAGGTCATAATTGTAAATCTACACCTTTGTTCAATTTGTGACTATCTCAGTAATGTGAAGAAGGTGTTCAAACTGACCCACAGTTTAGAAGGAGCAAGAAAGGGAGAAGGGGTTGGTTAAAAGGCACAAACTTCCATTTACAGAATAAATAAGTTGTGAGCATGTAATGTACAGCATGGAAGGAAGGAAAAAAAGAAGGAAGAAGAGAGGGATGGGAAGAGAGAGAGAAAGGGAAGGAGAGGAAAGGAATACAGCAGTGTTCCAAGACTCTAGCCCCAACCCTCCCAACCATTCCAGCCTTCCCACTAGAGAAAATCCTTGGTCAGCTCAATTCCCAAAGCCTCTTCTCCATTCTTAAAGAAGGAGGCTTTTTACTTAGGGTGGGGGGAGGGCAAGATTAAGTTGATTGACTTAATAAGGTGTGTTAGAGGGAGATATAGGAATGGAAACAAAAAGTAAAGGTCCATGCAGGTTGGAGGGGAGACTGGGGAGCAGCTGCATGAACAAAGATTGGAACTCCATTTTTTTGGAGGGGGGAATCTGAATTTCTGTTTTTATTAATTTTTAAATTAATTTGCATTGGATGTAAGAACTCCATTTTATTTACTTTAGGCTTTGAATTTGTTTCTGGGATACAGCAATGCTCTGAGACTGAAATACACAGGTCTCCAGGTTAATTTGAGCCACATAGAAAATGCTCATGTGTGTCCAATCCTCTTTGTACATTCTCTCTGAAGCCCATAGTAGGTGGCTGGCTGAGGATCTACAGATTTTGGAGGTTTGCAGCCCTCATCATAATGAATATCTGACAAGTCCAGCAGATCAGGACAAATGTAGGCATGGAGACTAGGATCTTGGTGGCAGGTCCACTCAAGGTCAATACACTACAACAACAGCCCAACCTCTCAGGACAAATTCCCAGGTGGAAAGTAAGACTCTAGTACTAAGACTGAATCTGGAGAAAGTAATTCAGTATCATCAGGGATAATCATTCATTCTAGAGCCAGAGCAGCTTGTCTTTTCATGAATGAAGTCCCAGAGAAATATGGGTGAGACTTTAAAATGAGTCTGCTGCTAACAGGTGTTCTCTACCTATAATTGCAGTTACATGGACTATTGGAGGACCTTCACAAATATCATCAAGAATCTAGTCTTGGCATTAGCAAGAGCTCAGTTCTAGATTCAGAGCAAGGTCACCTGCAGAATCTTGGTTTGGTAGATGGGCAGGATATTTGATTTCTCAATTCTCCTTGGTCTCTTTAACTTACCATCGAATCCCTAGGGCTGAAGGATGAACATATTAATCCAGAAGGAACATATAGGATCTACTTCAATAGGAGTAGATCCTAATTCTATAGGGAAAAGGGCATTTCCCAGAAGAGAGGTTTGCGCTGCTATTAATGTAGAAGAGTTTACAAAGGCTCTTAGCTAATGAGGACTTGGGCTCAGGACTGCCAGGGTTTGAATCTTAGCATCACCACATACTAGCTAGATGACCTGGGAAAGCTACTTAACTATTCTCTGTTCCAGTGTCCTCATCTACAGAAGGATAAGTTGTACATACTTCATGGGGTTGTTGTAAGAATTAAATAGGATAACACATGTAAAACATTGGAAGAGCACTTGACACATGGCAAATGATCACTAAATATTAGCTGTTGCTCCCAGACTCAGAAAATCAAAGACTGAGGACAGATAAAGTTGGAAGGTTAAATCTGGTTAAGTGTATCTTTTATCTTGAAAATGTACTTTAATTTTATAAATACATTGGGTATATAATTCTAAATGATTATAGTACTTTGTATTATACATTTTGAAAGTTAATCTAAATTCATTTTGATCATGTAAATGCATATGTTCTAGAATTTTCCAAGAGATCATAATTTCTAACAATATGTTAACTTTATTGGTCATAGCAGAATACATAAGAGCAAGGGTGAAGAAAGAGCAAGGGTGAAGAAAAAGTTGTCTTTACAATGTCATATGTAGGCATTTACTAATACTTTGGTGATTCTCCTCTATGGAAAAAGACATTCACATCTCTGATTGATCATGGAGTCTAGATATCCTTGGATTAACCAAAGAAAGGAAAAAATGTGATGTGTAATGGCACTGCCCCATTTCTAGGGAAGTATTTCCTTAAAAACAAGCCATGTTCCAATGCCGTGCTCACTACCTGAAAATCACTTGGGGAACTTGTCTCCATATGGGTCCTAGATTTTTTCCCAGAATTCTACTCAGATTCTAATAACCTCTTCAAGTGCTTCTGATCAGTAAGTTTGGGGAGTCATTGTATTAGGAAGAGTGAAATCAGCGTGATTCCCTCCCTGTAGGAAGAGGAGTACCTGTGTGCATCCAAGGCTCACAATCAGACCAGGGCCAAGGGAGGGGGGGTTTGTGAAAGGAGCAAAGTTCTAACTTCCATTAGGATTGCTCTTTGGAGGATGACGTTGTCCTTCTGCAGATCTTTCCTATTGAATTACTTGAAGGGGCTCTTCCTTTCTCTTTCCTCCTTATGGCGTGGTGATGTGGTCATTAAGACCAGAGATCAGAGGCCCTAGGGGCCTCTGAACAGCCCAATGGATGGCTCAGGAGAAATAAAGGATTAAAGAAGTCTCCCATTTCATAGTTGATCCAACTCTTCTATCAGAGTGGAAGGCTACAAAATAACATGGACCCAAAGCACTGCAGTGCTAAGTTGCTTCAGCTGTGTCTCTTTGTGACCCATGGACTGTAGCCGTATAGTCCACCAGGCTCCTCTGTTCATAGGATTTTCCAGGAAATAATACTGGGAGTGGGTTTCCATTTCCACCTCCAGGACCCAAAGTACTAACTAGTAATAACAAAGGAGCATTTCTCCAGATTATCGTGCTGACTTGCTCTCTCTCAGAGACCTAGAAAAGAAGACTGTAGCTCTGGTAGATATGGGTCAGGATCAGCAAACTGAATTCCAGACTTTCCACTGGAGTCACTTTTCCCCAGTGTCCTATGCTACACTCTGCTACAAGTCAGCTCATGTTTCTTTTCTCTCGTTGCTCTGTGTCTGTCAAGTATATACTCTGCACCCAATACTCTAGGACTACAAAATAAATTACATAATCTTTGCTGTTGAACCTACAGGATGGTAAGAAAACATACCTTAAACATTAGGACAATCATTACTGCCCTGGGGACCAGATCAAGACAACAGAATGTGTGGAGCTCACCTCCTCCCCACAGGTTATTAAAAACACATCTACAGGTTGAACAACTCTCACAGAATATCTACTGAACACTGGTAGAAGACCTCAGACTTCCAAAAGGGCAAGAAAATCTCCACTTATCTGAGTAGGGCAAAAGAAAAAAAAATAAAAGAGAGAAAGGAATCAGGATGGGACCCAAGCAAGATGAACCCAAACAGACCTGCACCAAGACATAATAAAAATGGCAAAAGTTAAAGGGAAGATTCTAAAGGCAGCAAGATAAAAGCAGTTCTTTAGAAGGGAAACCATAGTGTTATCAGCTGCTTTCTCTACAGAAACACTGCAGGCCAGAAAGAAGTGGTAAAATATATCCAAAATATATCTTGAAAGAGAAAAATCTGCAACCTAGAATACTCTACCCAGCAAGACTGCCATTTAGGGTGGGAGGAGAAATAAAGAATTTCTCAGACAAGCAAAAATTAAAAGAATATAGCAATACTGAACCTATCTTAAAAGAAATATTGACAGGTCATCTTTAAATAGGGGCCTTCCCAGGTGGCGCTAGTGGTAAAGAACCCACCTGCCAATGCAGGAGACTTAAGAGATGTGGGTTCAATGCCTGGATTGAGAAGATCCCCTGGAGGAGGGGATGGCAACCCAATCTAGTATTCTTGCCTGGAGAATCCCATGGATAGAGGAGCCTGGAGGGCTACAGTCCATAGCGTCTCAAAGAGTTGGACACAACTGAAGGGACTTAATACACAGCATGCATTCTAAATAGAAAGGAAGCAAGAAGAAATAGGAAGGAAGAAATAACAATTGGAATGTAAGTCACTTAAATTAGCCAGTATACAGATCAAAAAGAAAAACAAGCACAAAACCTACTTGTGAAAGCACAGCAAAAAGATGAAGATGTAAAAAGGGACATCAAATCATAAAATGTGGGGAAGGAGATTAAAAAATTGCAGGTTCTTCTTTTTCTAAAATGTGTTTGAGTCTATATGACTATCAATCTAAAGCAAACAGATATAGGAAGGGTTAACGTACTTGAAAAACAAGGCAACTACAAATCAAGAACATACAATAACTTTAGAAAAACTTAAGAGAACACGAGCATAAAATAAAAGAAAATCATCAAACCACAAAAAAATGAAAAGAAAGAAGTAAAGAATCACCTGGAAAAGAAGATCTGAAATAGCAATAAACAGACATGTATCATTGAATAATGCAAGCATGCATTCAGTCATGTCTGACTTTTGTGACCCCATGGACTGTAACCCACCAGGCACCTCTGTCCATGGCATTTCCCAGGCAAGAATACTAGAGTAGGTTGCCATTTCCTCCTCCAGGGGAATGTATTTATATCAACCTTAAATGTCAATGGCCTGAATGCTCCAATCAAAAGACAAAGAGTGGCAGACTGGATAGAATAAAAAAGCACCAAGGACCTTCAATATGCTGCCTACAAGAGCAAACGGAAATGACAAGAAAGCAGGAATTGCAATACTCACATCAGACATAATTGACTTTAAAGCAAAGGTTATTTTAAAAAAAAGATAAAGAGGGACATTATATAATAATAAAAGGATCAATACAGGAAGAGGATTTTATACTCAGCAACATATATAGTCCTAATATGAGAGCACCCAATTACATAAAACAAATACTAAACAGACATAAAGGATGAAGTTGATAGGAATACTATAATAATAGATTTTAACACCCTGCTCACATTAATGGACAGATCTTCCACATGAGAATCAATAAGGCAACAAAGGTTCTAAATGATATAATAGTATTGATATTTTCAGGACACTAATCCATAAAAAGAAAACACAGAATATACTTTTTTTTCAAGTGCACACAGAATTTTTTCTAGGTTTGACCAGATCCTAGAGCAGAAAGCTAACCTCAGCAAATTTAAGAATACAGAAATTATTTCAAGCATCTTCTCTGACCAAAATGGTATGAAACAGGAAATCAACCACAGGAAAAGAAATGAGCAAAAATGATTACATGGAGACTAAATAGCATGATACTAAAAAACCAACAAGGAAATCCAAAAGGAAATTAAAAAAAAAAATACCTTGAGACAATGACAATGAAAACACAAACATACAAAACTATGGGATGCAGCAAAAGCAGTTATAAGAGGGGAAATTATAGTAATATAGGCTTTCATCAAAAAGCAAGAAAAATTTCAAGTAAATAACATAATTTATCTTCTAAGAGAATTAGGAAAAGAAAGTATAAACAAACCCTAAAGTAGCAGAAGGAAGTACATATCAAAGATCAGGGAGGAAAGAAATAGAACACTTTAGAAAAAAAGGAAAAAATAGACAAACCTGGTTTGTCTCTGGTTCTCTGAAATGGTAGACAAAATTAACAAACCTCTGGCCAGGCTCACTAAGAAAAGACAGAGAACTCAAGCAAAATAATAAATGAAAAAGAAGATATCTCACCTGTTACCACAGAAATACAAACAATCATAAGAAAATACTATGAACAATTATGGGCTTCCCAGGTGGTGCTAGTGGTAAAGAATCCACCTGGTAGTGTTGGAGATACAGAGATGCAAGAGACTCAGATTTGATCCCTGGGTTGGGAAGATTCGCTGCACCTGAGCAGGAAGTGGCAACCACTCCAGTATTCTTACCTGGAAAATTTCATGGACAGAGGAACCTGGTGGGCTACAGTCATGGGTCACAAAGAGTCAGACATGCCTGAGCACACAGCATATGCATAAACACTTATATGCCAAGAAATCTGACAACCTAGAAGAAATGGACGGCTTTCTAGAAACATACGGCTCACCAAAATTAAATCAAGGACAAACAGATAATTTGAACAGACCAATCGCTAGAAGTGAGATAGACTCTGTAAAAACAAACAAGCAAAAAGTCCAGGACCATATGATTTCACAAGTGAACTCTACCAAACATACAAAGAACTTATACCAATCCTTCTCAAACTCTTCTGAAAGATTGAAGAGGAGGTAACATCCCCGAAGACATTCTATAAACCCACTGTCAACCTGATAACAAACCCAAACAAAGCCAACACTAAAAATAGAAAATTACAGGCCATTATCTTTGATGAATATAGATGCAAAAATTCTCAACAACATATTAGCAAATCAAAACCAGCAACAGGCAAAAAAGATCATGCAACATGACCAGGTGGGAGTCATCCTAGGTTCACAAGGACGATTAACATATACAAATCAGTCAATGTAACACTTCACATTAACAAAAGAAAAGTCAGAAACCACAAGATCATCTCAATAGATGCAGAAAAAGCATCTGACAAAATTCAATATCCATTCATGATAAAAACTCTTACCAAAGTGGGAACAGAAACAACGCATCTCAACATAATAAAAGCCACTTATGACAAACCCACAGCCAATATGACACTCAATGGTGAAAAGCTGAAAGCCTTCCCACTAAAATCTGGAACAAGACAAGGATGGCTGCTCTCACAGTTTCTCTTCAACATAGTGCTGGAAGTCCTAGCCACAGCAATCAGACAAGAAAAAGAAATAAAAAATATCCAAATTGAAAAGGAAGAGATAAAATTCTCACTATATTCAGATAAGATGATAATATATATAGAAAACCCTAAGGACTCCACACACAAAAAACTACTGAATCTAAAAAGTGATTTCAACAGAGTAGCAATCTGCAAGATTAACATTCAGAAATCAGTTGCACTCCTTTACACTAATAATGAAATATCAGAAAAGGAATGTAAAATCCTTCTAAAATATATATAAGCATATATATATGCAAAATAGATAATATATATAAGATATATATATTATAAATAGCTATATATAATTTATATAATATGAAATATGTTATTATAATATATTATTACATAATAATATACCATATATTATATATATTATATATTATATCATTATATAAATATTATATTATTGTATGTTAATGAATATATATAATATATATAATATATTAATGATATTAATGATATATATTATATAATGATATAATGATATATAATTATTAATAACATTAATGAATATTAATGAATGCATAATATATCAATATTAATGAATATATAATATATGATATTGTATATAATACATAACATTATACATTTATTAGCATTAATAATTATAGATTAATTATTATTATTATTGTAACAATAAATATTGTGTGTTAATAATTACATATTAATAATATACAATATTATATACTATATAATATTCATTAATATTAATATATATTATGTATTCATTATATCATTAACATATTATATGATTATATAATATAATTAGTTGTATTATATAATTTATGTATTATAAAATATATGTTAGTATATTTATATTATATTTTATATATATATTATATATATATTATATATTATATTATATTATATTATATTATATTTTATATATATATTATATATATATTATATATTATATTATATTATAATATAATTATAATTATATATTATAAATGGTATAATATATTATATATTATAATATATTATAATAGATATGATATAATAAATACATAATGTATATATATTATATAAATATTATGTTATATATTATATATATAATATATATATGCTAAATGCCTAGGGATAAATCTGACCAAAGAGCTGAAAGATTTATGCCCTGAGAACCATAAAAATAAAGAAAATAAAAGAGAATTAAAAGAAATGTAAAGATATCCCATGCTCTTAGATTGGAAGAATTAATATTGCTAAAATGGCAGTACTGTTCAAAGCAATCTATAGATATAATAAGATCCAAGACATTTTTCACAGAATTGGAATAAATAATCCAAAAGTTCATATGGAAAATGAAAGATTCAGAATTGCTGGCGCCATCCTGGGATGGTGGGGGAGGTGAGGGGAAGCAGCTACAGCAGTCAGACCAGTGTGGCATTGCTACACAAACAGGGATGCGGCAAAATGGAACAGATAGCCCAGAAATAAACCCACACACCCACAGTCAGTCTTTGACAAAGGAGGCAGGAGTATAAAATGGGAAAAAGACAGTCTCCTCAGTAAGAGGGGCAGGGAAATTTGGACAGCTGCGTGTAACTCATTGAAGTTAGAACACACCCTCACATCATGACCAAAATAAACTTGAAATGGCTTAAAGACTTAATCATAAGACATGATACTATAAAACTCCTAGAAGAGACCGTAAGCAAGACACTCTCTGACATAATCATATCAATGTTTTCTTAGCTCAGTCTCCCAAGACAATTGCTATTGTCTAATTGCTAAGTCATGTCTGATTCTTTGTGATCGCATGGACTATAGCCCACCAGGATCCTCTGTTCATGGGATTTCCCAGACAAGAAACTGGAGTGGGTTGCCATCTCCTTCTCCAGAGGATCTTCCCAACCCAGGGCTTGAACACAGGTCTTTGGCTTAGTAGGCCGATTCCTTACCATCTGAGCTACCAGGGAAACCAAAGGCAATAGAAATAGAAGCAAAAATTTTTAAAAGGGGCTTCCAGGCAAGATGGGAGAGTAGAAGAATGTGCATATATCCTGCAAGAGCACCCAAATCGCAAATAGCTATTGAACATCCATTGACAGGAGGATGCTGCAACCCGCCAGAAAAGATAACCCATGTCCAAAAACAAAGAGGAGGCCACAGTGAGATGGTAGGGGGGGGCACAATCACAATAAAATCAAATCCCATACCCGCCAGGTGGGCAGCCCACAAACTGGAGAACAGTAATACCAAAGAAGTTCTTCCACTGTTGTGAAGGTTCTTAGCCTCACATCAGGTTTCCCAGCCTGGGGATCCAACAAAGGGATCGGGAATCTCCAGGGACTCTGACCTAGAAAGCCAGTGGGATTTGATTATAGGACTTCCACAGGACTAGGGGAAACAGAAGCTCCACTGTTAAGGTCACAAACAAAATCTTGCACACACCAAACCCAGAGGAAAGGAGCAGTGATCCCACAAGAGGCTGAAGCAGACCCACCTGCTAGTGTTGGAGGATCTCCTATGGTGGCATGGGTTGGCACGGGCTAGCCACAGGGATGGGGGCCCTGCAGTGTAGCAGCAGTCTCGGAAGACGCCCCTTGGTGTAAGTCCTCTTGGAGGTCACCATTAACTCTACCATAGATCTCAGGCCAAACAGCCAACAGGGAGAGAATGCAACCCTACCCATCAGCAGATAATTGAATTAAAGCTTTACTGAGCAAGGCCCTACCCACCTGTGCAAGACCCGATTTTCCCCACCCAGTTCCTCCTATTAGGAAGCTTACACAAGCCTTTTAGCCTCATCCACCAGAGGGTAGACAGAAGAAGCAAGAAAAACCATAATTCCACAGTAGCTAGAACAAAAACCACATTACAGAAAGTTAATCAGGATGAAAAAACAGAGAATAATGTCCCAGATGAAGGGACAAGGTAAAATCCCAGAAAAACAACAAAATGAAGTGAAGATAGCTAACACCCAGAAAAAAAATTCAGAATGATGATAATGAAGATGATTCATGATCTCAGAAACAGAATAGAGAATATGCGAGCAATGTTTACCAAAGACCTAGAAGAACTAAAGAACAAACAGAGATGAACTAGAAGGAATCTTTTGCAGGATAGCAAAAGTAGAAGAACCAGTAAGTGATCTGGAAGACAGAAATCATTGTGGAAATCATTGCCACAAAATGGAACATAGGAAAAAAATAAACAGAAATGAAGGCAGCTTAAGAGACCTCTGGGACAACATTAAATGCACCAATATTCATTTTATAGGGGTCCCAGAAGGAAAAGAGAGAGAGAAATGACCTGAGAAAATATATGAAGAGATAATAACTGAAAACTTTATTAATAAGGGAAATGGAATAGTCGACCAAGTCCACGAAGCACAGATTCCCAGGTAGGATAAACCCTAGGAGGAACACAGTAAGATACATAATAACCAAACTGACAAAAATTAAAAACAAAAATAAAATATTGAAAGCAGCAAGGGAAAAACAACAAATAACATATAAGAAAACTTCCATAAAGTTATCAGCTAATTTCTCAACAGAAACTCAACAAGCCAGAAGGGAATGGCAGGATATATTTCAAGTGACAAATGGGAAAAAACTGCAACCAAGATTAATCTACTCAGCAAGACTCTCACTCAGATTTGATGGAGAAGTCAAAAGTTTATAGACAACCAAAAATTAAGAGAATTTAGCACCACCAAATCAGCTTTACAACAAATGCTAAAGGAACTTCTTTAGGCAGGAAAACGCAAGAGAAAGAAAAGACCTACAAGAAATAAACTCAAAACAATTAAGAAGATGGAAATAGGATCACGTGCATGTGTGCGTGCATGCTCGGTCACTTCAGTTATGTCCAACTCTTTACAACACCGTGGATTGTATCTGACCAGGCTCCCCTGCCCATGGGATTCTGCAGGCTAGAATATTGGAATGGGTTCCCATGCCCTCCTCCAGGGGATCTTCCTAACCCAGGAATTGAACCCACATCTCCTGCATTTCAGGCTGCTGATTCTTTACCCACTAAGCCACCTGGGAAGCCCAACAGGATCATGCATATCAATAATTACCTTAAATGTAAATGGAATAAATGCACCAACTAAAAGAAACATGAAAACATGTGCATGTATGCACTTTCACTTACCACATCACTATACTTAACCCCCCAAATTATATATAATTATTTTGTATTGTTAGGTTAATCATGTTTCTATTATGACTTGCAATTTTAATTATCTTTTACTTTTTGTCTGGCTATTGATTGTGAAAACTGATAAACATCTTTTACTGTTGTGATTATGTAACTACTATTCACCTAATACCATAGTATCATGATTGGTCAACAGAAAATAATAGAATATTCTGTATCACCAAAAATACCACTTAATAGAAAAATCTGTAATTGATTTTTAAAATCCAGATGCATATCAGAATTATCTTGTAAGTTTTTGAAAACTACAAATGCCTAGGAATTGCTTTCTTCCCCCAAAGCTCTAGACGTGACTCTAATGAGCAGTCATGTTTAAAAACACCTGGACGATATGGTGATCTTTACTTTTATCTAGTTTGTTTCACTTTTTGTATTTCATATTCAGTGCTCCCATTTCATTTAGTTTATGTTGTCCAATTTTTCCTTCTCTTCTTTTTTTGATGTTCTTTCTCAAGCTTTTATCAAGTGTAATGAAAAGTCTTTGTAAACAAACACATAAATAATATGTATGATATAATATATATATTTTATAAAAGTGATGACATTTTTTCCTTGCTAAAAAATTTGACATTTTGATTCCACTTGTTTGACTCACTATGAAGAGATGCTAGATTTCTAACTAAAAAAAAATGTAAGATACACAATAAGCAACAAAATTTTACTGTATGGAGCAGGGAACTATAGTCAATATCTTGCAATAACCAATAATGGAAAATAATCTGAAAAATAATGTATGTGTATATGTATAACTGAATCTCCTTGTTGTGCACCTGAAACATTGTAAATAAGTTATCAGTTCAGTTCAGTTCATTTCAGTCTCTCAGTCGTGTCTAACTCTTTGCAACCCCATGAACTGCAGCACACCAAGCTTCCCTGTCCATCATCAACTCCTGGAGCTTGCTCAAACTCATGTCCATTGAGTCAGTGATGCCATCCAACCATCTCATCCTCTGTCGTCCACTTCTCCTCCTATACATCAACAGTATCTCCTCTTGTAAATCAACTATACATCAATCAAATATATATATTAAGAAAAAGAAAAAATAATAAAAAATGTGACCTAATCAAGCTTACAAGTTTTTGCACAGCAAAGAAAACTAGTAAACAAACAAACAACTTACAGACTGGGAAAAGGTACTGCAAATGATGCAATACCCAAGGGCTTACTCTCCAAAATATATAAATATCTCATACAACTCAACAACAACAAACAACTCAATCACTAAAAAATGGGCAGAAGACCTTAATAGACATTTCTCCAAAGACATACAGATGGTCAGTAGACACATGAAAAGATCAACATCATTAATCATCAGAAAAATGCAAATCAAAGCTACAATTAGGTATCACCTCACACCAAACAGAATGGCCATGATTAAAATGTCTACAAATAAAAAATGTTGGAGAGGGTATGGATAAAAGGGAATCCTCCTACACTTTTGGTGAGAATGTAAGTTGGTACAGCCACTGTAGAGAACAGTACAGAGGTTCAATAAAAACCTAAAAACAGAGCTACCATATGATCTAACAGTCTCACTCCTGGTCATACATCTGCAGAAAGCCATAACTCATAAAGATATATCACCCCTATGTTCACAGCAGGGCTTCCCTGGTAGTTCAGCTCCATCTGCAATGCAGGAGATCCTGGTTCAACCCCTGGGTTGGGAAGATCCCCTGGAGGAGGGCATAGCAACCTATTCCAGTATTCTTGCCTGGAGAATCCTTATGGATGGAGGAGCCTGGAGGATCACCATCTATGGGGTTACAAAGGGTCAAACACGGCTGAGCAACTAAGTGCATACACACATGTGTAGCACTATTCACAAAAGTCAAAACATGAAAACAACCCGAACTCCTTCAACAGGTGAATGGATAAAAAATATTTGGTACATACATATAATGAAATACTACCCGGCCATGAAAAAAATGAAATAATGCTATTTGCAGCAACATGGAGGCAACTAGAAATTATCATACTAAATGAAATAAGTCAGAAAGAGAAAGACAGATGCCATATGATATCCCTTATATGTGGAATCTAAAATAGAGTACACATTAATCTATTTATAAAACAGGAAACAGTTCACAGACATAGAGAACAGACTTGTGTTTGCCAAGGGAGATAGAGGGGGTGGGAGGAAGAAGGATAAACTGGGAATTTGGTGTTGGAAGATGCAAACTGGTACATTTAGAATGGATAAACAGCAAGGTCCTATTCATAGCACAGGAAACTATACTCAATATCCTGTGATAAACCATAAAGGAAAAAATAGTTTAGAAAAAGAATGTGTCAGTATGTATAATTGAGTCATTCTGCCAGACAGCAGAGATTGGCGCAACATTGTGAATCAACTATTCCTCAATTTAAAAAAAGAAAAAGAAAATTTAAGAAGAACTGAATAAAAAACAAAGATAACAGTAGGACTGAAAATAAAAGGAAAAAGTTATTACTGTCCTAAAAATAACTTTGACCTATTCATCTAATGGTAATAGCCAAGAGAGATAGTATACAAATTCGTGTTGTTGAAATAAGTTACTATCCCTGCTTTCTGATTTTTCTGCTACTTGATTGATCGGCTCTTCCTCCCATCCTGTGGGCTCCCTGCCAACCTTCCAAAATTGTACCAATGATTCCAAATTGCAATTGATAAGTTAGAGACTATATTCTCACGGATTGGTTTGGGAAAGAGAGAAACTTGAGAGAACCAAAAGATGAACCAGGAGGTTACTGCAGTGAACAACATGCAAAGCCTGGATGGAAGTGGGATCTGAGAAGTAAGAAGAGGCCAGGAACACTGTGAAAGAGCAAAATCTTGTGATGAGTCTTATACAAGGAAAAAGGAGAAGAGCAGTCAAAGATAACTCTTAAGCTTCCTAGCCTGGCCCGGAAGATAAAAACATAGGAGTAGTTCCTTCATTCGGCTTTACTGCGTGCCTACTGTGTGCCAACCATGGACTAGTTGCTACTGATGCAGAGATTAAAAGTGACTTGCTACACAGTTGAAAGGAGAGAAGGTAAGTTTTACTTTGGACTGGAAGAGTTTAGCATATCAGGAAGAGGTGCACTGGAAATAAGGAATTAAGACACGTCCATGGATCAGAAATTGAGCAGTAGGGCTTCCCTGGTAGCTCAAATGGTAAATAAATTGAGCAGTAGATTTGGGTATCATTAATGAGTCAAGAATGAATGAATTCTCAGGAGTGGGATTACCAAAACAAAGTTATAAAAATATTACATGGTTGCTAATAATATTGTCAAATTATTTCCTAAAGTGGCTGTACCAATATATAATGTCATCAGAAAATGATTCTTTACTATCTACTTAGCATTGTTTGCTATCAAGAAAATTAAAACTTTTGCTTATCTAAAAGATAATAATTGTACCTTGTTTAAACTATATCTTTGATTATTAATGAAATTTAACATTTTCCTATATGTTTAGTAATTATATTCTATTTGGGCAAATGATCTATTTATGTTTCTTGCTGGTTAGCTTTTTAAATCACGCTATATTACTAAAGGGACTTCCCTGGTGGCTCAGACGGTAAAGAATCTGCCTGCAATGCAGAACAGCCAGGTTCAATCCCTGGCTTCCCAATTTGTGATATTTCTTTTGATTCCATATGGCTATTTTTATTGTACAGTTGAATTTTTTAGTGTAGTTCAAGCTGTTAAATTACTTTATTGCTACAATCTAACATAATGCTTCTCCAAACATAATAAATATAGTTCCTACTGTTTTCTTTGGGATAACATTTTTTGTAATTAAGTCATCAGTCTGGAATTTATCTTGTGTTATAAGATGTGAATCTAAAGGATTTACCTCAATTTGGTATTGAGTTATTTCAATGGCATTAAGTAATCTTGAATCGCTACATAGTCTAAGCCAAAACAGAAGTGATAAAACATAGGCGTACTGACTTTTGACACGAATGGACAAGTCCTATTGCTTTGGTAGCTGTCAGTTTATGCACCTCTCAAGTGAGTGGATTAAATAGTGGTCTCTTCCAGAATTAACCCCTGATGATTCTCTGAAAGCCTTTCTCAGGAAAAGATCAGTGCTCCATGGGCACTCAGCTAGAACATGATGACCCACTGCTTTGGCTCTTGGTGTTTGGACTTCTCAGATAACTTACAAACATCCCTGGCCACACAGCCCTGCAGAAAGCTCAGGATTTAGCATGTTTACTTCATTTAGGAGGGCTGCACAGGATATGCCTGGCTGACATGAATGGTGCCTAATGGGCAGTAAATAACTTTTGACCACTTGACCTTGGTAATGTTGCTATGACCCCATCAGTTCTCCTCAATGGTGGGATCACGCAGATGCCCACGAACCACTTCATAAATGAGCAGAGTATTTCCCCTAATTGGGGAGAGGAAGTATAGTAAACAGAGCAGTGGAAAGACCCACATTTTGTGAATGCGTGGCCTGATTGGATCCTATGGTAAATCACCCACGACCCAGCCCTGTCACTTTCTCCTTTTGAGCTGAAAGGAGTCACTGCTTTGAATTACTCGTCTAAACATCAGTTTAACCCCACGTTCTACCCCTGTGCTCCCCACACTCAGCAGCATTTTCCTCTGTTAGATCTTGTTCTTGCCCTATTTGCCAGGAAAATAGTTAAAGCCGTTTTCCCTGTTACCTTATATACTTCAATATTTTTATTTCGAGTGTCTGCTCAGAACCCAGATTCCCCAAGATAGTTTTCTTGTGTGATGATAACAACCACTCTACTACTATCACCACCACAACTACCACCATCATCATAAACTGAGCCTGCTATATGACTGACGCTAACTGTATAACCTCATCTAGCTGTTTGGCCACCTGAGTCTGAATCTTATCTCTGCTGTTTACTACTGTATAATCTTGTTTAAGTCACTTAACCTCTTAGTGCTCCAGTTACCATCTTTACATACATCTTTACCATCTAGCACATATTTTATAAGGTTTTTAGAAGGTCTAGATGTGAAGTTCTTAGAACCATGCCTGGCATATAGTGAGTTTCCAATAAATGTGAAGCAGAAATAATATTGGTGATGAGGATGTTGTCTCCATTACACAAAAGAGGAAACTGAGCTTCAGAGAAGTTAAATTATTTACCCAAGTGTTCAAGTTATCTACAATTACCTACTAAAAAAGTTGATTTAAATAACAATTTTATTCTAGCCCATGATTTCATGTCAGGGGTAAAAACCTATTGAAACCCAGGCTATGTCCTGGAGATAGTACCCTGATTAATGTACAGCCTGGGTTTCAACAGATTTTTACCAAGAATTGTCCACAGACATGTCTTATTTCCCTGAAAATTGAAAGTGAAGTCGCTCAGTCGTGTCCGACCATTTACGATCCCAGTGACTGTTGGCTCCGTCATCCATGGGATTTTCCAGGCAAGAGTACTGGAGTGGGTTGCCATTTCCTTCCCTCAGATGAAGATCTCACTTTGTTTTTACTTAAATTATTCTCCATGCCTGAAACAATTTAGTATACTCAAGAATAATCCAACAAAATCATTCAACAAATGTTCATTTGACATGAAATAATAAAAAGAATAAATGTTTATGTATATTACCATACATAAAGTAGATGATCAGTGCAAGTTGATGCATGAGGCAGGGCACTCAAAGCTGGTGTTCTGGGACAACCCAAAGGGATGGGTGGGGAGGGAAGTGAGAGGGGGCTTCAGCATGGGGGACACATGTCTACCCATGGCTGATTCATGTTGACGTATGGCAAAAACCACCACAATATTGTAAAGTAATTAGCCTCCAATTAAAATTAATTAATTAATTTAAAAATGTTTAGTAAAGGCATCATTTTTAAAGAGATTGTTTATTTACTCCCTAAATAAATGTTTGTTAAATGCATAAAAATGCGTATTCTATGTAAAGAGTCTAAGTTCATGGATGCAGAGATTATTAGAGCTGGAAAGAGTGTAGTAATCATTGTGTTTTTACCTACTCATTTTGCACAGGGAGAAATTGAAGTCCAGAGACTTTAATTAAAACTTGGTTAAGTCAGAGTATAAAGTGAGGTCTCATGATTCTTATTACCTTTTCCACTCTGTCAGTTGACTCTTCTCTGCATGTAGTAATCATTTTACTCCTGTTCTAAAAATTAACTGTCAGGGTTAATGGTATAGGGGTTATGATATTAAATTTAAATTGGAAACATTAAAATGATTCCATAATTTTGTC
This sequence comes from Muntiacus reevesi, assembly GCF_963930625.1. NCBI lineage: Eukaryota > Metazoa > Chordata > Mammalia > Artiodactyla > Cervidae > Muntiacus > Muntiacus reevesi. The sequence goes on from NC_089260.1 coordinate 12,791,292, forward strand.
TCTTTTTAAGAAATACATGTTTATTTATATGTTTCTTTATATGTTTCAGCTGTCTACTGAAGAAGCTCATACCCAAAAACAATCCAGTAACAGTGAATATACTTAGCACCCAGATTAAACGGCCTGCAATATAATTTTCAACAAAGAGAAATAAGAGATCTCTGAAGAAATGAATGATTTCTCATTTGAAGCATTGTTTTGTGCCAGAAAGCTAGAAAGTATCAAAGACTAACTGGATCATATCAAAAAGATCACTTAAAGGGATTCCCAATAACAAGATTATTTCAAAAAATAATGATTGCAATGTATTTATAGCACATCTAGCTCAGTCCTGTCTGACTCTTTGCAACCCCATGGACTGTAGCCTACCAGGCTCCTCTGTCTGTGGGATTTTCCAGGCAAGAGTACTGCAGTGGGTTGCCATTTTCTTCTCCAGGGGATCTTCCCAACCCAGGGATTGAACCCAGGTCTCCTGCATTGCAGGCAGACGTTTTACCCTCTAAGCCACATCAAATATATTAATATAAAATTCCATGAGTTTATAACACTATAAATACCCTAACTGAACATCATTCAGGATATCAGAACATCCAACTATTTGCTGTGAAAGTTCATCAATGAAACAAAGTATTTATTCTGCCTTTCCCTTAGAAATTGTATTTCAGATACCAAATAGATGAAAAAAGTAATGTTTGTCTTTATAGAGGAATCCCAGCCTATAGAAAAAGGAAAAACAATTAGAGAATCACCATTGTGACACTCCTAATGAAACAGTGGTTCCAAGTAGTGATTTCCACTGGATGCTAAAACTATTAGGTACAACTTGATGAAGGAAAGATATGACTGACAGAATTACTAAGAATTATAGACATCATAATGTGATGTAGTAGGAAATGTATGGCACTACTTGTGAAATATTATTGACTAAAAATTTAAAACTGGCTTTATTTTTTAATCACTAGTTTGATAGTATGATGGAAGTAGAAATATGTTTTAGACGTCATCCCCTACTTCTGGCTAGAGTTCCTAAAACCCTTGTAATATCCTAAATGATAAGATTAGTAGAAACATGTCTTGTTATACCATTTGGTTTTTGTCCCCTGCTCCTGAGACAGCTCTAGAGTGATTAAGGTAAAAAGAATGTCTTTGTGATTCGTATCACATCCCTTTCTTTTCTTTAATTTTACTTTATTTTTAATTGGACGATAATTATTTTACAATATTGTGATTGTTTCTGCCACCCATCAACATGAATCAGCCATAGGTAAGCATGTGTTCCCTCCCTCTTAAACCTCACTTCCCAACCCACACCTCTAGGTTGTCACAGAGCACCAGCTTTGGGTTCCCTGCATCATACAGCAAATTCCCACTGGCTATCTGTTTTACGTATGGTAATACATATGTTTCAGTGCTACCCTCTTAAATCATCCCACCCTCTCCTTCCCCAACCATGTCCTTTATGTCTGCATCTCCTCCCTTTCAACCACACCTGAGTTTATGTTAATGAGATGACTTTTGGAAGGCCTCTATGAATGGGGGACTCATTGTAGGGAAATCAATCTCGTGACTAGAGGGTTGGAAATTTCAGCCCACCCCCTTACTTTAGGGGAAGGGAGAGAAGTTGGAGGTTGAGCTAATCACTAGTAGCCAATGAGATAATCTGTCATGTCTGGGATTGTTGCTCTAAGCAAGGACCACTGAAGATGTTTCAGCAGGAGTGAAAAAGAGGAACTGATGAAATTAATGTTTGAGGAAGATTAATAAGGTTTCTAATTCTAACAACCAATCTATAGAAATTATAATCATCCTTCAGTATCTGAGGGTGACTGGTCCAGGACAATCCCTACCCAGGCCCTGTGGATACCAAAATCCTCTGATCCTCAAGTCCCTTATATAATATGCCATGTGCATACATGCTAAGTTGCTTCAGTCCTGTCCGATTCTTTGCAACCTTATGGATTGTAGCCCACCAGGTTCCTCTGTCCATAGGATTCTCCAAGCAAGAATACTGGAATGGGTGGCCATTCCCTTCTCCAGGGGATCTTCCCAACCCAGAGATCAAACCTATATCTTCTGTGGCTCCTGTATTGCAGGCAGATTCTTTACCACTGAGCCATCAGTACGTGTGTTAGTCACTCAGTCACGTCTGACTCTTTGCAACCCCATGGACTGTAGCCTTCCAGGATCCCCTGTGCATGGAATTGCCCCTGGAATTCTCCAGGTAAGAATACTGGAGTGAGTTGCCATTTCCTCCTCCAGGGCATCCCAACCCAGGGATCGAACCCACATCTCTTATGTCTCCTGCATTGACAAGAGGGTTCTTTACCTCTAGGGCCACCTGGGAAACTCATAATATGGCATAGTGTTTCCTTAGAACCCACACACATCCTCCTGTGCACTTTAAGTCATGTCTAGATTACTTATAACATCTAACAAATACAAATGCTTTGCAAATAGTTGCCCAGAGCACTGCAAATTACAATTTTGCATTGTGGAATTTTGGGACTTTTTTTCCAAATGTTTTTAACTTGAGGTTAGTTGAATGGATGGATACAGAACCCACAAATACAGAGGACTGAGTGTATAGAACACAGAGGAGTCAAGTAAAATACCACCACAAGGAAGTAGCCAGTCAAATTCAGGCAAGGGAGAGAGTCAACAGGACAAATGGCCTGGTTTCTCCAACAAATCAACAACTTTTTAAAAAGGACAGGAAAGAATTGGCTCAAGAAAAAAATGGTTTTGTGTAAAGTGTGGATTTTGAATCCTGATTCAAATAAATATTTCAGGCAATTGCATAAATTTGAATATGGAATAACTATTATGTAATGTTGAAGGATTATTAATTTTGCTATGATGTGGCAGTTAAAGAGGAAAACCATGTTTGTCCTCTGCTACTCTTATAACACTTTTCAAGACTGCATATGTGCTAGTTACCTACTTAAATATCCATCTCTTCCTTCTTTACTAATAAGCAAATTCCAATATTTTTCAAAGCTGCTGTATGCCCATCTCCAGGAGTTAGATGGCAATAGTCTAAGACTGTCAACAAATCCCACATGCCCAACCTTCCTCCAGATCTGTTTGATGAGAAATAATGGAAAAACCTATGGTGGAGATACTGGGAATGTGTTTATTTCAATAGAAGTTTATAGATGTGTGTGTGTGTGTGTGTGTGCGCGCGTGCGTGCACACACACATGTGCGCTAATCACTCAGTCATGTCCGACTCTTTGCAACCCCATCGTCTGTAGCCTACCAGGCTCCTCTGTCCATGGGGATCTCCAGGCTAGTATACTGGAATGGGTTGCCATGCCCTCCTCCAGGGGATCCCCCCAACCCAGGGATTAAACCCAGGTCTCCCACATTGCAGGCAGATTCTTTACCATCTGAGCCACCAGGGAAGGTTGAGAATACTAGACTGGGTAGCCTATCACTTCTCTGGGGGATCTTCCTGACCTGGGAATCACACCAGGATCTCCTGCATTGCAGGTGGATTCTTTACCAGCTGAGCTACCTGAGAAGCCCAGAAGTTTATAGATGCTGCTGGCCAAATCCCTGCATTCTTCCTGCCTTGAACATGTAGTGTAGCCATTTTGCTATCATACAGGAAAATTCAAGAGAAAAAATAGAGATGTCAATTCTAACATTGTTGGTCTGTTAAATCAAAACCATAAGTGGTCTACCTGTGAAACAAACCTCTATTTAAGCCACTATGATCAATTTGAGCCCTGATATATTAGCAAAAACTGGTTTAGAGGATGAGTTAAAACAGAATCAATGAAGGCACTATTTAGAGGTTTGGGATCAAAATTATGGTGCTGGAAAGGTACTGTTGCATATGAGAGGAAATCCAAAGGAAATATTTAGAGAACTGGTTAAGTTGTAAGACATCTACTCAGTGCCTTCCAAAATTAGAGAATTGCTAGGTGTGGAAAAACTCACATCTTTGGTATCAGGTCTCTGGGTGATATATGACAACATCTAGACACTTCAAACATCAAAATGGCCTCCAGAAGAGGCAGCTAAGGCTCCTGCTTAGAGGAGACCCTGCAGTGATGAGATGCCATCCTTAAGGATGTAGTATATATCTTAAACCACTTACCATCACATGGTGCTGTCTCCAGTAGGAAGAATATATAGGTCTGAGATCCAAGGCATGGAGGTAAGAAGTCATCCAGCTGACCACCACTCCCAGGGACCCACTTGGGGAGTTTGTGATTCCCACCTCCAAAACTTTAGATTATGGGGATTTCAAAGTCTCACATCTTGGAAGAGAGCTACTTCATCCAAGGGATACAGTAAGAGTTCCACTAAACTGAAAGCTAAGACTAGCTTGATCTTGCTGAGCTGCTTGCAGCAGTAGACCAGCAGGTACAGAACAAACTCACCACAAGAGCAGGGGTTGTTACCACAGATCATCCTGAGGAGGTAGGAAGAAATATGTTGGGCACTCACGATTCACTGGGTCCCTCAGTATTCCCATGCTGGGCTTTCACTGTAAATAGCTGAGTAGAGAAAGCGAGACTTTACAAGTAGATGGTAGACAGAAAGGCTCAGACCCTTCCCCTCTTTTGAGCCATTTAGACCAACAGGAGCTCTAGTCAAGAGGCAAAGGACATGTAGAGAGAGGGAGTTTATGAGAATCAACTACAGCCTCAGGACCAACTGCAGCAGCCAGTAACCACTAATCCTTGTAAGCTTTAATGTAAAACACAAATACGACAATCAATCAGAATCTGGAGGAAATTGTGCCTGGATGGAGGGAACTTCTTGTGAAGTCTCCGGGTAAGATCAGGGGTGGAATGAAGTGTGTGATGTTGGAGCCCCACCAGGTCCGCATCACCAGGTGGATGTCCCTAGTCCCCAGTTGCTGTGCCTGTTGGATGCAATCTGCTCACAACTGCTTCCTGCTTGAGAATTGCCTTGGGCCAATGGGAGCAGCCGCAGCAGGAAGTTACGCCCACTTTCTTGACTGGCTTCCCGCCCCACCCCAACCTGCTTACCTCACTCTTCATCTCCTGAGAATACTTTCTTCAAAATGCATCTCTCAGAATTCACTATTTCAGATTCTAAGAAACACGATCTAAGATGCTATCTTGGTTTGAATTGTGTCCCCCCCAAAACATGTTCACACCTTACAACTTGGTACCTGTGAATGTGACTTTACTAGGAAATAGGGTCTTCAAAGATTGTAATCAACTTAAAATGAGGCAATACTGGATTAGGATGGGCCCTAATCTGATGACTTGTGTCCTTGTAGAAGGAGAGACACAAAAAAGACACACACACAGGGGAAGTCTACCACGTTTTGTTAGAAACAGAAACTGGATTTCAGCTGCCACAAGGAACTGCCAAGGATAGTCAGCAACAACCAGAAGTTAGAAAAGATAAGGAAAGATTCTCCCTTAGAACCTTCAGAGAAAGTATGATGCAGTTTTAAGCCACCTAATGTGTGATATTTTGTTACAGCATCCACAGGAAACAAGCACATTGTCATTGAGGACTCAACATCAATTTCAGCTCCTCTGTGAAGGAGCTGTCTGGTTGCTCCTTTCTTACTGGCCCCTCCATCTCCTCCGATCACGCACAGCACACACTTGCCCCTCCACTCACTGCCACATGCCATGCACAGCCTAAGGGTGCATTTCCACTTTCCATGGGTGCTAGACTTAGAGCTTCTGGAGAGCAGAGGCCAGGGATGACACTTACCCTGATTCCCAGTTTAAGAAATCTCTTTGGTTAGTATTAGCTTATTAATAGACAACTCAGAAACATTTTATTGTGGACTCACTGTGGAAAATACTCCCTGTGCATAAAAGATAGGAAAAGAAGAAAGCAAAGGGTTTCTGTATTACTTAAGGTTTTATTTTGTTCCCTGGTGGCTCAGACGGTAAAGTGTCTGCCTACAATGCAGGAGACCCAGGTTCGATCCCTGAGTCAGGAAAATCCCCTGGAGAAGGAAATAGCAACCCACTCCAGTACTCTTGCCTGGAAAATCCCACAGACAGAGGAGCCTGGTAGGCTACAGTCCATGGGGTCACAAAGAGTCAAACACAACTGAGCAGCATCATCTTCTTTCATTCATTCTTTCTTTCTTTTCTTTATGAGTTGGACCACTGTGGCTCAGGGAGAAAGGCTTACAGAAATGACATAGTTAGAGGGATAGACAAAAAAAAAAAAAAATGTGAGCTGGTAAAAATATTGATAGATGCATTAGAATATTTGTAAAAGTTGGCATTTGTTAACTTTCTTGCTTAAAAAGACCCTAAGACTATTTGATCCTCTGAGTTCATGTAACTTTTGAAACTCATGCTCTTAAATTCCTCTGGAAGCTGAAGCACATATAAAACAAATACAGGTGAATAGAAAATGTTTTTTATGAATTTAATGGAAAAACAGAAACATGTTGGTCTCAATCTCAAACTCTTTGATTTCAGCGTCCAAGAACACTTATTAATTAAGGAGACGTTCATGTTCTGAACTGCCTACTGCCTGTTAGTGTTTTTAATTCACATCTGGAAAGTTTCCTTTGAGAACAAGTGTCCTGCAGAATGCCAGCAATCTATCAAGACCATATTTCTGGGGCTACTCTTTTCTGATTAGATGGTTCTGGGAGACTCAAGGAAGGGAGGTCAGAAGGAGAGTACTGATAGTCTGTACAGTGAGAGATTAATAATATCAACACAAAAGGCCTCATTCTCAGGAGCCATGTTAGAAGTTGTTGCCTTAGTGTTATATTCTTCAAAGACAATTTGTAGAACTGAACTTCAGAATGAAATTCACGAGTCAATGTGAATAACTACAACTCTTTTAAACTTAACATTTTAACCTAGTCCACTAAAAAAGAAATTACTAAAAAAGTCAAATGTAATGTTTGTTTTCTTCTAGGTCCTCAAAGAAAAGATGGGAGTGGTTCAACCATAAACCACTTAGATAACTTTAAATAGAGAATGATGAAGCATTATCAGAGTTAGCCATTGATCTGAAATAATACAGGTGATAAACAGGATAAAGGCAAGATCACTCACTGACATAGCCAATTTTGTATAGATAAAAGAATTGAAAATAAGAAATCCCTACTGATTATTCTGAACGATTTCTTTTTTTCCCTTAAGACTTTCTTGTTTCCCTCCTTTCCCCCCAACTACGTCAAATGTTAACAGAATAAGAACACCGTTCTTCTGCCCTAAATGTCTTATATTCAAAATATTCAAATGTAAAATCTGATCAAAAAGGAGCCCCAGTTTTGGAAGGCAAAGAACACGGGCCTGTTTAGAGTATCCAGTGTCATTCTACAAAAACCTTTTTCTTTTCTCATGAGGACCTTTGATACTCTGCCCTGGAAAACCAATACACAGTATTGTACAATTTGATAATGTGTGCACGCTGCTCTGTGAGAAGTTGGCAGGAAAAGTAAAAAGGAGAAATAATCCTTGTAGTTTTAGGGGAAAATAATAAGGTCACTGCAAGTAGAATTTTTCCCTCCCTCAAGTCTCAGTACCCATCGTTTTTCCGAGATTGGATTTCATGTGCATTTCCGCACAGAATGAGAAAACTTCACGTTAGGCCTATCAACTCACCTGCCTGTGACAATCTCGAGATCTTAATAGCCAGACCACCAAACAGGAAATCGTCATGCAGCTCAAGTTTTGAAAGCTATCAGTCCACAACCCTGCTTGCCAGGAATATTTTCCAGAGCCTATCCAATATTTACCAAGAAATATTTACAAGTTTAAAACACAAATGTTTTATGTTTTTTCATATAGAACAGAAATAAGAGCTATTCTAAGGAAATTAATTCATTCACATTTATCTACTCATGTATTTAACTTTTAATAAGCTTTTAATAAGCATTTGCTTATTCAGTTAATTGTCATTCTTTCCTCAACTAACACAAGCCAGAAAGAGTGCTGAGTAATGAAAATATGAAGATGAATAAGACCCTGAGTTTTCTTTCAGAGAACTCTTAGGGAGGTAAGCAGGCAACCACAATCTAAGATAGATTTTTATTTACAAAGAGATGCATCCAGTTCCAAACAGGCCAGAAGAGTTCCACCCAAGTGAAAAGAAGCATTTAGGTCCTTCAGAACCTCTGGGACAGTGAGCTCTGATCTTAGATACGTGGAGAAAACAAATCCCTACCCGGCTGGGAATTCGCTCTTCTGTGTAACTTTCTAAATCCTTGAACACTGAGCTCGTCATTTTCTTCCTTGTTCTCATTCCAAGAGTAACTGAGTTTATTCTGCCCCAAACTCTTTTTCCAAAGATGTTGATATTTCAATTGGTTTTAAGTAGCTCTCCATGGGCTTTGTTTTTCGAGGGTTTTTTTTTGTTGTTGTTGTTGTTTATTTTGTTTTCCATTGTTGAAGGAAAGTAGGGGGAGAGCAGAACTGCATTTCTCTGAGGAATTTTGCTCATTACCTCTGCTCTTCTTACCTGGCCTTCCAATACGGTGCAGTTCTGAGATCCTTTGTAGGACAAAAGGAGAAAACAATGGCTCAGTCCCCTCAGATGTTTCTGCTCCATTCTCCCATTCTCACCGACCTGGTCTCTGAACTCTTTTGCTCATGTAATAGGTCAGCTCCACTCTTTATCTCTACTCACTCATTCCGAGCGTGGATGACTATGTATCACAGAGTCTCCCCCTTGGTTTCGGCATTCACTGCCATTTCCCTTGCTTTTGACACCTGCTTTGTTGTGAGGATATGTGAATGGTATAAAAAGCCAGGCTTTGGAGACTGACAGAACTGGGTTTATCTCTTGGCTGTGTCGATTTTGTCAGCTGTGGGACTCTGAGCAAGATCAAATCTAAGTCTCCATCTCAGCTATCATTACCTTACACAGTGTTTGTGAGGATTAGATGGTATGACGAGCATAAAACACCTAGCATATAGCACCGCCAATAAACAGGAGCCGCTTTTGTGATGATAGTGTGCACCCCCTGCTTATAGCCGAGACTGGACAAGCCCACTTCCTGTGACATATATCCATCCGTTTTCAGTGTATCAAGTAGCATGCAAAACACTGAAGCTACACTGCAAGGAATATACAAGACCCCTGTCCTAAAGGAACTCACAGATTCTTACGGAAAGGACAGTTTTGGACACAAAGTTTTATGGTCTTAAGTAAACATACCAATGTAGAGATAAAGACACAGTGCTTTTGGAATACAGGGGATAAAAAGGCTCTGTGACATGCAGCTCACCAAAGCAGGGTAAACTCTGTGATGGCAGAATTCCAGAAAGGAAATTGTACACATGCTTTTGCCAATTCTAGATACAATAATCCTGATAGAAGTTCAATTGGCAAGCTTATCAACAATGAGTTATAAAAGGTACACAGTAATCTCAGTCAGGATTTGGTCAGATAAACAAAAAGCACTCTAGGTATTTCAAGAAGGAAGATCTTAATTCAGGGAATTGGTTATTTATAAAACCACCAGAGTAAGCTCCGGGAGTTGGTGATGAACAGGGAGACCTGGCGTGCTGCAGTCCATGGGGTTGCAAAGAGTCAGACATGACTGAGCAGTTTTTCTTCTGAAAACCACCAGAAGAACGCCAAAAGAAAGGTCACGGAGGCCACTGATAGAGTTCAGGGGTGCTATAAGCTTTTAGAGAGTCAAGAAATTATAGGGGTCCAAGAAATTCCAGGCAATAATCATAGCACCAAAATATGGGTTTAACATGAAGTGTCTCTGGGGTGGCCACAAAATCTCACCACTGCCAAAATCTACCTGTCTGCCAGCTGCTGTCAGAATAACAATATGTGACATCTGCTTCTGCTTAGGCTACCAGGTCTCATGTTAATGCCTATATTTACTGATGTTCAGACATCTTGGGGTCTTGCTAACTCAGGAACGACTGCCCCTCCCAGGACAAGCTAATTCCTAGAGACAGGAAACTACCTACTTGTGAGTATCCTTTTCATATGCAAACCAACCAATCCAGAGTCCACACCCCCCAGTCACCTCCTTTATTTGCTTTATTTGCCACTATCCATCTGACCTTATCACCTTAGGCCAGATACCAGACAGCTATGGACATCCCCTGTGACCTAGTGCTATGCTTAACCACTCAATCAGGTCCCACTGTTTGTGACCCCATAGACTGTAGCCCACCAGGCTCCTCTGTCCATGGGGATTCTACAGCAAGAATACTGGAATGGGTTGCCATGCCCTCCCCCAAGGGATCTTCCCAACCCAGGGATTGAACCCTGGTCTCCCATATTGCAGGTGAATTCTTTACTGCCTGAGCCATCAGGGAAGCCTGTGACCTAGAGCTCACAGAAATTACTCAAACTAGCCAATCCTAAACCTAGCTACTCTGCATCTCCATTCCTTCCATGGAAACCACATAAAGGCTCTTCTCACCTTTCCCCCACTCCCTCTGTCTCCTGAAGATTTGGGGCTTCCTTGGGTGACTCCCTATGGTATGGTGTACCCCATTCTCTTGGGATCTCTAAGTATCACAAACTTTCTAAGTATAACAAACTTTCTTCAATGGCAGTTGTCTCCTAATCTATTGGCCTCCCCATACCTGAATTAAAAACAAAGCAAAAACATCTACATGTTACTATCACTGAAAAAAATAATCTAGAATCTGTTGGCAGGAATTTGGAAAATGTAGTTTCAGGCTTCCAACTACTATATTAAAAGAGAAAGAATGGAACAAGAGAGAGGGTTGAGTTCCTGAGAGACAATCTAGCATACTGAGGCGTGAACTAGTGACAACCTTCCTCTGCAGTGGCTGAAGGTCTAGTACGGTCTGACTTCTCTGATCTGACCAAGGTTGGCTACATTTTGCTTTATGACCCTTGCTACTAATTTTTTGAAAGTTTTTAAGCTTTGGTTACTCATTGCTCAAAGCCAGCCTTTAAATACTCATTGATGGTCTCTTCAGAAGGTATGGTAGGCCTTTGTGTTCTACACACTGCTTGCTACGCATTTCAATTTCTAACTAAAACGACTATGTAGTGACTTCACCCCTTACTGACCAACTGACAATTACAGACCTGTTGTCTCTCTTGTCTCATCTGTGCCATATGTACTATAGCAATAAAAGAGAAAATTTAAGACCCCTTTTGTAGGAAAGGCACTTCCTGCTTAGAGTATGAACTGAAAATGGATCAACTGTAGCAAAACTGATGCATTCTATGCAACATCTTTAAACCTTCCCCATCCCAATAGAGAAACCCAGGTCTTTAGTGTTTGATTACCTCCTGTAGCCTAAAGAGTTCTGACCCTGGAATAGGAAACTCAGCAGCTAGACAGATTTTATGTTCAAACAAGTCAATATTAAAAATGGCAGTAAGGATTGTATAACTCATTGAATACGGTAGGACACGAAGACAAACAGATATAAAGAAATATTCAAACAAATAAAAGGTTGAAAAGAAAGAAGACATCTATATTGTCTCAAAGTATATCCACAGTAATTAATAGATTGTTGTTGTTGTTCAGTTGCTCGGTCGGGTCCGACTCTTTGCGACTGTATGGACTGCAGCACTCCAGGCTTCCCTGTCCTTCATCATCTCCTGGAGCTTGCTCAAATTCATGTCCATTGAGTCAGTGATACCATCCAACCATCTCATCCTCTGTTGTCCCCTTCTTCTCCTGCCTTAAGTCTTTACTAGCATCAGGGTCTTTTCTGAGTCAGCTCTTGCATTAAGTGGCCAAAGTATTGGAGCTTCAGCTTCAATATCAGTCAGTCCTTTTAATGAATATTCAGGATTGATTTCCTTTAGGATTGACTGCTTTGATATTCTGAGTCTTCTCCAACACCACAGTTAATCAGCCTTCTTTAAGGTCCAACTCTCACATTCATACATGGCTACCAGAAAAGCCATAGCTTTGACTATATAGACCTTTGTTAGCAAAGTAATGTCTCTGCTTTTTAATATGCTGTCTAGGTTGGCCATAGCATTTCTTCCAAGGAGTGTCTTTTAATTTCAAGGCTGTAGTCACCATCTTCTGTGATTTTTGGAGCCCAAGAAAATAAAGTCTGTCACTATTTCCATTGTATCCCCATCTATTTTCCATGAAGTGATAGCACCAGATGCCTTGGTCTTCGTTTTTTGAATGTTGAGTTTTAAAGCAGCCTTTTCACTCTCCTCTTTCACCTTCATCAATAGCTCTTTAGTTCCTCTTCACTTTCTACACAAGGGTGGTGTCATCTGCATAACTGAGGTTATTGATATTTCTCCTGGCAATCTTAATTCCAGCTTGTCTTTCATCCAGACCAGCATTTCTCATGATGTACTCTGAATACAAGTAAATAAGCACAGTGACAATATACAGCCTTGATGTACTCCTTTTTCAATTTTGAAACAGTTCATTGTTCCATATCAAGTTCTAACTGTTGTTTCTTGACCTATCTATAGGTTTCTGATGAGGCAGGTAAAGTAGTCTGGTATTCCCAACTCTTTAAGAATATTCCAGTTTGTTGTGATCCACACAGTCAAAGGCTTTGGTGTAGTCAATGAAGCAGAAGTTGATATTATTCTGGAATCCTCTTGCTTCTTCTATGAATCAATGGATGTTGGCAACTTGATCTCTGCTTCCTTGGCCTTTTCTAAATCCAGCTTGAACATATGGAAGTTCTCAGTTCATGTACTGTTGAAGCCTAGCTTGGAGAATTTTGAGCATTATTTTGCTAGCATATGAAATGTATACAATCATGTGGTAGTTTGAACATTCTTTGGCATTGCCTTTCTTTGGGATCGGAATGAAAATTGACCTTTTCCAGTCCTGTGGCCACTGCTGAGTTTTCCAGATTTGCTGGCATATTGAGCGCAGCACTTTCACAGCATCATCTTTTAGGATTTGAAATAGTTCAGCTGGAATTCCATCAGCTCCACTAGCTTTGTTCATAGTGGTTCTTCCTAAGGCCCACTTGACTTCACACACCAGGACCTCTGGCTCTAGGTAAGTGATCACACCATCATGGTTATCTGGATCATTAAGATATCTTCTGTATAGTTCTTCTGTGTATTCTTGCCACTCTAAGATGGAAGACTAAGACTCTTAGACCTATACTAAGATGGCAGAGTAGAAGGATGTGCACTCATCTTCTCCTACAGGAACACCAAAATTGCAAATAGCTGCTGAACAACCATCAACAGGAGAAAGTTGGAGCCCACCAAAAAAAGATACCCCATGACCAAGGGCAAAGGAGAAGTCCCAACAAGATGGTAGGAGGGGCAAAATCACATTTAGAATCAAACCTCATGCCTGCCAGAGACACTTGGAGGGTGCAAACAAAACCCTCTGTGCACCAGAACCCAGGGAAAGGAGCAGTGACCCCCACGAGAGACTGAGCCAGATTGCCTTTGAGCATCTCCTGCAGAGGCCCAGGTCAGCAGTGGCCCACCATGATGACAGGGCTCTGGCTGCAGCAGACCTGGGAGGCAAGGTGTGAGGCATAAACCCTCTTGGAGGAGGTCACCATTAGCCCCACCATAAAGCCACCAAGCAGACGACCCACAAACTGGAGAACATTCATACCAAAGAAGTTCTCACACTGCTTTAAAAGTCCTAGGGCCCACAACCGGTTTCCCAATCTGGGGATCTGGCAAAGAGACTGAGAATCCCCAGGAAATTTGACTTTGAAAGCCAGTGGGATTTGATTATAGAACTTCCACAGGACTGGGGAAACAGACTCTTGGAGGTCAAAAACAAAACCTTGGGTGCGCTAGGCCCCAGGAAAAATGAACAGTGACCCCACAAGAGACTGAGCATTTGTGAGTGTCCAGGAGTCTGCCACAGAGGTGTGGGTCCACAGTAGCCTGCCGCTGGGTCAGGGGCACTGAATGCAACAGTCCTGGGAGCTCATTAAGGTCTTTTTTTCTCTTTTTCTATTAAGGTCTTTTGAAGGAGGTCTCCCTTACCTTCATTACCCCTCCCATAGTTTGACCTCAGGCCAAACTACAGGGAATGAACACAGCCCCACCCATCAGCAGACAATTGGATTAAAGATTTGCTGCCCAACAGAGCAAGACCCAGTTTTCCCCACAGTCAATCCCTCCCATCAGGAAGCTTCCACAGGCCTTTGGCCTCATCCATCAGAAGGCAGACAGAATGAAAACCACAATCACAGAAAACTAACCAAACTTATCACAAGGACCACAGCCTTGTCTAACTGAATGAAACTATGAGCCTTGCCATGTAGGGCCACCCAAGACGGACGGGTCATGGTGGAGAGTTCTGACAAAATGTGGTTCTGTGGAGAAGGGAGTGGCAAACCACTTCAGTATTCTTACCTAGAGAATCCCATGAATAGTATGAGAAGGCAAAAAGATATGACACTGGAAGATGAACTCCCCACGTCAGTAGGTTCCCAATATGCTATTGGAGATCAGTGGAGAAATAGCTTCGGAAGGTATGATGAGGCTGAGGCAAAGTGGAAACAACGCCCAGTTGTGGATGTGTCTGGTGATGAAAGTAAAGTCTAATGCTGTAAAGTACAATATTGAATAAGAACCTGGAATATTAGGTCCACAAATCAAGGTAAATTGGAAGTGGTCAAACAGGAGATGGCAAGAGTGAACATCAACATTTTAGGAATCAGTGATCTAAAATGGACCAGAATGGGCAAATTTAATTCAGATGACCATTATATCTAGCATTGTGGGCCAGAATCCCTTAAAAGAAATGGAATAACTCTCATAGTCAACAAGAGAACCTGAAATACAGTACTTGGGTACAATCTCAAAAATGATAGAATGATCTCTGTCTGTTTCCATGGCAAACCATTCAATTATCAGATACTAAAGGACAAAGAGCAACTTTTCAGTGGAGGAAACTAACAGACACCCCCTAAATTAAGTGATCAAGATGAGCATCATCACCACTGGGACAAAGCCACACCTGACATCATGTCATACGGACACTACTGCTGCTGTGATATTCCTGCCAAAGATGCATAACTTGAGCCTAATCACAAGGAAACATTATACAAACAAGTTGAGAGACAGTCTACATAACTGGCCTGCAATCTTCAAAATATGTCAAAGCTATTCAAATCAGGAAAATATTGAAGAAATACTCCAAATGAAATATATTAAAAAGACTTGACAGCTAAGTGTAATGTGTGATTTGGACTGGTTCCCTTGTGATCAATGATGTTATTGGGGTAACTGGTGGAAGCTGAATGGAGTTTGTTGATTAAATGGTAGTGATACATCAATGTGAACTTCCTGATACCAATGATTGTATTATGGGTATGTAGGAGAATGTGCTTGTTTATAGAAATTACACACTTGTGTTTCAGGGGGTGATGGGGCATCTGGGGCATCATCTTAAATGGTTTAGGAAATAAAAGAGTCCTTTAAAGCACTTTCAAGTATTATGTAAATTTGAGATTGCTTTAGAGATTTTAACAAATACACATTTGAGGGCCTCCCAGGTGGCTCAGTGGTAAAGAATCTGCCTGCCAGTTCAGGAGAGATGAGAGACATGGGTTCGATCCCTAGGTCAGGTTTGACCCCTGGAGAAGGGAATGAATACCCACTCCAGTACTCTTGCCTGGAGAATTCCATGATCAGAGGAGCCTGGCAGGCTAGAGTCCATGCAGTCACAAAGAGTCTTTAACTTTATTTAACTTTAACGTTTTATTTACAAAGAAATTATAAAAATAGCACAGAAAGTTCCCATATACTCCGTATCTAAATCTCTTATTATTAATATCTTACATTAGTTTGGTGCATCTCATAATTACTTGATCAATTTTAATTTTTATTATTAATTCAGTCCATAATTTATTCAGATTTCCTTAGTCTTAACTTTTTTTCTGTTCCAGCAACTCATGCAGGATATTCCATCATATCTAGTCACCATGTCTCTTAGGCTCTTTTTGGCTTTGACAGTTACTCGATCTTTATTTTTCATGACTTCACAGTTTGGAGGAGCACTAGTATTTTACAGAGTTGGAATTTTTCTGATATTCTTCTTCATGATTAGACTGGAGTCATAAGATTTTAGTAGGAAGATCACATAAGGAAAGTGCCATTCTCATCATATCACATGTGTGCTTCCCATTTTTAGTAATTATAGATAAAATTGCTATAAACATTTATGTGCAGGTTTTTAAGTAGACATAAGTTTTTTAATTGGTTGAGTAAATATCTGGGGGTACAGATGCTGGTTCAGACCACATTCAACTTTGTAAAAAACTGTCAAATTGCCTTTCAAATTTGCTTACCATTTTTTATCCACACCAGCAATAAATGAGAATTCCCATTGCTTCACATCATTGCCAATAACTGATATTATCAGTTTGGGGATTTTTGCCATTCCAAGAGATATAGGTGGCAGAGGATGAGATGGTTGGACAGCATCACCAACTCAATGGACATGAATTTGGCCAAACTCTGGAAGACAGTGAAGGACAGAGAAACCTGGCACGTTACAGTCTGTAAGGTTGCAAAGAGTCGGGCATGACTTAGCAACTGAACAACAACGAAAGAGGTAAATAGGAATATTTTGTTCTCTTAACTTGCATTTTCCTAACCATAAATGATTTTGAGGATCTTTTCATGTGCTTATTTTCCATCTCTTCATCTTCTGTGGTTAGATGTCTATTCACGATCACTTGAGCTGTTGGTTTTTAGTGGATTCGTCTATTTTTTGTTTGTTTGGCTGCAGTCTCAGTTGCAGAATGTGGGCTCTTTGCTGTGGTGTGCAGGCTCTCCAGGTGCAGCATGTGGGCCCAGTTTTTGTACGCGTGGGCTTAGCTGCCCCTTGGCCTTAGTGGGACCTTAGTTCCCTGGCCAGGGATCAAACACTCATTCTGTGCATTGGAAGGTGGATTCTTAACCCCTGGACCACCAGGGAAGTTCCAGTTGTTTGTTGTTTTAAGGTATCTGGAAAGAAGGAGAGGAAGGAAGGGAGGAAAGGAAGGAAGGAGAAGAGAAAGGGGGGGGAAGGGCAGGGGGAAAGTGTCTATGTGTTTGTGAGGAGAGAGAGAATTACCGTGCGCGTACTATGTACAAGTACTGTTTGGGGCACTTGACATACTGTTATATATATAACAACAGTAACTGTTGTTATTCAGTCACTCAGTCGTGTCCAACTCCGACCCCATGAACTGCATCCCTGTCCTTCACCATCTCCCAGAACTTGCTCAAATTCATGTCCATTGAGTTAGTAATGCCATCCAACCATCTCATCCTCTGTCTTCCCCTTCTCCTCCCGCCTTCAATCTTTCCTAGCATCAGGGTCTTTTCTAATGAGTTGGCTCCTCACATCAAGTGGCCAAAGTATTGAAGCTTCAGCATCAGATCTTCCAATGAATATTCAGGATTGATTTCCTTTAGGATTAACTGGTTTGACCTCCTTGTGATCCAAGGGACTCTCAAGAGTCTTCTCCAACACCACAGTTTGAAAGCATCAGTTCTTCAGTGCTCAGCCTTCTTTTTGGTTTCACAGCCAAACATGACTACTGGAAAAACCACAGCTCTAATTAAATGGACCTTTGCCGGCAAAGGTAACCTAGGGGACAAAGTAAGCAATACTCCTGCGCTCGAAGCCAAGAAATATCTAGGCAAGAACTCTGGAGGTGGAAGAAGACTTGATCTAATGTCCTAAGGTGGGAATATGCCTAGGGGTTTTGAGGAAAAGGAGTGGGGTCCAAACTGGCTGAAAGGGAGTGAAGAGGAGGGAAGCAGAACAGGAGGTCGAAGAGGCCCAGAGCTCACGGGTCATGATGGGCCTTTTGGCCAGAGTAAGCACTTTGCCTTTCATCTGGGTAAAATGATGAGATGCTGCAGAGTCTGAGGAGAGGAGAGACATAATCTGACTTACATTTTAAAAGGATGACTCCAGTTGATGCTGTCCATAGACCCTAGTGGGACAAGGTTAGAACCACAGACTTGTTAGAAGGCTACTGTGATGGTCCAGACGAGAAGAGACAGTGGCTCTAGGATAGGTAAGACAAGTGGAGGCAATGAGAAGCTGTCCGATTCTGGATGTATTTAGTATTTAGAAGCGCCTCCAGCATGGTTTCCTGATGGATTGAAAGTGGGATATCAGAGAAATAGTCACAATTCTAAGATTTTAGG
This sequence comes from Muntiacus reevesi, assembly GCF_963930625.1. Classification (NCBI taxonomy): domain Eukaryota; kingdom Metazoa; phylum Chordata; class Mammalia; order Artiodactyla; family Cervidae; genus Muntiacus; species Muntiacus reevesi. The sequence goes on from NC_089260.1 coordinate 12,809,348, forward strand.
CTCAAGCAACTAGCAAGCAAGATTTGCTGTCACCTAAGAGGGAGACTCCTGCATGGGGAGCAGGATGTGGACAGAGGATCAGGAGTTTGGTTCTGGACACACTCTGAGATGCCTATTGGACATGTGAGTGGTCTTGTCAAGCAAGCAGGTGGCATGGGGTTTGAGAATTGAGGAGAGATTTGGACTGGAGACAAAAAAATCAGCAGTTATCAGCATACTGATGGCCCTTAAAGCCATCGGGGCTGATGTGCCAGCAAACAGTGATTGTAAACACAGAAAGGATCAGAGAACTGAGCTCTGCTGCCTCCTTAGTGACCACGACAAGAGTGGTTTTGGGGTGGTAGTGGGGGCAAGCCTAGACTGAAGTAGATTTTAGAGAAAATAAATAGAAAGCCGTGAATATAGAAATCTCTTCTGAGGAGTTTTGCCAAAGAAATTAAAGAAATCAGCTGGTGCCCTGGTAAGGAAATTGAGGTCAAAGAACAGGATTATCTTTTAAGATAGGAGAGATAACAGCTGGTTTGAATGCTGGTAGGAGTGAGTCAGTAGAGAGTTAAAAATAAAAATCTGATGCTGCTAGAGAGAGGGGAAGTGTTGCTACCTTTTGGTAGGGAACGTGGGGTGGGGTGGGAGCAAAGATCTGGACCGAGGAATTGACTTTATTCAGAAGCATACAGTGCTAATCTATGGTGGCAGGCAGGCAGAATGTATTAACTATGTGGGGGCGGACAGTGATGGTAGAAAGATGGGATGATAGGATTCTGGGAAAATGCACTCGTGACTGCTCCAATTTTCTCAGTGACATTGGAGACAAAGTCATCATTTGCAGATCATGCCACATCCATTTTTGTGTGGACCGCAACTCTGAGATAGAGAAGCAGGAATGCCTTCTCAGAAGGGTAATATTTATCTGAACTGTGGGGGTGGAGGGATGAGTGAGAGGGTGCTGGAATCCTATGTCCAAAGGCATGAGAGCCTAATAGAACAACACTAATTTTCTGCAACCAGACGATGGTGTGTATGTTTGGACAGCAATGTGAGAGGAAGCTGGAATCGCATTTAGGACTGGCTAATGTGATAGTTTGAACATCATTCAAATTTTAACAAATGGCTCAAACAGGAAAGTGGAATAGTTACATTTGCACTTTACAAAGAAAATGTGTTGGCTTTCTGGAAAGATGGATTCCCCTGGAGAGAGAGGTTCAAGTTAGGAAAACAAGAAAATGTTGCAATTATGCAAATAGAACATTAAGAGGACATAAATGAAGGTAGCAAGGGAGAAGCATTGAAAGAGAATTTGTTGATATATATGCAGGAGAAAAGATGTGTGGTGGTAGTTATTTAAATGTGTGGGATGAAAAGAAAGAAGAAATCATCCAGGATAGGAAGGCTCTTAAGTTACTAAATAGAGGGTGAAAAACCTGACGATGGTTGATAAGGTTGGGAATAGGATTGGAAGAGAAAGTTGGGGCAGAGGAGGAAAAAAACTGAGTTTGGTTTTAAACATTTGCCTTGCTTTCAAGTCATCCACAGTAAGAGTGATTTCACCAGAGAGAGATGGGCTAGAGATTTACATGTGGGAGACATAGATATATAACTGAGAACACCCAGAAGAGATTATAGGATGAACTGAGAAATACATCAAGAGGCATACCAACATTTAAGAAGTAGAGATATCACTAAAGGGAATGAAAGAAGAATGGCTGGAGAGGAAAGGGAAAAACCAAGTCATGTTACAGAACTCAAGTAAAAGAGAGTGCTAACGAGTGGGAGTGGGGGTAAAAGACTTTACTGGTGCCAATCTCAAGATGAAATTGGTCTGTCAAATGTAGAGATGACACCTGAGAAGTGAGCCAAGAAGAATTGCGAAGAATATTCATTTATAGCATGCTCATATCTGGATGAAGATATTTTTCTAATTCTTCATTCACCCTGAGGTTTAATAGCTGATAAGAGATTAAACTGTTAGTTTTCCTAGAAAAGAAGGAATGATGTACTGAGTTCTGAGGTCAGACATTAGTCAGCTAAGGTAGGTGGGCTTGGCAGAAGGGGATGGGATCCTAGAAGCTTTCCTAGAGCTCATAACATCACATTACTCACTTATGTTGTAACTGCTCCAGTTTCAGATATAATCAGACAATGAACTTTTTTCTTTGTTTTTTTTTTTTACAGTGTGCTGGTGCTTCTTACAATGTTTGCTATCTGTTTATAGGTTTGTAGCCAAAGACCATTGTGTGGTCAGACTCTTTTTCATGCTGAACACAGGTGCCTGCCAATGTGTGCTTGGCAGAAGCATTCCTGATTTGCACAGCCTGTTGCAATTTGTCTCTTATGTCCACAATCTGCCTGTGGATTTTGCTCAGAAATAGCTATCTCATTCCCTGGAACTGAATCCCAAGACCACTTCTCTGTACTGTATTTATTCCTATCACCAAAGGTGATTCTTTAGTTTTTAGTTTTTTTTTTTTTTTATAGTGTCAAAAGCACTTTCATATTCAATATATTTAATTCAAGCTTCACAGTAACCCTACAAGATAAATGAGTTAGTTGTTAATATTATTTCCATTTTATGGATGAGAAAACCAAGGCTCAAAGAAATTGCATGACTTACAGAAGTTTGCATAGTTAATATTTGGAAACATAATAATAGTAGCTGATAAATCTATTGTATTTTCCATGAGCCAGCACTGTTCTGTATAGTCTATTATTAAAATACTATAATTTATAGTATTAAAATTATAACATGAAATTATAATAATTAAAACATAGTGTCATTTCTTTTGTGTGGTTCTAGGATTAAGTAGCAATAAAGCGTTTCTTCTAGCACTCGCTGCTTGAGCTAACCCACTTGACTTCACTCCTCAAGTCTCTTCAAATTCCACTTTTCCATTTTTCACATATATTGAGCTTCATGAGGCAGACAATGCAGACTATCTTACAATACCTAATTTTGAGACCGCTTTCCTTCCATCAAGTGTTCAGTAGCACCCGAAACACTCAAAGTTGCTTAAGGCTCGGTGTGATATCTGAGGCCGTTCTGGAGCTCATAGATGAGTTCTCTCTCTCTCTCACGCAGGCTGTGTAGCATTTGCCAATTTCCATTGTGTAATTATTTCAGTCTACCAGCCTACCAAAATGAAATCGGCTGGCTTGCCAGATTCCTGAAATTTTAATAATTAGCTCTAATTCTGTCCTAAGTGATTTTCTGTAATATGCTTGAAATGAAAAACTTGTAAAAAGATTGCATTTATTAGACACATTTTACATAAGAGAAAACTGTGGCACAAACAGGTTAAGTAACTTAATCAAGATCAATCAATAACCAAGTGTCAGAGTCAGGATTTGGACGTGGCATAGAGCTCCAGTGGCCCTGCTCTTATCCACTCCACCGCCAGCCTCTCAAACACTGTCTGGAAGTTTCCAAACCATCTTTGCTTTCAAACGTCCTTGCCTGATTGTCCAGACTCCCATCTCTCCATTCCATCTTACATACTACTAACAAAATTCTCGTTCTAGAGAAAAGAGCTGATCATATCATCCCCCTGCTCAAATACCTTCAAATAGTTTGCTGCTAGAGATAGGATAAAACGCAAATTCCTCATCTTAGTATCTATGTCCTCTGAGGTCAGCTCTTGTAGTATTCATTTACAGTGCCCCCTGAATATTCTGTCTGCTCCGGGTGTATTGAATCAATTGTGATTTCTCAAACTGGCCGTGTGCTCTCCTGCCTCTGGACACATGCGACTCTTTCCATCCATCAAAGTCCTACCACTTTCAAAGTCCTGAATAAATGCCACTTCCTCCATCAGATCTTCCCACATGCCTCCAGTTGGAATAAATTTATTTTCTGCTTCTTGTTGTCCCACCATATTTGACTTGTACTACTTCTATTATAGCACTTGCAACGATCTGTTTTTTATTACAGTTATATTGCATGGTGTGGGAGATACGTCTGTCTTCTCAGCCACAAGAATGAGTCTTTGTGGGCAGGGGCCATGGTCCATTCTTCTTTATATCTCTCCCCCAGAAGCCAGGATAGTATCTTACTAAAGGCAGGAGCTGAACGAGTCTTTGCGATTTTTATTGCTAAGTGAGAACGACGAAAATCTGAACTTGATGTAAACGGAGCATTTTCTCTCCTCTTTCCCAGTTTGTGGGACACTATCCGCTTTAGATCATCCCCAGAGGACAGGATGCCAGCCGACCCGTCAACTAGGGAAGCAAGGACGGAACACCTCGTACCATGGCCACAAGGGGGCGTGGGTGGGCGGGCAACAGCCGACCTGGGCGGGCGGGCCGGGCGCGGGTCAGGGTCGGACCTGCCCTGGCCCTCCTCCGCTGATCTGGGACAGCGGCGTGTTTTCCACTGCAGTTCTCCCCGTGGTCACAGACCGCTGCCTCCCGGACTGGACTCAGACCCGTCCTAGAAGGTGGAGTCTTCCGCCTTAAGGACCTACAGCCCAAAACACCTTCGGCCCCCATTCCTACCCAGAGTTGGCTCCGCTTGCACAGCTCGGTTTCGTCGCTAAGCTGTGTCCGGCACTTCTGCGACCCCGTGGGCTGTAGCCGGCCACTCCTCTGCCCCGGGGCTTTCCCAGGCAAGAACACTGGAGTGAAGTGACTCACCATTTTTTTCTCCAGGGGGTCTTCCTGACTTGTTTGAGGGCCTTCAGAAATACACCAGAGCCACCTGTCTTCTCTACTAAGGTGACGACCCAATTAGCAGGAAAGTCTGTAACTCTTGCCCCTCCGGCAGAGTAGGGTTGATTGCCGTCGAGGACTCTCGGGTATGGCCAAAGGAGTTCCTGGGGCTTTGCTGGGAGGGCAGAGAAGTGAAAACAGCACCCCCGCCTCCAACGTGTGCACACTAGTCCCCAGAAGGCACTGGTGTCTCAACATCCGCAGCACTGGTATTTGGGTCTGTGTAAGTCTTTATTGTAAGGGTGTCATCAGGGCATTGCAGGATATTTACCATCTTGATTTCTACCCGCTGGATGCCAGTGGCATCATCCCCCGCAGTTGTGACACCCCAAAGTGTCACCACATATTGCCTAACACCTTTGGCTGGCAAAATCTCCACCCAGTTGAGAACCACTGATGTAGGTAAAACTGCCATATAAATGAGCCCTGTCAGATTAGGATGCCATCGGTCCCAGCCTTCTAATGATCAGCTACATGTTGTCTTTGGGGTCATGGCCAAGCTCCTGCTGGCATGGGAATATTCCTGGGTGGCTGCCTCCAGGATGGGTGGCTAGGTTATCATCTTGATATTGGCATTGGTCCCCACATGCAACTAAAGATGAGAGGGCCATGTTTCCAGCAGATGATTTGTTGAGGTTAGGCATGCTCTTTTGAGACCCCTCTTGCCTCTGAGTCTAGCACTCTGAACCAGGGCCCAGCCACAGGAGAGAAAAAAAAAAAAAAAAGGAAAATAAGGTCAACCCCAAGGCTCTTTTTCTAATTAGGCTGCATTTCTTTGTAAAAAATAGTTTTGGAAGGATCTCATTTTATGGAATCTTTCCCTAAACTCAAGCAACGTAAGACATCCTCCTCAGCTGCTTTAAGAAAACACCTCAAAGGGTCACTAAGGCATTTGGGGGAGGGGAAATATATATAAACTCCCCTATTGTCAAATTTCCATCCTTTTTTAGCACTCGCACCCTTTCCTACCCAGATTCTTCTTTTCCCTGTTGAAAGGCTTAATGTATATATTTCCGAAGGAAGATTAAATATCTTGTCATTGAACATTAGAAATGATTCACAAATCTCCCAATAACTTGCTTTTCTGTAAAAATGCAAGAGTACAAGTTTACATTACATTGGTGTTCAGAATGTTTCTTTATGAAGCTTTTTCCTTGGTGTTAAATGGCCTAAAGTACCATATGTTTCTTAATAAAAAGCCATGTAAAAACCTACATTAATAAACTGAACTCAAAGAAAAGCTGCCCCAAGACGGCCCTAACCAATCCTTTTTATGGGCTTGCCAACAATTTCAAGATTGTTTTAATGAAAAAAATTTATGTTGCTGTCTTTGTGGACCCCAGCAGGCCAGCTCCCCCAGTTCACCCTCGCCCCACCCCCGGGGCCCAGCCAATCCTCCAGGGCCCTGCAGAAGGGCTCGCTCAGACCTTCCTTGGCAAGAAGTTCAGAGAAGGGCTAATCTGTCTGGAAGCTCCTGCAGCACACATGAACCAGTGGCCGCTTCCGAGTCCTTGCCTGCTAACCTTCCCAGGAGCCCCACTGCCACCTCTGTGGTCACTCTGGGGCTACACTGTGCAAGGTAAGCAGGGGAGAGACTTTAAAAGCGAAAATTCTTCAGAGCTCAGTCTGAGGAGCCATCGATTTGTTCCCCAGATTCCATGTTTCTCAATATGTGGGAGGGGAAAGAACATGTCCCTTAGACCATTATCACTCACTGTTGCGATTGCCTTTGTGCTGGTCTCAGCTACTGAATGGTAAATTCCTTGAAAGTGTGATTGTATTTTGTTGATCAGATATCATACTTAGCATCATCTTGGTTTGTCAATAGGTCTTCAATCTCTATGCACTGAGATTTGATTGCTTTCAAATTCTAGCTTGGCCACATGTTGGCTATAGGTAACATAAATAAATGTTGGTTGATTAAAAGAATGAATGGGGTCTTCCCTAGTGACCCAGTGGTTATGAATTTGCCTTGCAATGCTGGGGACACAGGTTCAATCCCTGGTCCGGGAACTAAGATCTCGCATACTAAGCCTGAGAACTCTGGAGCTCACTTGCCGCAACTCCTGAAGCCTGCATGCTCTAGAGCCTGTGCTCCACAAGAGAAACCGTTGCAATGAGAAGCCGGCACACCACAACTGGAGAGTAGCCCCCACTCAACACAGCTAAAGGAAGCCGAAGTGCAGCAACAATAAAAAAAAAATTTTTTTTAAAACTAATAAATAAAAATAAAAGAATGAGTGGAAGAGAATGGTAACCGTTATATGTAACATGACAGAAATTCCATAAATGATGTCACTGTTATTTGTATCTGTATTATATGTATTACAGTTACTAATGCTAGCTATGGGTACCTAAAGCAATTTACCCTCTCTGAACCTCCATTTTTCTGTCCGTAAACTGAGTCTCATAATACCTGTCTTTTTCTAGGTTACTGTGAGGAGTAAGAGATCCATAGCAGGCACTCAGTAAATGCTGATTCTTCTAGTCCTCCTTGCAAGTAGTAGTAATGACCACTTTGCTTTCCACCACCTATCAGAACACAAAATCACCATAGTTCCCCTTATTCAGTACATCATAAGACTGCCATAATCCTGCAAAGGGAAGATGTGATTCTACCGTACCCTCCTACTCCCCATTCCTATAGAGAGTGTAGAGAGGGGGGCTCTCTGGCTTGAAAGAAACACCAGCCAAATTTGTGTCTTATGTCTACTGATCATTAGCTATGCTCATCATCTTTCTTTTGTATTTTTTTCTCTTTCTTCCTTCTGTCTCTTAATACACTTATTTTTGAGAAATGCTAGCTTATCTTCATAGAACTAGTAAGAAAAAGAAAGTCCTCTTAACTCTTCATATTCTGCAAAGACAGCAGGGCACTGCTTAAGACTCGGTGTGGTGGTGGGGTCTGGGAGGGTGACGTTTTCTTGGGATGAAAATTGAAAGTGACAATGGACTGCTCTTGGCGATGACATCTTTTCCATCCTGTACTTCTTTTGCTCATGAGTTCTGGATTTGTTTGCTTGTTTTTTCTTACCTCTTAGGAAATGTTGTGTTTTAGATATTTTTAAACATCTGCATCTTACAGATTGTCAGGCAGGAAAAGGGTAGATGCGTTCTTGTGTGACCACAGGAACAGAGTCAGGACAATGGATAGCAGTCAGACAGATCAAATTCTGAGCCTTTACAAGTAAGAGCTTTCCAAGAATTGGAATGCTGTAACCAGAGGAAGAATCTGACTAGGCAAGCTCACCACCACTGGAAATGTTTAGGCAGAGATCTGGATCACCTTGTCAGAGACACCATAGAAGAAATTCTTGCTTTGAGCAGGGAAATGAGCTAGATGACGTGTAACAAAAAAGATTATTGACCCCCAAGATTAATTTAAACCAGTTTTTATTTCTGACCTCACATGTCTACTTAAACAAGAGGTACTGACATATTTTCTCCTATGATTGGGCCTAATGGGTCCAGCATTAAGGCAGTTCCTGTCTCTGATGATGCCAAGCGGCAAAGGTGGAAAATACCTTTCTGCCAGAGTTTCCTTGTGGCTGTGTCCTTAAAGTTGTTCTCCTAGCCCCCTTGTTTGTCTAGCCAAGTTTATTTTTTCCTTTTATTAGACTAGTTTTGACCCCCTCTCTGGTTTTCATCTACATGAAAGGGTTCTGACCCTTGACGTCTCCTGACTCCTGGCTGCTCGGTACATGCCCTGAATCTCACTTGTCTGCATGGTGTCTGAGTTTCTGCTTCGCCTTGATCTCAATTTACATTTGCTCTCAGTTCCTAACCACCTATAAATTTACTATGATGGTTAAGTGACTGAATTCTGGATTAACCTGGGTTCAAATCCTCCTTATTGCTACCTGGCACACCTTAGACTAGTCACTTTAGTCCTCTAAACTTGGTTAAACAGAAATATAGTACCTATGTGACAGAGGACACAGTCTGTGTCCAGTAAGTGTTATTACAGCTTTTATTTCATGAAGACTCTGATTCAGCCTTTACTCTCAGGTCCCAGCATCCTAATCCATATTGATGCTCTGACACCATCAGCCACTATCCCAAGACAAACAGAATCTTAATTAGACTTCCCTTGTTTAATCAAACAAATATGTTAGAGTTAGATTCGCCACAAATCATTTCCATAAGGTGAGTCCTGTTTGTCCATTAAATTTCATCATAACATTGTGAATCTGATTCTTTCAAGAATCAGTTTGGACCCTGAATATAACGAAGTTGAGCTTCAGAATTCAGAAAATATTTTCAAGTCAAAAATAGCTTACCAGTAAGTAATTGTCCACATTCAAAACACTGGTTAGAATCATTTACTCTTTGCACAGTTACAATAGGAGACAAGACAGCAAGTTCGAGAAGCCTCAAGTCCACAAATTCCATCTATCTGTGATGTATGATCCTTTAGAATGAATGTGTGACTAAATTCATGAATTTGTGAGTTTAGAAGTCTATCCAGCAAAATGAGATCATTTGTCAGTGTTGCAAAATCACTATTCACTACTATGTTTAGTATTATTATTCTGTCTCAGGACAGCCAACTTAAAGAGAACCAGATATCACACGGGTTCAGACAAGAGGGCCGTGGAAATGTTTTTGATGAAACAGGCACAGTGCATTCTTGTTAGCCATTGGCTGTTTCCTGAAAATGTCCATCAATCTAAAATTCACCAGACTCCTGGAAGCAGAACTTGAACCAAACCTAACTCCAAACCAAAATTCAAACAGAACTGAACCCAAATGCTAATGTTTCACTAAGCCATGAACTGAAGCAACTTTCACAGGGGAAGGGAGGAAAAACTACGAAAGCAGTTTGATTTGAAGCCAAATACTATATGTTTTATAAAACTATTGAACTGGAACAAAATCAGACCAAAATATCCCCTGAACTAAATTTTAAACAAATAAATTTTTTATTTCTTTCAAATTGAATCCCTGGCTACACATGAGGCTTGTGTACTCAGTTGTGTCTGATTCTTTGCGACCCGATGGACTGTAGGCCCCCAGGCTCTTTTGTCCATGGGATTTTAAGGCCAAGAATACTGGAGTGGTTGCCATTTCCTCCTCCAGGGAATCTTCCCCACTCGGGGATCGAACCTGTGTCTCCTGCATTGGCAGGCTGATTGTTTACCACTGAACCACCTACAAATAAGGCTTACTTTAGTACATGTGATGTTTAATACATGTATAGTTTCTCTTAGGCACTTTTTTTCCTGTGTCAATTTTCTGTTTAATACAAAATGCCAGAGAATTGACACAGAAAAAAAAAAATGCCTAAGAGAATCTATATAAGTCATCTTCCCTGGTGGCTCAGACGGTAAAGCGTCTGCCTGTAGTGCAGGAAATTGGGGTTTGATCCCTGGGTTGGGAAGATCTCCTGGAGAAGGAAGTGGCACCCCACTCCAGTACTCTTGCCTGGAAAATCCCATGGACACAGGAGCCTTGGTGGGCTACAGTCCATGGGGTCGCAAAGAGTCGGACACGACTGGGCGACTTCACTTTCACTTTAGTAATCCCTACCTACTTCACTAGAGTTACTGTGAGGATTCAATTAAATAATAAGCAAGTACTTCCATCACTATCATCCTCATAATTATTATGTAATCTTCATTGTGTCCAGCACACAAGGGGTCAAATTAGAATTCTGAGTCCTCCAATATGTTCGCTGGCCACCAGAGGGCAGCAAAAAGGTAGAAACCCTTGCTGGAACGGACGGCAGAACTTGTCTCATTTGTGAGGACAGCCCTGAGATCTTACTATGTGCCAAACACTGTTCTAAGCATCTTGCATATATTAATACATTTAGTCCCACGGAATGGGTTCTGTTATTACTCCCAATGGAGCTGATGAGAAAACCGAGGCAAAGAGAGGTCAAGAAATTTGTCCAAGATCACCCAACTAACAGGTGGCAGAGCCAAGATTTGAACCCAGGCAGCCTGGCCACAGAATCCCCACTCTTAACCTCCCATCATATACTGCCATTTGATATTCATTTTGGAAGATTCTAACCTGGGAGAGGTTGAAATCCTGGCCTCATTCATAGGCATGGGCGGACCTGCAACCCAGGATGACTTTATAAAGTTCAGGACCCAGAGCAGAAGAGAGTCAAAACTTAAGCCAGGAGAGTGTGATGTGGTCAACAAAAATGTTAGGGACTAATTCAGGGCACAGGCCTCAACCAAGTAAACAGAGGAAAGTTCTGCAAGTGGGGAGGAAGATAGGATTCAAGCACAAACGTAGGAAACGATCAGGACAATTGCCCTTGACAAAAGATAGTTCTTCTCATGGTGGCTGAGTCCAACTGGCTCATCCTTCTGAAGCTGCAGGACGCCTTAAGGTTTAAAGCGCCAACACTTAACAAGACAACAGGGAGCTGACTCGGTTCCATTTGCACAGCAATTTCCAACTCCTGGGTTTGTTTTGTTTTGTATTTTTTTTTTTAGCAGCAACCAAAAACCTACTATCTTGGTCATCACAGCCAAGCTTCTCAAATTAACAGGTCCTACTAATGTCCCTGTGTCTTCATGTCCCATACTCTCCCCACCCCACTGCAGTCAGACCTTTGCCCACACTACTGCACAAAGACTGACCTCCCCAAGGTCACCAGTCATCTCCAAACGCCAAATTCACTTGGCATCTGCAGGTGTGTCTGAAGTTTTTTACTTGCCTGGTCACTCCTTCTTTCATGAATGTCTCCACCCCTGGATTAGAAATGCCTTGTTTGAGGCATACACCCTCAATCCAGATGCAACCCTGCTTCTCTGAACACCACTTTGTGGTCTGTTTACTGGCTTCTTTTTTGCACATCTCTTGTCAAAAGCAATGCAATGGCTTTTAACTGGCCTCCCTACCTCCACTTTGGACACCCTGATCCATTTCTTTTTTTTAACAGATTTTTTTTTTTTTAATGTGAAGTCGTTCAGTCGTGTCCAACTGTTTGGGACCCCGTGGACTGTAGCCTATCAGGCTCCTCCATCCATGGGATTTTCCAGGCAAGAGTACTGGAGTGGGTTACCATTTCCTTCTCCAGGGGATCTTCCCGACCCAGGGATTGAACCTGGGCCTCCCGCATTGTAGGCAGATGCTTTACTGTCTGAGCCATTTTAATGCGGACCAGTTTTAATGTCTTTACTGAATTTGTCACACTATTGCTCCTGTTGTTGATGTTCTGTTTTTTCAACCACAAGGCATGAGGGATCTTAGCTCCCCGACCAGGGATCGAACCCACATCCCTTGCATTGGAAGGTGACGTCCCAACCACTGGACCACCAGGGAAGTCCCCCTAATCCATTCTTAACATTGCTTTAGAGAGAGCTTCCCAAAATACTGAACTGCTACACTGATCATGGCTCTCCCTTGTTTCAAATCTTTCAGTGTTCTCATTCCTCCATTATGAAAAGTTAGCTACTTTTCCACCTGCTTTTCCACGTGGTTCTGGCAATGCCTTCACTCATGCCCTTTGCCTACTCACATTAAAAAAGCCAAACTTCCATAGCTTCTCAAGAGCTGTCCTTTGTATGCTTCAAAATGCAGCCCAATCGTCTCCTTCCTCCTCAACACACTTCCCTGAAATCCTTTCCCCTAGACAGAGCTGTCGGCTTCCCCCAGAGCTCCCACGTACACACGAGTCATTAGATGATCATGACTCATTCAGTCACCAATCTCCTGTGCAAGACTGTTCCGCTTATGGGAAGGACTGTATGGGATTTAGCCCACTGTCCCCAACACCTAGCAGAGAGAGGCACCTAATATACATCTAAGGCATGAATGGATACGTTTTGAAAGGGAAGAACCGACAGGGGACTGAAATACAACACCTGGTGCATCCAGATTGCAAGTAATTTGGAACTGGAATCCCAATTTTCAGTATATCTCGTTAGTGCTTAAAGATCTGAGACTAAGGCAATGCTGAAAGCTGCACATTATAAGTCAAGTGAGAGTCTTCATATTGATTTTATTTCGTTATCAATGACAAGGCCACGAGAATGTTAACGAGAACCAGCAGGGGCGTGCTGAACGGCAGGCTCAGTCCGAGCGGGTCTGCAGGCCCCCAGAGCAGCCCGTGGGACTGGCTTTCCTCCCCACAGACCTCTCAGCGGAACAAGTCCTGACAGCTTAACATGGCGCGTGAAACGTGCTCTCCAGCTAACGGGGCACTTAGCATGTTTGACTAGAATCATGTGGACCAGATTTTTCGTTGGCTTGTCTTGCCAGAAGAAGTAGAATCTGTGCACCCTGCCTTATTCTTACCCCTCAGTTTCGTACTAAGTTAGTAATCTAAGGAAATTGGTCTGTGCCACTTCCCATTTGTTCAGTACAACCTCACAGAAGCATCACCGTTTCTCTAATCTGTCATCCCAGCAGAGAATGGGGCCACAGCCAGGAAAGGCAGAGGCTGCAGGAGCTGTCCTCGTGGTGAGTGCTCATCTGCTGAGGCTAACTTTGAGTTTTTTTTGCCCTGACTTTGGGGGCTGATCAGCCCGAGGGAGATATACATGAACTTCCAGTTCTCTGGTCTATTCGCTGACTGCAAGGGAGGACAGGGCACGGAGCAGGGCATGCCTCTACCTTGTACCGTCCATCAGCGGTGTGGGTCATCTCATCCTCTCCCACTGGACTTCCCTCCAGCTTCCAGGGTAGCATGATGATGAGACACATGCCTTGGCACCCCACATTCTGAGTTCAAATCCTAGCTCTTCAAGCTCTTAGCCACGTGACTTTCAGACAAGTTATTTAACCCCTCGGGTCCTCAGCGCTCTCCACTGTAACATGGGCATAATAACTTCCTCGGAGGGTTGCTCTAATGAGAAAATGCCCGTAAAACACTTGGCATCAAGCCTAAATCAGCAGTCTGTAAATGTGAGCTGCTATGATCCTTCGTCTTAAATTCTTAGATGTTGGACTGGCTTTTCGTGAAGGGCCAGATCGATCCAAGCTCAGTGTGGCTTCACGTCTGGCCTAGAAACGCTTGGAAACCCCAGGATGACTTCCGTGACGCTAACGGCTGAGCTCCACGTCAGCTGACGAGAAAGTGCAGACCCGCTCCCTGTGGCAGAAGGTAATCGCTCTTGCAATCACAAGCAATTTTTGCTACTGTCAGCATCACTGAGCCAAACTTGATCTGGACGAGAAACCTGGATCACTCTGTGTTGGCTTCCCATATAAGCCAATCTTATCAACAAAATTCCAAATGCCCCCTCTTCTGAGTGATGATGTAACAAACAAGTTGACAGGTCATCGAGTCTGGAATCCTGCATCCAACTGTGTCTTACAGGCCGAATATCAGATCAAAGTGAAAAAGAAATCAGGAGAGAATTGAGGCAACTTTCCACGTACAAGACTAAACATAGTTTGATTTTCAAATTTTAGATTGAGTTCTCAGGACTGACCATCACTGGAAGATTTCTTTCTGAATTTTCTTCTCTAGAATGACATGTATAAATCACAGAATAAATAAAGATGTTCCCATAGCTACTCTATTAAGCATCATCTCCTTTTTGTAGACAGAAAATAGGCTGGTCAATAGAGGACACCAGCAGAGAAGAAGATGGAGGAGAGGTTAATAAAAGAGCCTTGGAAAGCTTCCCAGATTTCACAACTGCAGCTCTTTCAAAGTAATCCCTCATGGGAAGTGCTGGAAATCCACTACAAGAGCACTTTCACTAACACAGATTACCCAAAATGAAGAATGTATTTCAACAAAAACAATACCAAATCTAAGTCCATCAACTCGAGCCTCAATACTAGCGTGACCTAGAGAGATGGTGTGTCAGTCACGATTCCATCAGAGAAGCAGAGCCACAGGCCATGCACACATACACACGTACGTATTGTTGCTGTTCAGTCGCCAGGTTGTATCCGACTCTGCAACCCCATGGACAGCAGTATGCCAGGCCTCCCTGTCCCTCACCATCAGAGTTTGCTCAAGTTCACGTTCATTGCATCGGTGATGCCGTCCAACCATCTCAGCCTCTGTCACCCTCTTCTGTCTTCGGTCTCTCCCAGCATCAGGGTCTTTTCCAATGAGTTGGCTGTTTGCATCAGGTGGCCAAAGTATTGGAGCTTCAGCTTCAATAATAGATATATACATATGCATATATATATATACACACACATACATGTACATGTGGGCATTATATATAAATGTGCAGCCTGGGGTTCAGCCTGCTGAGTGAATCTTGACTGACACGTATACTGGTGTGTGTGCGCGTCTGTCTGTCTGTCTGTCGGTGAAGGCAAGATGGATATGATGTGGGGCAGAGTCCACAGGCACTAGCAGAGCCCCCAGAGACAGAGAAACCTGTGTCAGGTCCTGCGGCCTCTGACTTTGGGCGCTGTGTGTCGCTGGGGCCCCTTGCCATGGAACCACACACACGAACCAGGCCAACGAGTTGAAGAAACTGAAAGGAGATCCAAGGGAAACTGAAGCAGCTGCAGATCTAGCTCCCTCACACCCAACTCTTTGCGACCCCACAGGCTATGCAGTCCCCGGAATTCTCCAGGCCTGAATACTGGAGTGAGTAGCCTTTCCCTCCTCCAGGGGATCTTCCCAGCCCAGGGATCGAACCCAGGTCTCCCGCCCTGCAGGCAGATTCTTTACCAGCTGAGCCACAAGAGAAGCCCCTGAGGTGGGGAGCTGGCCAACAGCAAGGTGAGTCACACTTCCGCGGCCAAATCTCCCATATCTCACTGGAAGCGTAAAGGAAAGGGAAATCTGGAAAACGGAGTTCAGCCTAGCCAAGCGGACGATGTATGGAGCCGCCACGAACAGGTGTTAGTCCGCTCTGCCTGTGGTTACTATGTAACTCCTCTTTCAGTTCAGTTCAGTCGCTCAGTCGTGTCCGACTCTTTGCGACCCCACGGACTGCAGCACACCAGGCCTCCCTGTCCATCACCGACTCCCGGAGTTTACTCAAACTCATGTCCATTGAGTCGGTGATGCCATCCAACCATCTCATCCTCTGTCGTCCCCTTCTCCCAACTCCTCTTTAGAGAATGCCTTTTCCGGCCTAGAATGGTTTAGAAGTCCACAGAATAAAGACTCTTTACTCACCTCATCATATCATTCAGAAACTAAAAATACTTACTGTAATTTTGAAAAGTAATTTGGATATTAAGAAGTCTCAGTGAATTCTCAAGGCCTAAGACAACCTGTACTTAGGGCTTTGGTAGAAGTTAATCTATTACGTCAAGAAGAGTCCCTTCCATCGTCTGTATGTGTGCACGCATGCATGTGTGTGTATACACACACACACTAATCTGTAGTTTGTAATCATAATTTCACAAGTTCAAGTTTCATATATTTTCAGTATTCAGTAGATGTCACACTTTAGCAGGGATGTGATGTGAGTGTGCCCATCCTTACTCTCCGTTCTGGGTGCCAATGGCTTTGAGACTGGGAGATCAATGTGCCTGACACCAAGTTTTCTGGAAAATATCAAACCTGGGCTGCCCAGCTGCTCTTTAAAGTGTGTGTGTGACATTCAGACTGAAAATTGAGACTCTTTTGCAAATAAATCAGAGAATGATAAAAAAAAATAATAATAAAGTGTGTGTGTGCCTCTTAGTTTTATAATAACCGTGGTGTTTGGGGAAGGCAAAGGTGAACATTACCATTTTAACCAACACTTTTAAATAGAAAAAAGAAATTTAGGGAGCAATCACATGGCAATATTAAAATTTTTTTCATTATATTTTCTAATAACTCTCAAGCACTGGTAACCATAAAAGCCTCCATAATGTGTTTATTGAGACCAGTAATCAGTGCAGGATGGAATTTTCAATATAATATGGGCAGGTTTCCTATGAAAGTGGCACAGAGAACTCTGTCCCTTTGCTGGAGTATAAACTTGACTCCCTCTTTAGGGCGCTGGAGTAGTAAAACACAAGAGAACTTCCTAATGGAAATGAGACTATTCTCATTAAATTAAATGAGACCATTTAATGTGGGTGAAAGTGATTTAAAATTCACACACCTCCTGCAAATATGTTCTTGATTTACTTTTTAAAGAGTAAAATGGGTTTAGTAAATATTGCCAGGTATAATAAATCATAAAACATTTAACACCGATTTGTCAAATGTAGTTTACATGAACTAGCACTTAGTGTTATTTATACCAGGCTGAATGAAATAGCTGATATGTTAGAAAGGTTTTCAGCCAGTTAGGAAACATGCAGTGAGCAAAACATTATGCTGGGTGGTATGTAGGTTACAGAAATGTTACACATTATCCCCAAAGTGCTTACAGTTTGGATGGGGTACTCAATCAACAATACAAGACAGGATATGAGAAGAGCCTGTCCAAACTAGCTTGGTTTCAATTAAACTAACCAATGAAAACCATCCTTTCTTATCTGATTCTACCCAACCCCCAGCCTGGCCACCATCCATTAAGAAGTCCCAGCCTTTTAGGAGTGTTGACCTGAATCTCCTATCCTGAACTAATCTTATATTATCTTGCACTCTTTTTCTAAAACTTTAAGGTTTTCAACATTTGATCTCTTCTCCGGGATGGCTTCACAATTTCTTCTGGGACCAACCCTTGCTTCAAAGATGACTGCTACTTACTGCTTAGATATGTACAACTTTAGCCACTCGGTGTAACATCCTGATGCAATTTAATTCATATGGTGGGACTCTACCCTTTAGACTGATTTGGCTAATATCATTACCCGATCTGTCTCTTCTTGATCATTATATGGATTAATGAAGGTGCCATAGGAGTTTCATGTTCTGATTTTAGGAGAAGCCAAACTAGCACCGATTCTAACTCAGAAAATCTCCTTTTTTATTTCTCAATTACACACACACACACACACACACACATACACACACACACACATGTACCCCCCCACATGTGTGCACCCCAAAAGACAATAAAGGGACATCTACAAACTGCCTAAAGAAAAAAAAACACTGAAACTGGAATTCTATACCAGATGAAAATATCTTTCAAAATTGAGGGAGACACAAAGACTTTTTCAGATATTCAACCAGTACGAGAAACATTAAAGAAAACAGGCAGAAGGATAATGTTACCAGATGGAAACTGGGAGCTATATAAAGTACTGAAGAGAGATGAAACGGTAAATATATGGATAAATACTGTATGCATCTCCTGTTACTTCTGTAACAAATTATCACAAGCTCAGTGGCTTACAACAACAACTTCTTTCCTTAAGTTCTAGCAATCAGAAGGCTGAATTTGGTTTCACTAGGCTAAAATCAAGGTGTTGACAGGGCTGCATTCCTTTCTGGAGGCCCTAGGAGAGAAACAGTTCCCGCCCATTTTCCAGCTTCTAAAAGCTGCCCACCTTCCTTGGCTCATGGCCCCCTTCCATCTTCAAAGCCAACAAAGACTGATGGCATTTTTCATGTGTTGCTTTCTCTCTGATTTTGACATTTCTTGCCCATATGGTGGCCCTTATGTTTATAATGGGCCCACTTGGGTAATATAAGATACTCTCCCTACTTTAAGGTCAGCTAGTTAGGAACCGTAATTCAATCCTTAACCTTAATTACACTTTCGCTTGTAACATATCATTCATGGATTCTGAATATTAGGATATGGACCACTTTGGGGAAACATTATTCTGCCTGCCACAAATACAAATTAAAAGTTTCCCAGTTTTAATCCTTTTAAAAGACAATTCCACTGTTTCAGCAATAAATAATAAGATATTATGAAAAATGCAAACAAAAAGTAAATTTAGATGTGGAATTATTAAATGAAACAAAAGAGGGAAATTTTTAATGCTAAAAGATATATTTCACAATGAAAATAAAACAATTATGACTCTTTTTGTACCTGAAACCATCCCTGATCACAACAAAACTACGACTAGAACAATAGATTTAGGATATCTAACAATGCATCTAGTAAATATAACAATAAATCTACGAATTAATAATAAAACTTGAAAATGAAGAAAACATTCCTCCTGAAAATTAAAAGCAAACAGAAATTTGTAAAAACAAGAATTAGTTCAAGATGGCAGAGTAGAAGGACGTGAACTCATCTCCTCCTGCCTGAGCACCAGAATAGCAACTAGCTATTGAACAACCATCAACAGGAGGACACTAGAACCCACCAAAAAAATGCTCCACATCCAAAGACAAAAGAAAAGCCACAACACGAAGGTAGGAGGGGTGCAATCACAAGAAAGTCAAGTGCCATACCTGCCAGGTGGAGGACCCACAAACTAGAGAACAATAATATCAAAGAAGTTCTCCCACTCTTGGGAAGGTTCTGAGCTCCATGTCAGGCTTCCCAGGCTGCGGACCCACCAAAGGGATTAAAGAATCCACAGGGCTGGGGGAAATAGAGATTCCACTTTTGGAGGCACAAACAAAATCGTGCACAGCACCAGGACCCAGGAGAGAGGAGCAGTGACCCCACAAGAGACTGAACCAGACCTACCCCCTGCTGGTGTTGGAGTGTCTCCAGTGGAGGCATGGGTCTGTACTGGCTTGCTGTGGGGAAAATGCCAAATAACACACAAGGGAAATCCCATAAGGTTATCAGCTGATTTCTCAACAGAACCACTACAACAGAAAGGAATGGCATGATATGTTTAAAGTGATGAAAGTGAAGAACTGCAATCAAGAATACTCTACCCAGCAACACTCTTGTTCAGATATGAAAAGTGGAAGTGTTAGTCGCTCAGTTGTGTCTGACTCTTTGTGACCTCATGGAATATAGCCCACCAGGCACCTCTATCCATAGGATTTCCTAGGCAAGAATGCTGGAGTGGGTTGCCATTTCCTTCTCCAGGGGATCTTCCTGATCTAGAGATTGAACCCAGGTCTTCTGCATTGCAGGTGGACTCTTTACCATCTGAGCCACCAGGGAAGCTCTCCGATATGATGAAGAAATCAAACAGACAAGCAAAAGTTAAGAGAATTCAGCATCACCAAACCAGCTTTACAAAAAATGCTAAGGAAACTTCTCCAGACAGGAAACACAGAGAAGGAAAAGACCTACACAGGATAAACCCAAAGCAATTAAGAAAATGGTAATAGGATCATAGATATAAATAATTACCTTAAATGTAAATGGATTAAATGTGCCACAAAAAGACTGGCTGAGTGGATGAACACACATGCTTGTATATACTTCCACTTACCACACCTACTTAACCTGTCAAATTGCATGTAATAATTTTATATTGTTAGCTTGATCATGTTCCCCTTATGGCTTGCAATTGTTCAGTTCAGTTCAGTGGCTCAGTCATGTCTGACTCTTTGCGACCCTATGGACTGTAGCTCACCAGGCTTCCCTGTCCTTCACCAACTCCTGGAGCTCACGCAAACTCATGTCCACTGAGTCGGTGATGCCATCCAACCATCTCATCCTCTCTCATCCCCTTCTCTTGCCGTCGACTTTTCCCAGCATCAGGGTCTTTTCTATGAGTCAGTTCTTCACATCAGGTGGCCAAAGTATTGGAGTTTCAGCTTTAGCACCAGTCCCTCCAATGAATATTCAGAGATTGATTGGTTTAGGATTGATTGGTTGGATCTCCTTGCAGTCCAAGGGACTCTCAAGAATCTTCTCCAACACCACAGTTCAAAAGCATCAATTCTTTGGCGCTCAGCTTTCTTTATGGTCCAACTCTTACATCCATACAACTCTTCACCATACTGGAAAAACCATAGCCTTGACTAGGCGAACCTTTGTTGGCAAAGTAATGTCTCTGCTTTTTAATATGCTGTCTAGGTTTGTTATGGTTTTTATTTCAAGAAACAAACATCTTTTAATTTCATGGCTGTAGTCACCATCTGTAGTGATTTTGGAGCCCAAGAAAATGAAGTCTTTCACTGTTTCGATTGTTTCCCTATGTCATGAAGTGATGGGACCAGATGCCATGATCTTCATTTTTTGAATGTTGGGTTTTAAGCCAGTTTTTTTCACTCTCCTCTTTCACTTTCATCAAGAGGCTCTTTAGTTACTCTTTGCTTTCTGCCATAAGGGTGGTGTCATCTGCATATCTGAGGTTATTGATATTTCTCCCAACAATCTAGATTCCAGCTTGTTCTTCATCCTGCCTAGCATTTCTCATAATAAACTCTGCATATAAGCTAAATAAGCAGGGTGACATCAATAATGCTCAACTTAATATTGCTTCTTGTCATCTGTCAAAGAAACTTTGACAAAGGAAAGAAATTAAAGATATAAAAATTGGAAACAACTAAATATTATCACATTTTGCTGATGGCTGGGTGAAAAGGAGTATATAATCTATAGATTTCACATAGATAAAAGTAGGGAAGATAACATCCCAGTTACTATAGCAGCAAAAAGGAAAAATACTAGAAAGAATGACATGAAATGTGCAAGGTCTCTAGTTGAATAAATATTTTAAATGCTCCTAAGAGACAGAAAGAAGACTTGAACAAGAAATTCATATCATGTTCTTGGATAGGAAGACTTAACATTCTACAAAGTGCCAGTTCCTGCTAAATTAATCTATAAATACAACATAATCCTAATAAAAATAGCAACACTTTTGTTTCCTGGAACTAGGCAAGCTGATTTTAAAGCTCATATGGAGAAGTAAACAAGCAAAAATAGAAAAAATCTGAAAAAAGCAATAAAAATATACTAGAAAGAAAAAAGCATCATTAAGATAAATTTTATAACACATAATTATAGGCTCAAGAATTGAAACAGTGTGATACTGGCTCTTGAATAGAGAGACACATTATTGCACTGTAATAAAAAGCAAAGTAATGAATATATATAGATTGAGATAGTATCTCAAATTTGTTGGGAAAATAATTACACATGAAGTAAATGGTAAGGCAACAAAGGAGTACCTATCTGGAAAACAAACAAACAAAAAACAGCAGATTCATATCACATACGTTATTTAAAATAGACTCTAGAAAGATCAAGTATTTGAATAGAAGTATTGAAACCAAAAAAATGCACTACAAATTTATGTCACAAATTAAGGATTAATGTCCCTCATATATAAATCAATAAGAAAATAAAGATCAATAAGCCAATAGAAAAATGGGCAAAATGACAGTTCACAGAAAATAAAAATTTTAAGTGAAAAGATGTTTAACTCCATTCATAATAAAAAAATTGCAAATTAAAAATATGCTGAGAAATCATGTTTCAAATCATCAAATTTTGAGTGTCAAAAAGTTTGATAACACTTTCTATTGGTATAGTTTGGAGACATAGACACACGATACATTGTGGGCAGTATATATTGGTTCAGCCCCTGTGGAGAACAGTTTGCCAACAAATTAAAAGTAGGACATCTATACATCCTTTGACCTTATTAAGTTCATTTGTCAGAGTTTAGCCTAAAAGACAAGCTCACACACTCAAAATGGCTTATAGGTAACTTCACACAGTATGAGTGGTTTATGATAATGAAATTCAGAAGCAAGCTAAATGACCATGGATAAAATATCTCCAGAAAACTACTCAAGAGGTGGAAAGGGAAATTGTAAGGCTAGGAAATGATGGTAGAAAAAGATTTACACCTTTTATACCTACACCCTTTTTAATTTTTTTTTTTGAAATTTTTTTTTTTTTTCATTTTTAGCTTTTTCAGGTACAACTGATATACCAAAACTATACACTTTTAATGTATAGGTCTTGATGAGTTTGGACACATGCATACACCCATGATGCCATCATAACCATGGTACTGAAACAGCCATTACTTCCAAACTCCCCAAAATTTCCTCATATTCTGCGGGGTGTGTGTGTGGTTGGTTGGTTTATTTGTGGGGAAGAGCAGGTAACATGAGATCTAACTTCTTAACATATTTTAAAGTGCATAATAAAGTTTTTATTATGCAAGATAAATAAGTTCTAGAGATCTACTGTCAATTTTTAGAAATTTCAACCATGTGTATGTACTAAAAAAAGATATCTCTGTGTATATATATATACATATATACATATACATACATACATGTACATGTTAAATATATAAAAACAAATTATTTGTGTGCATATATGTGTGTGGGCTTCCCAGGTGCCTCAAAGGGTAAAGAATCCGCCTGCAATGCAGAAGACATGAGTTTGATCCCTGGGTTGGGAAAATCCCCTGGAGGAGGGCATGGCAACTCATTCCAACATTCTTGTCTAGAGAATCCCGTGGAAAGAGGAGCCTGGTGGGCTACAGTCCACAGGGTCGCAAAGAATCAGACTCAACTGAAGTGACTGAGTTTGCACACATGCATACATGTGTATGTTTGTATGAAAAATGCAGAATATTAATAACAAAAATACCTCTGTACGATTATTGGTACTTTTTACTCTTCTATATTTTCTAGATTCTCTTCAATAACTTTATAGCAATAGAACTATAAATGTCCTATCTTAAAGATCAGAAGGATAATCTCAGAGTATTAAAACTAAGAATCAAAAGACCTAGGTCTTGTTCCAGATTCAACACTTACCAACTGGGTGTCATTTGTCATATAGTCTAACTAAACTGAGGCTTAGTTTTCTCATCTGTAAAATGGCGACAACACTGCTTGCCTTGGTTTTCAGAATTTGGGGGGAAATCGAGTGAGCAAATACTCTGCAAATGCTTATAAATCATCATGCTACAGAAATGTGCAATACTGTTATAGTTAATGACCTAAGAAGCACTATCGAAGTATTAGATTTCTCAGTCTCCTTCTTAAGATACAAACTGGCCGATGAGTTGAGTAAAGTCAATCAAGGTCTCAAAGAGCTATACAAGGCAACTAAGTTCTGTTCTCCACTGTTGTTTCCATTTGCAAAGTGAAAAGAAGAAGGTTGAAGTTCCATAAGAATATTCCAACGGAAGAAATTCTCACCCAAGGAAGGAGCATGGCCTCGTGCTCTCCTAAAGACAGGTGTTACCCCAGTAA
Organism: Muntiacus reevesi; assembly: GCF_963930625.1. Classification (NCBI taxonomy): domain Eukaryota; kingdom Metazoa; phylum Chordata; class Mammalia; order Artiodactyla; family Cervidae; genus Muntiacus; species Muntiacus reevesi. Next base: position 12,832,926 of record NC_089260.1, read on the forward strand.
GACACACCCAACTCTATCCAGTCTAGCCTACCAGGGCCAGTTTGCTTCTGCTACACAAATTGGATGTGTTGCAAAGATGGTGTTTGGGGTAGATCTGCTTTCCTATCCATGCTCTGAAAAATCTGAATGAACTCAATGCCCAGTCCAGGACTCCACAGAGGGACTCTTCTCACTTCCAAACCAACACACATACACGTATGTCTAGATATTTTTAAAAATTATGCAGAGCTACCAGAGAAGATGCTGAAACCATGAATAATAATAGTTATGTCAGCGGGAATGTGGAATTGAAGCTCAGCACTGCTTGTAAAACAATATATTGTTTCAACAAAAACAAGGCCAAAAAATCAAAAACAGTTCTGAATCGGTGTCCAAAAAGTTCCACTTTTAAGTAATGGTTTCAAAAGATTTTTCCCTTAACATCTGAGGCAACAAACCAGACCAGGGTAAGCATCTGGATTCCCCTCACCTTGGCCAGCTTGCTGGCTCGCTTTCACTCTCTCTTTTTTCAGCCATCAGGATCTTCCAAAATGTTTTCAGTGGGAAACCTAGCCATTCTAAGTGGTCAGGAAATTTATTCACTTGAGGTCACAGTACACTCCTATCTGCTTCACTTCTCAGCGGGGTATCTCCAAATATCTTGAGGGGTGTTGCAAAATGCTAAAAATAAATGGAAAAAACACCATTAATTGGTTCAAGTTTTTCCCTTTAATTTATTTATACCATACACAGTCCTTTAGGGAAAGTCGGAATGGGTTTTAAAAAATCAGCAACCACAAATATTATAAAAGCCTGGAGATTGTTGCTTCAGGCCTCTAGGAGATAATTTAGTGATACTATATATAATGGCTGAAGTGTGGTCCAGGAGTTATATATCTCTTGGGTTCAAATCCCAATTTCAACACTAGCCGTGAGGCTTTGAACTCTTCCACTTTTAACCCTTCCATGTCTCTTTTTCTTATCTCACAGTTACCTTAAAGAATGAATAAAATCATCCTTGAAAAGCATTGAGCACAATGCTTAGCACATAATAAGCATTCAATGAATGTTAGCAGTTATTTTAATTATTTGCAGTACCATGACAGAAAATGTCTAACTGGTCCATGAATATCTTGCAAGAGTTAATGGTCTTCCTTAAGTACCTACCCTAAGCATTCACTACTATGGAGATAACTTGGGTACCTTCTCCAGATTACAAGCACCTAATATCTTCTTGTCTCAATTTCAGATATTCTGCCTCTCAGCATGGACTGTTTAATGTGTATTTCAAAAAATGCACTCAAGCAGGCCAAAACTATGTCTTCTATCTTACAGTGAAGGATGCTGACGGGTTGGTATGCCACATTCGATTTTTATTAGACTGGCTCCTTGCTAACTGCATTCCAGCTCATTTCTGAGCTTCAGCAGACGGGTGGGCAAGGCAGGAGTAGCACGGAACACACTGCTTTGTTTTGGTGTCTTAACACTTCAGACAGATGAAAAGAATAGTCCTTAAACTGGCCCATCTCTGTAGACTGTGTCTTCAGCAGAACATACTTCATTTTTTCCATTAGTACGACCAGATGACCTGTTGGTAAATGTTTTAGGGAACAGATCATAGCAAGAAAACTAAAGGCATATTTGAGTTTATGGAGATACCTAATTTTCCATCACTGAGTGATGTTCTTCTTTATCTCCATGTATGTTATTCATCAAGGCATCTTGACACTATTTACTGGAAAGGAATGGCACTGTTTACCAGAAAACTAGCTTAATCTGCTACTCATTGTTTTCATCAGTTAAATAAAACTGACCTTTCATCTTTAGCATTGTGCTTCCAACAAAATCCTGCCAAAATCACTAATGATCTGTGTTCCTCAGACAGCTGCAAGACATTCTCCATGAACTAAGG